>NW_027062676.1:737143-1094643 GCF_032884065.1 Artemia franciscana
ACGTCATATGCGGACAAACACGACGTCACTCGACAGACAGACAGACAGACATAACCCACAAACAACTTATTTTTATATATATTTATTCATATTTTTTTAGTTTTCTTTTTCTCTTTTATTTTTCAGTTTTTTCCTTTTTTTAGTTTTTTTCTTTTTTAGTTTTTAGTTTTTTTTAGTTTTTTACCTTTTTTTTAGTTTTTTTTAGTTTTTTTAGTTTTTTAGCTTTTTTAGGTTTTTTATTAGTTTTTATTTTTTTTGTAGTTTTGCCTTTTTTTATTTTTTTCAGTTTTTTTTTAGTTATTAGATTTTTACCTTTTTTTAGTTTTTTTTAGTTTTTTAGCTTTTTTAGTTTTTTTTCTTTTTAGTTTTTTTTTGTAGTTTTTACCTTTTTTAGTTTTTTTCTTCTTTTGTATTAGTGTGAAATAATTCAGACAACATATGCGGACAAACATGACGTCACCTGATCCACAGATCCACACACAGACAACTTATTTTTATATATATAGATATATATATATTCACAGGTGGGACACAGGGACACAACTAAAATGGCGCGTAACGACATAAGCGCGCGGGGAGGGGGGGGCTTGGGGGGGCGCGAAGCGCCCCACCAACTAGGTGTTGGGGTGGCTATATATAACATATATATATAACAGCCTATATATATATATATATATATATATATATATATATATATATATATATATATATATATATATAACAGCTTAAATATATATATATATATGTATATATATATATATATATATATATATATATATATATATATATATATATATATATATATATATATATATATATATATATATATATATATATATATATATATATATATATAAATATATATATATATATATATATATATATATATATATATATATATATATATATATATATATATATATATATATATATATATATATATGTATATATATATATATATATATATATATATATATATATATATATATATATATATATATATATATATATATATATATATATATATATATATATATCTATATATATAAAAATAAGTTGTCTGTCTGTGGATCAGGTGACGTCATGTTTCTGTGTTGACTGACGTCATGAAATTAGTTGTCGTCATTTTTGCTTTGACGGTGACGTCATTCAAGATATTTAAGACATATGTTCACGTAGAAATCTATTAATGTTTAAGTTTACAATGACTGATGAACTTACCATGGCAAAAGCCGATGAAGATGCTCAAAGAGTCTATGCCAAAAAACTTGCTGCTGATAGAGAAAGTCAGAAAAGAAAGCGTGCCGAGGAACTACCAGAGCAACGCGAAAGCAGACTTGCTGCTAAAAGAGAAAGTGAAAAAAGAAGGCGTGCCGAGGAATCAAAAGAACAGCAAGGAAACAGTCTTGAGGCTGATAGAGAAAGAAAGAACAGAAAGCGTGCCGAGGAATCAAAAGAACAGCAAGGAAACAGGCTTGAGGCTGATAGAGAAAGAAAGAACAGAAAGCGTGCCGAGGAACTACCAGAGCAACGCGGAAGCAGACTCGCTGCTAAAAGAGAAAGTGAAAAAAGAAGGCGTGCCGAGGAATTACAAGAACAGCAAGAAATCAGGCTTGCTGCTGATAGAGAAAGTAAGAAAAGAAAGCGTGCCGAGGAATCACAAGAACAGCAAGAAATCAGGCTTGCTGCTGATAGAGAAAGTAAGAAAAGAAAGTGTGCCGAGGAATCAGAGCAACCTGAAAGTTATCGCCTGGCATTCAGGTACAACCCAGTCGATGATTATAGCTTGAGTAGATGTGTTCAAATCGGGACAATGTCTAAAATTTGTCCCTATTGCAAGGCCTTGAAATTCAATGGTGAAACAATGGGAATGTGTTGCGCCTCAGGAAAAGTTAAACTTCCTCTATTGGCTGCACCACCAGAGCCATTGAAGACTTTCCTTACTGGAACTACGTCAGAATCTAAGCGTATTTTGTCAAAAATCAGAAAATACAACTCAAGTTTCCAAATGACGTCGTTTGGAGCCCAAATCGAAAATCCAGATCAATTTATGTCTACTTTCAAAGTAAAAGGGCAAATTTATCATAGAGCAGGGTCCCTTCTACCATTCTCAGGCGAGAATAATAAATTTTTACAATTGTACTTCATCAGTGATAGAAATTCTGAATTGAATGCACGTTGCGAAATTTCTCCCAACGTTGAAAGGACAATCGTTTCCCAATTGCAACATCTTTTCCACGAAAATAATAATTTAGTGCGTCTGTTCAAAACAGCCATCGATTTGATGCCTACTGATACGCATAAAATTGTTATTTCCGCTGACAAAACGCCTCCTGGCCAACATGTGCGTAGATACAATGCTCCAACTATCGACGAAGTGGCGATCGTTATGGTCGGTGATCAGTTTTTACCTCGAGATATTATTCTTCATAAGCGAAACGCTCAGTTGTTAAGAATTGCTGAAACTCATCGATGCTACGATGCCCTACAATATCCTATCATTTTTTGGGATGGAGCCGACGGCTATCACTTTAATATTAAATTGATGAATCCAGCCACTAACAAAGAAATGAATAAGAAATGCAGTGCAATGCATTATTATTCCTATAGACTAATGATTCGGCAGGATGAAGAAAATTATATTTTAAAATGCCGTGAATTGTTTCACCAATTCGTCGTTGATATGTATGCTAAAATTGAATCAGAACGTTTGCTATATATCCGCCTGAATCAGACCAAGCTCCGCTCTGAACAATACATTCATTTGCGAGATGCAGTTATAAATGACGGTAATACCACAAACGTTGGAAGATTAACAATTTTACCTTCGTCATATGCTGGCAGTCCCCGTCATATGCATGAATATGCTCAAGATGCTATTGCGTATGTTCGTCTCTATGGTCGTCCAGATTTATTTATTACATTTACATGTAATCAATCTTGGGACGAGATACTGCAGCTTTTACTTCAAGGAAATCGGCAGTTCATAGGCATGACATTACGGCCCGTGCCTTCCGGCAAAAGTTGAAATCACTGATAAACTACATTGTAAAACTTGAAGTGTTTGGGTCAGTGCGATGCTGGATGTATTCAGTGGAATGGCAAAAACGAGGTTTGCCACACGCACATATACTAATCTGGCTACATAAAAAAATTACTTCGAACGAAATTGTTGATGTGATTTCCGCTGAAATACCTGATAAAAATGTCGATAAGGGGTTACATGATATTATTGTAAAAAATATGATACATGGACCTTGCGGTGCACTGAACGAAAATTCACCATGCATGGCCAAAGGAAGGTGCACAAAGCAATATCCTCGACTTCTAGTATCAAACACAATTACTGGCAATGATGGTTACCCACAATATAGAAGAAGATCTACTGAAGATGGCGGTAAAACAGCAATAATAAAGAAGCGTAACGGTACCACCATCGAAGTAGATAACCAGTGGGTTGTTCGATATTCCCCGTTATTATCAAAAACATTTAATGCACACATAAACGTTGAATACTGTAACTCCGTAAAGGCAATAAAATACATATGTAAATACGTCAACAAAGGCAGTGACATGGCAGTTTTTGGCTTGCATTCCGAAATCAAAGATTTCGACGAAATCGTACAATATCAGGCTGGAAGATACATAACCAGTAATGAAGCTGTTTGGCGAATTCTTTCATTTCCGATACATGAACGTAGTCCAGCTGTTGTTCACTTAGCGGTACATTTACAGAATGGTCAACGTGTTTATTTCACGGAAACCAACGTGCAATAAAGAGCCCTGAATCCACCGGATACAACATTAACAGCTTTTTTTTCGCTTTGCAAAAATGATTCTTTTGCAAAAAAACTGCTGTATACTGAAGTACCTTCGTATCACACGTGGAATACTAAAAATAAAGTATTTGAACGTCGAAAACAGGGTAAGTCAGTCGACGGCCAACCTACCATCTTCAAAGATACCACGATAGGAAGACTCTACACCGTTCACCCCAATCAACATGAATGCTTCTTTCTACGCCTGCTTTTGGTGAATGTACCCGGTCCGACATCCTTTGAGTATTTGAGAACTGTAAACGGTACTATACATGACACTTACCGTAGTGCATGCCAAGCTCTGAATTTATTGGAGAATGACCAACACTGGGATAACTGCATCAATGACGCGTGCGAAACGTCAACCCCAAGTCAAATTCGTGCATTGTTTGGCATCATTTTAACAACTTGCTCTCCATCAGCTCCTACAGAGTTATGGGAAAAATATAAGTCAAAAATGTCCGAAGATATACTCCATCGAAAACAGTTAGAGACGTCAGATATGACTTTTGATTTTAAATCAGAAATTTATAACTATACTTTAGTTATTATAGAAGATTTGTGCGTACGTATGGCAAACAAACCTCTTCAGGATTTGGGAATGCCTTCACCTAACCGTATCGCTGCTGTTTCGACATGTGTAGAATTGGATCGTGAACAAAGTTACAGTACGAGTGATCTATTGCCGTATGTACAAAATAACATTTCCAAGTTAACGTCGGAACAAAAAGACATTTATGATACGATAATGCATTGTGTCGATAACAACGTTGGAGAAATTTTCTTTTTGGATGCGCCAGGAGGTACTGGTAAAACGTTTGTGATAAAACTGATTCTGGCATCAATTCGATCAAAAAATGATATAGCGTTGGCAATTGCGTCGTCCGGAATAGCCGCAACATTGCTGCCTGGTGGAAGAACTGCTCATTCCGCTTTGAAATTGCCTCTGAATTTGCATTCTACAGAAACTCCCACGTGCAATATTTCCAAATCATCTGGGATGGGTAAAGTATTGCAGCAATGCAAACTTATTATTTGGGATGAGTGCACAAAAAATCGCTCGAGGCTCTGGATCAATGCTTGAAAGATTTGCGAGGGAAGTCGAAACCCTTTGGCAGCACATTAATATTGCTTGCGGGAGATTTCAGGCAAACATTACCTATAATACCTAGATCAACTCCTGCAGACGAAATGAATGCTTGCCTGAAAAATTCTAATTTATGGGCACACGTAAAAACATTAAAATTAACTACAAATATGCGTGTCCGATTGCAAAACGATGACTCTGGTCAAACATTTTCAGATCAATTGCTGGCAATGGGAAACGGAAAGCTCCCAGTAGACTCAATTTCAGGACGTATACAACTACCTGCTGATTTCTGTAATTTAGTGACGTCCAAAAATGAATTGATTGAAAAAGTATTTCCGAATATTCTAAAAAATTATAAAAATAATAAATGGCTAAGTGAAAGAGCGATTCTCGCACCCAAAAATATAGACGTCCACGAAATCAACAATATTGTTTTGACCAAGATTCGAGACCAGGCAGTCCTTTACAAGTCAGTCGACACAGTTTTGGAACCAAATGAAGCGGTTAATTATCCATCTGAATTTTTAAATTCCGTAGATCTTTCAGGGTTTCCACCACACGTGCTACAACTAAAAATAGGCGTACCAATAATACTTTTAAGAAATATAAACCCACCAAAGCTTTGCAATGGCACTCGACTTGCCGTAAAAAAACAATGGAAAACCTAATAGAGGCCACAATCTTGACAGGGCCTTTTGAGGGTGAGGCTGTTCTTATTCCTCGCATTCCCATGATTCCAACGGATCTGCCTTTTCAATTTAAAAGATTGCAATTCCCAATTCGATTAGCATTTGCAATCACCATTAACAAAGCTCAAGGTCAATCATTAGAAATATGTGGTATAGATCTTAATACTGATTGTTTTTCCCATGGACAATTGTACGTTGCATGTTCGAGGGTCGGTAAACCTGACAATCTATTTATATGCACCGACAATTGGACAGCGAAGAATGTTGTATATTCGCAAGTTTTACGCAGTTAATTTGTATTTTGGAACCAAATGAAGCGGTTAATTATCCATCTGAATTTTTAAATTCCATAGATCCTTCAGGGTTTCCACCACACGTGCTACAACTAAAAATAGGCGTACCAATAATACTTTTAAGAAATATCAACCCACCAAAGCTTTGTAATGGCACGCGACTTGCCGTAAAAAAAACAATGGAAAACCTAATAAAGGCCACAATCTTGACAGGGCCTTATGAGGGTGAGGCTGTTCTTATTCCTCGCATTCCCATGATTCCAACGGATCTGCTTTTTCAATTTAAAAGATTACAATTCCCAATTCGATTAGCATTTGCAACCACCATCAACAAAGCTCAAGGGCAATCACTAGAAAAATGCGGTATAGATCTTAATACAGATTGCTTTACCAATGTACAATTGTATGTTGCATCTTTGAGGGTCGGTAAACCTGACAATCTATTTATACGCACAGACAATGGGACAGCGAAGACTGTTGTATATTCACAAGTTTTACGTAGTTAATTTGTATTGTATCTATCTATCTATATAAAAACGAGTTGTGTGTATGCATGTTTGTTTGTTTGTAAAAAGAGCGTTTGCATATGACGTCATTATTAGTACATACGGCTTTGTATATGGACAGACAATGGGAAAGACAAGAATGTTGTATATTCGCAATTTTTACGTAGTTTGAAACACATATATAAATCTATCTATATTCACAGGTGGGACACAGGGACACAACTACAATGGCGCGTAACGACTTACGCGCGCGGGGGGGCTTGGGGGGGCGCGAAGCGCCCCATCAACTAGGTGTTGGGGTGGCGCGAAGCGCCACCCCAACAGCTAGTATATATATATATATATATATATATATATATATATATATATATATATATATATATATATATATATATATATATATATATATATATATATATATATATATATATATATATATATATATATATATATATATATATATATATATATATATATATATATATATATATATCTATATATATAAAAATAAGTTGTCTGTGTGTGGATCTGTGGATGGATCAGGTGACGTCATGTTTGTTCGCATATGACGTCTGAATTATTTCACACTAATACAAAAGAAGAAAAAAACTAAAAAAGGTAAAAACTACAAAAAAAACTAAAAAGAAAAAAAAACTAAAAAAGCTAAAAAACTAAAAAAAAAAACTAAAAAAAAGGTAAAAATCTAATAACTAAAAAAAAACTGAAAAAAATAAAAAAAGGCAAAAACTACAAAAAAAATAAAAACTAATAAAAAAACTAAACAAGCTAAAAAACTAAAAAAACTAAAAAAAACTAAAAAAAGGTAAAAAACTAAAAAAAAACTAAAAACTAAAAAAGAAAAAAACTAAAAAAAAGGAAAAAACTGAAAAATAAAAGAGAAAAAGAAAACTAAAAAAATATGAATAAATATATATAAAAATAAGTTGTTTGTGGGTTATGTCTGTCTGTCTGTCTGTCGAGTGACGTCGTGTTTGTCCGCATATGACGTCTGAATTATTTCACACTAATACAAAAGAAGAAAAAAAACTAAAAAAGGTAAAAACTACAAAAAAAACTAAAAAGAAAAAAACTAAAAAAGCTAAAAAACTAAAAAAAACTAAAAAAAGGTAAAAAACTAAAAACTAAAAAAAACTGAAAAAACTAAAAAAAGGCAAAAACTAAAAAAAACTAAAAACTAATAAAAAAACTAAAAAAGCTAAAAAAGTAAAAAAACTAAAAAAACTAAAAAAAGGTAAAAAACAAAAAAAACTAAAAACTAAAAAAGAAAAAAACTAAAAAAAAGGAAAAAACTGAAAAATAAGAGAAAAAGAAAACTAAAAAAATATTAATAAAGGGACACAACTACAATGGGGACGCCGGGGGCACAGGGGGATATAAATGACGACCGGGACACCGGGACACAAGGAATATAAATGACGCCCGGGACACTCAAAGAGAAATCACAGACTGGAACACCGGGACACAAATGACGACCGGGACACAGGGAATATAAATGACGACCGGGACACAGGGACATAACTACAAAGGGGACGCCGGGGTGCACAGGGGGATATATAAATGACGATGGCGACTCAGGGAATGGTCGATTAGCAATCACCATCAACAAAGCTCAAGGGCAATCATTAGAATCATGAGGTATAGATCTGAATACGGATTGTTTTCCCATGGACCATTATATGTTGCATGTTCAAGAGTCGGTAAACCTGACAATCTATTTATATGCACAGACAATGGGACAGCAAAGAATGTTGTATATTCGCAAGTTTTACGTAGTTAAAAACATATATATATATATATATATATATATATATATATATATATATATATATATATATATATATATATATATATATATATATATATATATATATATATATATATATATATATATATATATATATATATATATATATATATATATATATATATATATATATATATATCTATCTATCTATATTCACAGGTGGGACATAGGGACACAACTACAATGGCGCGTAACTAATATGGCGCGTAACGACTTACGCGCGCGGGGGGGCTTGGGGGGGGCGCGAAGCGCCCCCGCCAACTAGGTGTTGGGGTGGCGCGAAGCGCCACCCCAACAGCTAGTATATATATATATATATATATATATATAATATATTCACAGGTGGGACACAGGGACACAACTACAATGGCCCATAACTAATATGGCACCTTACGACTTACGCACGCGGGGGGGCTTGGGGGGCGAAGCGCCCCCACCAACTAGGTGTTGGGGTGGCGCGAATTTACGCCAGATTATATCTTCTATATATGTAAAAATAAGTTGTATGTATTTTTGTGTTGAGGGTTTGCATATGACGTCTGAAAAATAAAGAAGAAAAAGAAAACTGAAAAAGAAAAAAAAAAGTAAAAACTAGTTCTTATCATGTTCTTTGTGAAATCCATAGTATAACCACCGTAAAAAATGGTAAAGCTGCAGTAAGTTTTTAAGCGGTAAAAGTGCAGTAAAAGTGTAAATTCTTTCTTATAAACCTTAAATCATATGTTGACAAAAATTTTGAAGTAGTGGCAATTTCACAAGCTTAATTTCCTCTGATTGGCTGACCACATTTTTGGGAGGAGCTTCATTGACGACTTTTGTAAAGAGGATTTTTGTTCTATTCTTCCTTGTCTCAGAGGACCAATGCCTCCACCTCCCTTCCGCTTGCGAATGAGCTTGTTTCAAATATATGAAAATGCTGTCAGTGCCGTCAATGTAACAGACAAACTTTTCCAGGTAACAGTTTTGACAATTTCTGGTGAATTGAATTGGGTAACATATTCTTTTTTCTCTTTCAGTGGAACTGTCGTTGAAAATTACAAGACCTTCTGGTCAGGAATTGTGTCTTATCCAAGCCAATACTAAATATTTTGAAAAGAACATGAAAAATTGTATATTTTTGTAAATATATAAAATATATTATATATTTCTGTAGGACTTACTCCTATTTATAGTCTCGTGTTTGTACTTCTTGTTTATTTGTTTACATAAGAAACGGTAAGGCTAACGTAGTAGGAATTTCAACAAACTTTCTTAGAGATTCACTGATTTTTTTTTGTAAAATAAATTTATAAGTTATAAAACATGAGAAAAGAAGCTTGCATTATAGTAGCGAACTTTTTAGATATTTAGATATTTCCCAGCAAAAACCTCCTCAATCGGAAAGATATATAAGAATGAAAGTACCAATCTGGTTTTCAATCTTCCTGACCCACCTTGAATGTTGATTGTTTTTCATTTTTTTTTTTTTTAATTTACAACAATACAATCACAAATAAAATGTTGATATGGAAATAGGGATGCTTTTTTTGGCTGAAATATTTATTAAATAAATAATTTGAATTATTCTATGGAATTCTCCAATGAAATTTAACTTCATCCAAGAAGCGTTGTGAAGGAGGATTTATTTTGCGTGGAAGAATTAGTGACAATACTAAAAGGGTTAGAAAATAAAAAAAAGCCCATAGTGCTGATAGTGGGGTAAATTAGTTTCTTAAATATTGTGTTTCTTAAATTTTAACTCTAATTAAACCCCTCAATAATAAAGGTGATAAGAGTGAACGTATAATTACAGAGGCATTAGCCTGGTTTCCGTAGGTAGAAAATTACTTTGTATGACAGAGAAAAACAGTGTTTCCTTAGTAAGGGTAGAGGATATATCCACCAAATTCTTACTCTTTGATTAACAATTGAGAAGTGCCTGGGTCGTCAGTTTTATAGATTATGAGCAAGCGTTTGATTCAGCTGATCAGCTGATAAGAATAGTGAACATGAAAAGGTGATGTTGAGTAGCGATAAGATCAATCAAATAGACAGCTTCACTTTCACAGGTATTATTATTAGTAAGAACAGTGGGTGCAGTGAAGGTATTAAGAGTAGAATAGCCAATACCCAGGATGTTTTTGACCGTTGAAAAGGCTTTAGATGAATAATGGTTCTTAAGTTTGGGTGCTCTGAAAACTAGAGCAAAATTATATCGATTATATTATATTATATATAATTATATTATGTATAATATAATATAATATATTATATTATATATAAAATTATACATAATTATAGAGAGAAAAATAGAGAGAATAATAGAAGCGTCATAAGCATATAAAAATTGAGCCTATTCCATGATCCATCACTAGAAACTGCATCCCGAGGGGTCCGAAATTTGTAATGTAATAGAGGAAACGTCATAAATATTTTTATTAAACAAATTTAGTCACATCACAGTAGAAATAGAAACGTGAACCACTTGTTAATTTTAAGAAAATATTCCTAAGCCTTATTGCAGTTAGAATATTGAACACACATATACTCACCTTAACAGATCTCTTATGAAATCAAATTTAAAGTGCTTAGGTCCGGAAGGTCTGTGAAAATATACTGATTTAAATTGTAAAGGTAAGATTGTCAGCTAAATGTTGAGTTTAGCAACAAGAGATAAATAATTTATCTTTAATCTTTCTCTAAAGCTTTAAATGGCCCAGTTCAGGGATCAATTAGGACTCAATCAGCCACCTCAAATAGCACGCTAATGAACAGACTAAATCAGACCAATCAGGCCTAATCATCAGCTTTCTACTATTTTAGCCTGGATAATCTCATTTAGAAAAACAGCTATTTCAAATGCTAGCTGAGCTAATTCATGCTTTTCATGGACTCTATGATTTATCGAGATCTGTCACAGAAAAAATACAAAAAGCACACGATATGTGCAAAAGAAAGACACATTGGAAGATCAAAATTCAAAAATTTTGGCACACTGCCCTGTACAAATGCATAGTAGAAGCCCTAAGACAAGGCTATTCCATGCGATATAAATTATAGATTGTCGTATGCAATCCTCACAATAGTGATGGGTCTGTCACGAGAAATATGCTGCACTTTTTACAGATGACAACAATCTGCATGCAGCAGCTGCATAGTCAGGAAAAGGGTCGAAGTGGTGCACATTATCTCAAGATTCACAGAAATTTGCTACTATCAGTGAAACCAACGGTAATTTATTTGATGTTTCGTATATGGTACACGTCAAAGAGTATGGGTAAGTTATAAACGTGGAAACTGGTGCTAATACCAACAAAAAAAACACCAACGCTATTTAGCGTTTGGTGTTTTGGCATTTTTTTTTTAGCGCAATAATAGAGCAAAATTAATTTCATTTGCAAATTTACTGTAGCAACAAGTGTGTGATCTCAGAATTAAAAAAAAAAAACAATTAAAGAGCTTGAAAAAAAATTAAAATTCCAAAACACGCGAAACGCAAGATGGTAATTTTTTTTTCTTTTCGGTAGTAGGTCAGTTTCCACTCTTACAAGTTGCCTTTACTCTTTGGTATATCTAGTAAAAAATTCTAGACTCTTCCAAAAGATGAACTTGGTTAGGCTACCGACATAAAAAATAACGAACAAATAAACTCAAGGTCAGTCAAAGCCTGGAGATAAGATCAACCGTTACAATGTTAATTTTCGCATGGTTCCGTTTATAGCTATTCTCGGATATCTATAAACGGCAACTAAACCATTCAGACGCCAACTCAGCCAATCCTGTTAGGCAAATATTGGAATGACTCTAAAAAGGCCTTAGCCTTGGTCTTGAATTTGATACAAAGATCAATTTTTAAATGTAGTTTTTAATATACTTGAGTAGGGAGAATTTTCTTCATAGACTTTATGACAAACTTGTCTACATCGACTCCAAACAAATTATTTAGTACTAGCCAAATACCCTGTCGGACGATAGGCAAAAAGAATTTATATTCTCCTGTAAATATTGAAACCCAATTCAGCATGATTGCACAATGGAAATATACTTGCTTCAGATAATTTAACCAATGTCAGATCAATATTCTCAGAGACTGATTGGCTGGAAGTTACGGACACTTACCAACTGTATAAAGCAAAATTCAATGGTGAAAATAACATGGTATCATTTTCTTGGAATAAGATTCAGTCAAGCATTGTTTTAACCTGGTGAAGTAAAACGCAGAATTGGTCAGATTGTTTCTCTGAAAGCTCAGACGTGAAAGCTGCCTAAAATTTCCTAAAGTACGAAGTTTTTTTTACGGATAATCTATCTGCTATGACCTGTATAAGTCGTTATTTTGGATAAAATCCACAAGGAGGGACTTTCACTTCTAAATATTTTCCTTTTTCAGCAAAGTTATCCAGACAAACTTAGAAAGCTGGTTAGTTAAAGTTATAAGCTTTGCAATAACACAGACTTATTATAAACAAATCCTCTGTCTGTTTTTATTTATATTGGCAAGTTTCAGTAACTCCAAGCTAATCATTAGTCTGAAAACAACGATGTTACTTTATCCAGCAAATACCTAAAACGAATATCTCTCCAGTATGCGATCAAAGTCTATGTAGGTATCTAAGCCCCATAAGAGGGTTATGGACGAAGTTAATGGGGGAGGGGAATCACCCTCTAAAGTTCCAAGGTGTCAGCAGGCAGCAGCAACACTTTGGAATCTAGCTTATGTTTATAGTTTAACTTAGCTGTGCGGGACCCAGCGATCGAATCATGCTGCAGCAATGCACTGCAGGGCCGACGCAGGGACCTTAGTAGTCAAGAAGCGTCGTTAATCTGATACAATACAAATACAATTAACTTAGCTATGTGTCCACATTTGCCGGCACACTGGACGATATTGTCGGTATATTCTTTATATCCCCCATCCAAACTCAAGCTGCGCCCATTAAGAGAGTATAGATTTATTTTTTATTTTTTTAATAAATGTCCTCCCTAGGGTGTGTTGCTATTTACTTTATAAACAAGATCTATTAAATATGTCGATTAATCTCTGCTTTTATTTGTTAGTTTTTCTTATTTGAAAAACTGGATATTGCCAAATTATGTAAATGTCATTCTGGATTGTTTGAGATTCCCTTCTAAGCTCAGCGATATTAATTCAGTTTATATTTAATTATTGATACCTTAACTGACCTTAAGAATTTCAAAACTATACAAATTCAATTAAAACAAATAATTATTGAAGGTAGTGAAATCAAAAAAGGAAAAAATTCATCATTTGAGAAACGGCAAAATTAAAAAAAATTGATAAATTAGATTTTTTTTTTTTGTAGTGAAATAAAACATATTTTCAAAGTCTAGTGCTTATTTCATGAAATTGACAAAAATAGCTTGTAGTAAATAAACGATAAATCATCACGGTGAATGGCTTTTTTCATAATTCTCGAAAACATTTCACCATGAATAAAATTATAAAAAGTTCCTTTAAAAAAAAAACATGATATACACTTAATATTTGAATCTAGTATTGGTGAATAAACAGCAGTATTTAAATAATTAGGTTTTCTCACCTTTTTCATACACAAAATAAAAGAAAATATTCTTTTTGACATAAGAGAAAACATTGATATAAATATGATCAAAGCAATAGGGTCTAGGTAAAAAAAAACATTATGAACAAGCTTCTTAACACTAAAAGCGAGAATTTAAAACCATCTGAAAAACTAAACAAAAAAATTGATATTACTCACGTTTTCCAAATGTATAAAGAAGAAAATAATATCAAAATCACACGATAACTTATAAAAAGATGAATACATCATAAAAAGCCAAAATCTAAAGCCAAACATAATAACACCCCAAACAATACTAAATAACTAATATTTAAAACAATCCTACTTCATTGAGCAACTAGGATAACTCCAAATACATACAAGTTCATTCATCCTTCTTTGGCCATCATTACCATATCACAACATGTTAAAATCCTTAAACTCAAGGCGAAACTCAGGAAAGCTTGAATCTTTGGCCAAGAGTATGTACCGAAACATGATTATCTGACCAAACGTGTGTACCGAAACATGAATCCCTGACCAAGAGTATGTACCAAAATAAGTTTCCAATAATCTTTCCTTTGGATTGGCAACCGTAAACCCGCAATTTAATTTCCTCCGACAACCGATAAAAACCTAATTATATTTGATAGCCTAACAAAAGTTAGAGACTGGCTATAATAAAATGATTAGACCTTGAATACAGGCTATATGTTTACAGAATTCGACCAATCTTGGTAATCTATTATTCCCGATGATATTTCCAAAAGATATAATAACTTTCCATAACAAACTTACATCGCGGGGCTTAAGCATGTAAACTAGTTTCCTATTGTTTGATTGGCCAATAATGGACACCATTATATAGTTAAATTCCGCAACAAAGGGCAAGACTTACTTACAAAAGTGGAAACTGTTGCTAGTAACAACAAAAAATTCTCAGCACCATCTAGCGTTTGGCGTTCCAAGGCATTTTCGAAAGCTTTGTAATTGTGTTTTCTTAGTAACTCAGATAAGAAATTTATTACTACACTGATTTTAGCAATTACACTAGTTTTGGTTTGTAATTACGCTATAAATGCTAAGTGACTCCAAAGGCTAGATGGTGTTAATTCTTTTTTTGTCGATACTAGCACTAAAATCCTCTCTTGTAGGTTGACCATACTCTTTGGTCCGTAACACGAGCTTTGTAGGCATCAATTTTAATTCTAAAATAGTTTTCATTCGACATCGCGCAAATATTAACAAAATACTTTGAATTCTAAATAAAAATAAAAAAACATAACTACCTTAAATAAAAAAACTGATAAAAATATTGCAATTATGTTTCGTTAGTTTCCACTCGAATATCAAACAACAACAAATTATCGTGCATTGGAAGAAACAACTTTACTAACTGAATAAAAAAAAAAATAAATACTAAAAGGCCATCGTCATTCAAACCTAAACCATAAAAATTAACACTAAATCTAGACTAAGTAAAGTCCCACAGCAAATCTTATTAAATAACTGACTAGCACATAATGACAAAGAAGTTGTCATAAAAAATAATCACGATATGACAGTATGAGCTAACACAGGATCTAAATACGTTCCGCTTTAAGAGGGTATGAATTCAGATATAATTTGAAGAAAACATTAAAATAAAATGTATTATCATTTTATGCTAAGAATAGAATATCAATCCTACTGCTGGCTATCCAGTCTTAAATTTTATTCTTATTTACTAAAATTTAAGGTGCGGTTTGCGGGAAGAGTAAACCCTTCGTAATTTTGTGAATTTGTTATATGAATGACCAAAAGATACTCAAATATATCAAGTATCGAAGATACTCAAAATATAGCTGCAACTCAATAGCTTTGACTTCATTCATCAATAACTTTAAATTTCGCCATGGTTGCAATTCCACAGCTGCTAAAAGGGCTTTCAAAAGTACTTGACTTCATTGCAAAAGTGAACCAACTCGACCAAACTTGGTTTAATTTCATGTCTTTTACCGAGAATTTATCATACTGCGGAGGTGAGTGAATTTTTTGTAACTTAGCCTCGATAGGCTGCATTATTAACTTTTACTAGATTACATTATTCACTTTGTTTTATTCTTATTTATTATCAAGTTTTATTTTAAATCATCAATAATGAATTAATAGAAAAAAAAATCAATAGTCAAAAATAACGTTGCATATGTACTTCACCCATTTATCTTTCCATTGGCAACTAAACCAGATTCTGGTTGCATGCCGTATTTATTTCGATATTAGTCTAGATAGTGTGATGATGTCAATAAGAGTAGAAAATCGAAATGCACTCTATATGTATTTTAGCTTACGACCCCAGAGTTGTTCCTTTTTTTCGAAAGATCATGAAAATAATACCTTCAAATTAAAAGGAGTTTACAAAATATATATTTTCCAGTTCTGACCGTTTTTTTTTTCACAAAAATCGTACCTTCAAGCTAGAAGGAGTTTACAAAAATTATATTTTCCAATTCCGAGCGTTTTTTTTTTTTTTTTTTTTTTCACGAGAATCATACCTTCAAGATAGAAAGAACTTACAAAAAATAAGTTTTCCAGTTTCGAGCATTTTATTTCACAGAGATCATAATTTTAAGTTAGAAGGAGTTTACAAAAACATATATTTTCCAGTCTCGAGCGTTTTCTTCACAAAAATCATACCTTCAAGTTAAAGGAATTTACAAAAATATATATTTTCCAGTTTCGAGTGTTTTGTTCACAAAAATCATACCTTCAAGTTAGAACTTTACGCAAATATAAATTTTCCAGTTTCGAACGTTTACTTTTTCAAATAAATCGTATCTTCAAGAATTTACAAAATATACATTTTCTATTTTCAAACGTTTTTTTAAGATCAGAATAGTTTTATGCTGTGTTTCAATTGTAAAGCCGTAGGTTTGTCCGGTATAGGTCGGTCTCATTAGCCCCCAAGAACATTGCACCCTTTAACCTTAACCGTCATACTATTTTTAAAGTTGCGTAATAAATGAAGTAATATCATAATAATTGAGGAACTACAAATCTATGAAACTAGCGTTATAAGACAGTCCTCATGACTTGCAATAACTGACAGATGCAGGAGGGCCGGGGGATCCTGGGCCCCCTAAGTTTTTTCGACACCCTCTTTCCCTTTTTTAGAATAAATTTGTCAGTTTGGTCAATTATCGGAATATTTATCACATTGCCCCCCCAAGATTTTGTTTATTGGCACCCTTGTCACATTGGGTCCCCCCCAAAAGTTTGTCCACTAGATCCAGCCCTGCTTACAATTATCTCAATAACATCTATTGGTGTTACTTTGTCGAATGATCTTTCTAAATTTGCAAGCCAAAGAGATATCAAACAATGTCTTTGTTCGCTGTTTTTCATTTTTAACATGACCTGTAAATTTGAAATTTTTTTTGCACAAAGCCAGGAATTCAGCATGTTCTGGCATTGTTTACTGGTCGCAGTACAGCAAAAACGAAAAAGTATCCCAACAGTCTACTTAAAACACCTGCTGGGAGGAAACACCGTTGTTACGTTGGGGGCATCACACTCATAATTATAAAAATTAACAAAATAGCTGATGGCTATGTTTATTTAAGGTAGACTTCAGAAAAAATATGTTCGGTCAGTTCACCCCCCCCCCCAAAGAAAAGTTAACATAAGTATGTATTAACAGCTGAAATTCAAATTGAATAAACCTAGTAAGCTATTTACTTCGAGGCAATAGGACATTAATCAAAAAGTAAAAGAGCCTTCAGAAAAAGTCTCCGAGATGTTTAAATTACCATCACTTTTAATTGAATGCACTGACTAGGCAATCTCAAGCTTAAATACTTTGGCTGTCCTTCACAAAATAATGACACTTCCTCAGATAGAGGGAAAAAATAATCACAACCCAACATGCTTATTCTCAACTATAAAGTAAAAAACATTTAAAATAATTTAAAAAGGTCTTTCATTTTCATAGAAAATAAATTCTTAAGGATTGACTAAAAAACCGTAAAAATGATCAGTGCTTCTTTTAAAAATTGTAAAAAGAAACAAAAAATGGTTAAGAAGAATACTGAGTTTCACTTGCAAGCGTCACTTTCAAATAAAAAATAAAGTCTTAAAATGAAAAAGAGTGTTTCCGAGAAATGCAATTATACCCCAATAGGATTCATACCCTCTTTGTCTAATCTCACTTGCTAAGTAAATGTTCTAAGTAGCATCCAATGAGATCTCTCAGCTGGTAAGTTATTGGAACCTTCTGATCACTGGGTCTTCATAACAGCTGTAGGAGCAAGAAATGGATACCCAGCCATGCCCATTGCTGCAGTTTCTAACGCCAATCTAAAATAAAAATTTAGATATAGAGCGATAGATAATTTTGCTCAGTATCTATTGTAAAAAAGCTCCTCATCTTTATTATTCATTTTCACATAGAAACCCTAAAAGTTTCGTACATAAGTAGCGAATAAATTACTGTTAACCAAAAACTGACAAAATCGATACAAGACATCAGAGTATATAGAAGAACCATTATTAACGTTAAAAGTATAGATCACAATCTAATAGTATAGAGTGCACTAACAGCCTAAATTTATGAAGGATACACCGCTTTGGACCGGTGCTTTTGCACTACTAGCTGAGGATCTGAGAGATACTGACTTGTACTTGTGGCAGGAATCAGGCGTTTCTACCTTACCCGGTATCAAGGATCTTCAAGACTTGTTTGAACTATATAGTGCGGTCTTCTGTCAGCTGTTTTGCAAATGGAAGCCATTGAGTTTTTCATCTGTGACCGAACTTTCTGAACCCCCAATAGGTTCAAGGTCTGATTTAACCAAGTTCCATCAGCTTTTCCACTGTCCTCCTTGGTGTCTCTTCCATGAGCTATGTGACTCAGCTAGAAGGATTTGGCGAGGCAAGTACTCTGTTGGCCTCCGTAAGACATGGCCCAACCATTTCAAACGACGCTTCTTGATCGTGATGGCAACGCATCTCTTGATACCACAGGTTCGTCGTATATCCACATTTGATATGCAATCGTTCAGATTTAACCTGAGGACGCTGCGTAGACAGGTATGCTCAAACACCTTAATTACATTTTCATGTAGCTGCTTCACTGACCAAGTTTCACATCCACGAAGAAGGATTTTTCGAGCCAAAGCCAGGTAGACTCAAACTTTAATGGTTACACTAATTTCACGCTAGTTCCACAACAGTTTTCTTAGGGAAGCAAAGACCGCCCGTACTTTCTTCAATTGCTGTTGAATATCGGCGTCAGAAGATCTATCAGTACAAAGATGGGCGCCAAGGTATGGGAAGCTTTCGACTTGATTCAACGGTACTTGGTTTACAGCTAAAGAAATAAGATCAGCGTGATTTATTTCCAAAAATCTGTCTTCCCTGTACTGACCTTCAAGCCAATGCGATCTTCCCAAGTAACTACATCATCAAGCACAGTCTGAGCTTTCTCTGGGTCCAAGAGGATTCCGACATCATCAGCGTACCCAAGTGAATGGTTCTATTCAATCAGAACTCCTGGATGAGAAGATAGTGTATTTTCAAGCCCCCAATCAATACAGCAGTTAAACGGAGTTGGAGACAGGACGCAGCCTTGTTTTACTCTAACCTCAACCAGAAATTCTTGAGTCTCTTCTCCGTAAACCGAATTCGGCTCAAAGAACCTTTGTAGTATGCTTTAAGCAGTACTGCAAATTTCAGGGGAATTTCATCATTTTCTAAAATTTACCAGAGTTTTTGGCGAGTGATCGAGTCAAAGGTGGAAAACAAGTCTAGAAATATCAGAATCAGGGGCAAATTACGCCTTTCAAACTGCTTGATAATGAGGTGCAGTGCAAAACACTGTCAATGCAGGCTCTACCAGGACCAAAGCCTGCTTGATTTTCACGAGTTCTTTTCTCCCTTTCCCCCTTGAAGCAGAATAATCCCAAAATTTTTTGCTGCAATGTCAATTAGACTTATTTCCCGGTAATTTTTGCATTCAGTTTTATCAGGTTTCTTGTTAAAAGGGAGAATAATTGATGTCTTCCAATCCCTTTGGAAAGTGTTTAGCCTCCATACTTCGTCGAAGATACCAAGGAGCTACTCCGCTGTAATCTCAGGCACTGTTTGTATATTTCTAGGGGAAGACCACATTGGCCTGGGGCTTTGTTGTGTAAGAATGCCTCATTATTATGCTTAATAAATTTACTTCTTTTTCGTAATTAAAAGCCTAAATTTATGAAGGATACACCGCTTTGGACCAGTGCTTTTGCACTACTAGCTGAGGATCTGAAAGATACTGACTTGTACTTGTGGCAGGAATCAGGCGTTTCTACCTTACCCGATATTAAAGGATCTTCGAGAATTGTTTGAACTATATAGTGCGGTCTTCTGTCAGCTGTTTTGCAGATGGGAGCCATTGAGTTTTTCATCTGTGACCGAACTAGAGAAGTACTCTGTTGGCCTCCGTAAGACATGGCCCAACCATTTCAGTCGACGCTTCTTGATCGTGATGGCAGCGCATCTCTTGATACCACAGGTTCGTCGTATATCCACACACATTGGCCTGGGGCTTTGTTGTGTAAGAATGCCTCATTATTATGCTTAATAAATTTACTTCTTTTTCGTAATTAGGTTTTTTGGGTAAAAGTTGAAATTTTTACTCAAAGATTTCAACTTTTACCCATGAAATTTCGTTAAAAAAAGGACGTCATAAAGAAAGATTTGAAGGAAATGGGAACTTGCAGGGGGGGGTGTAAAGTGGGAGGCTTTTAATAGATTGGGATGAAGGAGGAGCATTAGCTGTTGAGTTGGCCTCAGACGGCTTGGTGCTACGGTTAGCTGTCAGTAGTACTAGTAGTAGTATGGTCCAATGATCGCTTATTCTTGCTACGAGAAATAATTAGTAAATACCTTGTTTTGAGTTGAACTGATAAATTTATGTCTAATCAATTGTGGTTATTTAGAGTTCTTAGCTCACCTTACAAGCCTTTAATTTTATTTCTCGCATCCTATATGACATACTTTGACTGATCAAATAAATCTTGAAGTAATAGCAATCCCATTCATGACCTCATTAGCAGAATTTACCTTCCTTGATATTTTGGATTCAAAGAACCACAGAACTGAGCCTTAACTAGTTATTCAAGTGTAGTCTATCAGAAATATTATGTAGTCTTAAACTTTCCGATAAACCTTTTTCCTTGGTAACGACACCTAGTTAGTAGAAACAGCCTCCTTGGATATCTGCAACACACACACACACATCATACCAATCGATTCCGATAGAAACCATTCGAAAAACTTTATTCAATAGCACGTGACTGAACATTTTCCCCTCTTTTCATTCTTATCAAATTTAACATTAAAATCTAGTTGTCACAAAATTTTTAGTACCAATACGAACTAAATCGCCTCAGTCAATCTCGTTACCAATTTAATCGGTTGTTTTCTTGAGAGCTTTGGGTGACTAATTTTATAAATATAGATAAATAGTTAAGAACGAGCGTTTTGTAACACACGTTACCCAAAGTCATACTTAAGGCAACAAGCAGACTCAGATTCTGGTCCTCAAAAGAGCGCATCCTTATAGTTGTTCTTTAGGGCCTTAATCACTTTGAGTATTTCCGCTGTTGTTGAGGTGGCCAGCTAGATATTATATGGTTCTTTTTCAACACAAGGAGGCGGGATAACCAGGAATTGATGACGGAGATTGGTTATGTGATGTTTGAAAGCAATCTTTCCATCTGATCAAACGCTCCTTTCGTTTTATGTTTAGGGCCACTCATCTTTTTCCTATGCCCTTCGACTATTGACAGGGGTCTGTGTAGTAATCCCATGCGGTCCTTTCATTTTCATTTGGCCTAGGATCTCTTCATTATTTTCTCTAATCACTGTTTTGAAGGTCTCCCATATTTGCTCTGGGTTACCGTTTTCTTCTTCATTTATGGTTAGGGCATTGAAACGGTTTGTTAGCTCCATGTTTAGAGTTTGCCGAACTTCTTTATCTTGCGGCTTACCAATGTCGATTCGGGCTCACGGTTTATTCTTTCTCTGAAATGCAAGACGAAGCAGGATTTTCGGAAGCGCTAGCTTGTGACCGGACCCTGATTTTGAGCTTGTGTCTCAACTTTTATAAGGGCGGGAGTCTATTATTGAACTTCCCCAACGTTGACGGACGATAATGAAGTCAATTTGGACCTTGGTAACACCATCGTTGGAATGTCAGCTTAGTCAAGATTTCTTCGGCTATAGATGGCTTTACTTTTGCCGAAATATGATGCTGATGACAAAAAGGTGATTCATTAAAATACAATTTACCAGCCTTTGCCCATTTTCACATCTATGCCCCAGCCTGAACTTTCCAGGGACTTGCGTTAGGGTATCAGACAGAATAATCTTCGCTTTGAAGACTCTTGCAGCCATTGAGGAAGCCAGTTGTTGCAATTCAGTATAGAATTCATCCTTAGCGGTAACTGAGGCACCACGAGTAGGGAGGTTTGCGTAGTTTCTTGTTTAACAGATCTGACGTTCCAAATACCAATAGGTATTCTTGATTTCGCTTGTTTTACGAAGTAGTTGGTTTTTCCAAGGATTTGGCTTTTAGATTTTTCGATTTGTTGCCAAATTCGACGTTGTGTCACCTACCGGCAACGCCGTAGTATGGTTGGCTTTCTTACTTCTTGATACCCGCACCGAGCGAGCAACGTCACTTACCGGGAACGCCGTAGCTGTATTCATAATTTTTCTAGGTTTAAGGTCCATTGATATTTCTTGAAAATAAAGTTGATTGCAAGGTCCCCAGTCTTGCGGGTGACCCGAAAGGGTGGTGGCAGCTCTTTGCAGACACTGTTGTCCATAGATCAGGATCTTACACCCTGCCGTAGTTATCCTCCTATAAAAAATCATCCCAGGATCGTGTTCTGCATCACCATACAATTTCACTCATTGCTGGAAGAAGGTTTGTAATTCACCAGACATGTCCAAACGCCGATGGTTATAATAAAAGTTAGATATTAAGGCATTAAATGATAAGTTGGAGAGGTAATGTGGGAAAAAAAAGTAGTCAGTCTGGACCAGTTTGAGTGAAGAATATTTTGAGAATGGGTTAAACCGTGATAAAATTGTAATATGTAATATGCAAAACAATAAGAAAATTCTTGACAAGTTAGAAAGGAAAAAAAAACATGAAGGAGGTGATAGAGATAGTACTTAAAGGATTGAAAATAACCAGGCTTTGGGTATTAACAGCATGTTAAATAAGGTTTAAAAATATGGTGATTGCGAAGTAAGGGACATTCTTTACCGAAAAAGTTGAAATATAATTTGGATATAAAGGAATTACCGATCAACTAATTAGTCCCCTATACAAGAAAGGTAATAGGAGTTATTACAGTTAGTAACTAGAAAGGTAGGCTACTATAGATTCTCTATAGTTGTAAGGTCTGTGAATTCTGTAGTAGTAATTCCGTTCCAACAAGACACATTAAAGAACCTGGTGTAACGATTGCATGCAAAAAATAGTCAGTAATAATCTTTAGGTGGTAGCTGTCAAATTTAGTTGCCACTCTACGCGTCTTTGCACCTTGTATACTAGTAAAAATGAGCAAACTCTAGAGGACTTTGAATCGCTTGGAAAAAAAAACAACAAGATAATGGTATTTCATGTCACTGATTTAATACCAAATGGTCTCGCTAGCCAAAATCCGGTAGTATTTACTAAACAATATTTTACAATCTCGTTTTTTTAACACACAGGCTTAGTTTTAATGGAGACATGGCAATTTCTTTTTCTGTGATTTTCCAGATTCTCCAGGAGGTAAGTTCTCTTCCACCATGAATCCAGCGTTATTCCTATCAATGTATTAGTAACAATACTCTCTAATTAAAAAGCGTCTTTGACACCCCTTGCCAAGGACATCTCTAGTTTTTCATCCCTGTTTTTCCTCGAAATTCTATTTCATCTCCCAAAAATGTACAGCTTTTTCCAAAGAATTTAAAAATTAGTAGTTGTAGTAATGTGGTAACGGGTCTCCGTCCTTTGACTGGCACAACTAATTTTTGTTGCATTTAATTTATTTAAGTGATTGCAGCAAAGTATCTGCAAGATTTCATGGGACTAGTTTTGATCCTTTAGGAAAGAGGAAATTGCTTCTAGAAGGAACACTGCAGAAAAGTTTTTATCTAGTCGAAAGCAGCTTTCTCCTTTTAAACATATATCATGAGATTTTAAATCTTAGAAGAAGTGGCTATGAGCCCCTAGTTTTCCTCCAAATAACGTCACTATATTAAGTAATAATGTTAGAGGGGCTGATTCCGAACCTTGATTCTTCAAATGGCTTTAATCATTTAGCAAGAGTATATTAGGACTGATCCATGGAAACAAGTAAATATTTCATTACTATAGCCGAAGAAATATTTCTTTAATATATCATGAAAGATTTTATCTTTTGATCGAATATTGTAGCCAAATATTAATCCTACAGGAATTCGGCACAGTACCACCAAACATAACCAAATGGGTGCTGAGAATATCGTTTTTCAGTCTATTTGGAAAAAAAAATCTACAAATTTGGGAATTTGGAGAAAGTGGGAATTTTGCCCAAGATTGGCAGAAAGTCAAGTCATTTTTTCAACTAGAATTACCACGCATGGCGCTAATGCACCACTCTTGGTAAATTTTTGTGGGCTACCAAACGTTTTTTGTCGTTATGGTACTTCCTTTTGGGTCTTTTTTTCTGATTTGTTGTTTTTATATTGAGCAATTATTGCTTGCTCTTTACAATCTATTTTAAGCTTAAATAACTACGCGTGTCCTGCCTATCAATCCTAACATTGGGATTGGATGATTATTCCATTTTAAACAAGGTGATTCTGAGGGCGGTCCCAGATAAACCGGTAAAATGGACAAAATTACCAGCCCTGATAAAACGAAGCACCCACAAGTGGGTGCTTCGGTACCTGGGTCGGCCCATTACGGATTAAAAGTCAAGGCAGCAGCTTAATAAATTTCGGTATCCAAAAAAACTGAGGCTATTTAAAATTGAGAGCAATGATCAGCATTGCTGACTGCCAGCGTTCTGAACGAGAGAAAACTGAGGTCCAAAAGGGTAATTTTTGCTTAAAGGAGTGAAGTTAAAAATTTACGCAGTCCCTGCCACTATTCTGATCACACCAGCGTCATTTAAAAAACTCTATAAATTATCCTGTGGTCATGAAAATATTACCCTTAATTTTTCTGAAATACAAGTAAATAAAATTTTAGAGGGCTTTCTCCTAAGATGGACTTCTAAATAATGAGTGGGATAATAAATCACAATTACTTTATAGTTGAAAGGTTTATAGCTTACTTTACAGTTAACTTAAATGGCCAGAACCGTTGTTGGCTTCATTAATTAATTCAACTACCGTAATCAAGGGTCTAAACACATTTCCAGACCCTTGTCGTAGGTGCTTTTGGACGACCTTGAACAAAAAGATGACTAACTTTAAGTTAATTTTCGGCTGACCACGAGCGAAGCCTTAGTTTTGCAAGAGAACCTTTCTCCTTCCTTCCTTTTCTTGGAAATTTCTTTCTTTATACGTCAGAAATAGCTTGCTGGGCACATTCGAAAAGGATCGATAGCTACTTGTACGGCGAATGCACTCCTTGGAGCACATTATGTTTTTTACTGTTTTGGTCAGCAGTATTTTTTTGACTTGGATTTTCAGGTTTTTCAGTCCGGAATATTTCCGTTGGGTTTTTACACTTCAATGCGGCAAAGCATAAAATTAAGCTGCAGAGCTTAATAGGTTGAACCGGTCTTTAAACGCTTTTAATAAGATTTTTTTTTATTGACGACTAAAAACAGACCCTTTAAACATTTGTCGTTCACCATCATCAAAATATCTTGTTTCTTTCCGGAAGCATCGATCACCACTTTTTAATAGAATGGTGCATTTTTTTTTCCACGTTGCTTCCGAGTTCAAGTAAATTTGCAAACCGTTGAAGCAGAGGAATAAGGGTTTTCACATCTCCATATTAGGCATTAGTTGGGCTCTAGTATTTAAGTTTTTCCAATGTCGGTCATTGTGGTCTATCTGCTTGCTCATTTACGAGCAAAACTCTATAACAAAAATCAAGACAGTTCACCTAGATGTGGTGAACCTTCTGAGAACCCAAATTGCAGGCTCTTTATGCAGCAAAGCACATTTGGCCTCAACTTTATACAATGAAGCGGAATGGAATGTGCTGGGGCAAATCGAACTTTGAATGGATCTCGTGCGAGACGTATTTCTTTTTGTGTAGTAAAATACTTAGCGTGTCCGCAATGAACTGTCCAAAAGGATGCAGGTTCACGTTTCAACTATCTGAAAATCTGTGTTCAATAAATGAACCTTATGTAGGACAAACAAAAGAGTACAAAGCAACTCTCACTGAAGGGTCATGCATGAAGACAAGAATGTTTGGAGCCTCTTCCTTTGCTCCTCCCGTGTCCTTCCTTTTGCTTTTCCTATGTCCTGCTGAGTCACCTTCAACGTGGTTGGAAAAGAATAGTAGAAGAAGATTTGTTCAACTGATGCTAGTAGGGAAAACCATCGCGTGTTTGCGGTCTGCAGCAGCTTATGGATTTACACCTGACAAAATTCCGGAACATTTAACCTTATCCTGCCTTTTTAGACTTCTTGCCGCATATGCTACAAGATCCGTTACGTACTAGATACGTGGCGCACTCACTTTCGAATGGTTGCTTTTACATCTATGTAGTACCTGCGAACTTTTCGCCATGAGACTACTGGACAGATGCTCTGCCTTCTTGCATGAAAATTGATCAGCAAAGTAAGTCAGGCTCATGTCAGCTGGTCGATATGTCACTATGCACCAATTGATGGTGAAGAAGAAAGAGTTTGCACAATGCATTTGTAGACTCCAAAGAAACATTTGATTCTGTAGATTGCTATTCGCTCTGGCTGATACTGGCAACCACAGGCCAACACCATAATTATTGCTCACTTTTCAAAATGATATTTATGATGGTACGGAGAGCTGCGTGCAAGTCCATGGAAGAAGCAGCCCCACATTCTCAGTGAAGACAGGCTACGTGATAGATCTCCAACTACGTGATAGACTACATCATGACTTGTAAGGCTAATCGCCTTTCATTCAACCTCAAATTTGGAGACCATGTACCTATTGATGCTGACTTCGCTCATGGTATACTCTTAATCGCAGACACCATCAAAAAGTCACCGAAACTCCCCATGTCCTTTCAGAGGAACCCTCAAAAGTGGTCAGTCGATCAACTGGCAGAAAACCAAAGTTATGCCTATCGAGCCCCCCTCCCCTCATCACTATCTACTTTAAAGGAAGTCAACATTGGGAGCAAATCAATAAATGCAGTTTAGGTTTTACTCACGCGGAACCAACACTGTCGAGGGATGGTTTGATCAAGAGAGGGCTTACATTCCAAGTAGCAAAAGTGTCAGCAGCTGTTAGGAGGTTGAATAACATTTCTCAAAAACTAAATATAAGCCGCCAAACTAGAATGTGTAATTACAACACTTCAGTCAGCACTATACTACAATATGGATCAGAGACAGGGTCAGCTGCGAAATCTCTCCTCTAAACTGACAATGTTGTGGAGACGAAAAATCTTCACTGGATTGACTTTGTTACCAACCTGGCCCTCCTGCCACGTGCTTCACAAGCTCCTTTCTCAATGCAGCTTGCTGAGTTCGCTGGTATGAATACCTCCTTTGTCTGACTATGACGCCCCAGTATGGGCTGTGTTTGACTTCGAATATAACATACATGGATGGAAGCTCCCAGAGGATGCCCCCCTAAATCAAAAGACAAATCCAACAAAATTCTGGCTGAAGCCACATCCCGGTGGAAGAAGACGTAAGATTGGCAAGCGATGGATCAAACTGGAGGTGCTTGGTCTCATCGTTTTCTAAGGCACAAAAGTATCTGTTAGCAGTTGAGGCCGTGTTTATGGCACGTTAGATTTGCAAACTTACGCTATTTGGAACGGGGGTTTGAATCTTGGTGTTACGAATCCTTTGGCATACAATGGGCTCAATGGCATGACTCTGTAAGCTCAAGCGCCATGAGTCTATGGAGCCTACTTTTAAAAAATTCCACTAAACAACCGAATCTCGGACACTAGACGAGGTGGCAAAACACCTGTTCCTGCTTCGAGTATAAGTTAGTACCAACAGCTGCATCTATGGGTATGATTAATTTAATTTTAAGTTTTTATTTTCTGATATATTTTTTCTTCATCATTTCATGAAGATTGAAAAATGTAACTCTAGCTGAAATTTCACAAAAATAGTAACTTCTCCCGCCACTAAATGCATTTGTAAAATGAAGTAAAAAGTGCGACAAAAACCAAAAGAGTGGCAGTTGGAAACCTCGATGCTGGTTGGTAATTTTGGCCCTCATGAATCTTCATGAAGTAATGCAGATAACATATTAGTACATTCGATGCGTATCGATGGGATCATTACTTGCAAAATCTATTTGGCTAGGAAAACATAGCCAATAATTTAAATGGAAGAGAACCGGGAACAAATATCCATTTTTCTGCTACCTCAACCAAGGAAGATCCAAAAATTTAAGAAAGAAATTTAAGAAAGAAAATTTTTCCTTCTACCAACTTTCCGTGGATGTCCTAACTGAGAACAATTGCAAGACAGCCTTCCCAGAGGCCCCACCCCTAGAAATACCCCCACTAGTCGTTAAGGGAAGGCGACTCACAAATGTCCTCTACACTTTAAAAACAACTCCTTCCTTTCTTCAGTTTTGGAGAGAAAAAGAAATGAATAAGCTGCTTTCCAAAATTTTGAAAAAAAATACATTTTGTGTGTCTATAAAAAGAAAAGTCTTGCCCCCTCCATTTTCTCGTGAATTGGTGCCTCTGCTCTGAACCAAATAAAAAAAAATGTCAGAGCCAGATTCCCATGGAACCGGAACTTGAAACTGTTATCCTGACAATAGGTACCTTTGAGTTCCAAAATTACGAAACTACTGTCCTGATTTCAGATACCAAAGAGTACTAAGTCGGGTAACGAAGATCGAATTTCAGTGCAAACCCTCAACAATCTCAGATTTGTTCCAAATATTATGTCGGCATGGTTCAATGGTCAAATTTTGGAAAGCCTCAATCTTATTCCCAATGAAAATATTTAAGCTGTTTGTTTCTTAAAATGTCATCGAAAATACAGTCCAGCTTATCCTCCCCCTTTCCACAGGCAAGTACTAAGAAATCTATTTTGCAGACTGGTGAGAGATTTTATATTTAAGACTTTATCCCTAAATACTTTTTTAAAAGAATTATTACCATGTTTAGCATAACCAGCAACCAAATTGACTATTTACTAGTTCTCCCTTCCCTATCTTCCCTTAGAAATACGTACCCAGTGTTCGAAATAATTTTTTTTATTTTTAGCTGAGACTAAGGAGAAACTACACATCTAATATCTTTACATTTTTGTAGAACTGAATAGACAGGATCCCAGTAGAAATAGGGTATTTTTATTAGCAGATAAAAATATATATTTATTAGGAGATAGACAGACTGCTACAAATTTTTAGGCATAACAGTTTAATTATAACGACTACAGTATTTGGTTACAAAATGGTCTATAAGTTAGCACGGTATTGACATGATGGTAATACAGCTAATTTTATTGATTATGTTATTATAAACTGAAGACTGCCATGATTGAGACAAATTACTAGGGTATATAAGAGTGCTGTTATAGATGTTAGAAGTAAAGATTACCATATAGTAGTGTCTACCTTTCGAGAGGCTATGACGTTGGTTGACTTAAGGGTGAGAATCTGAGAGACATTTTCCAGGAACACTTGAGCATTAAATTGGAGAGTTTTTGAACTGAAAATCAAAATTAAATCAAGTTGCCATCAAGCCATGGCTAATTGGAGGAAAAGCAAAGACAGATAGTCTGAGTGAGAGGCAAATCTGGCATAAAACGTTTTTCTGAATTGTATAAAAATGATGTTATCTAACTTGTTGATAGATAGTCAATAATCCATCAGCCCATCCTAGGAAGAACTAAGGTAGGTTTTCATAGAAGGTGAGTGGAATAATTTTAGGAAAACAGTTTTTAAAGTCGCTGAATGTGTGTCTTATGGAAAAAAAAGTTAAGAAGCGCAGCTACGAATAATGCGAAAATGCTTTTTTTAATTGAGAGGAGGAGAAGCTGGTACAAGGTTTATTTGCATGATAGATCATATGAAAATAAGGAAAATGTGAATAAAGTATTAAGACGTGATTCAATGAGCTTTGAAGCGGAGGCCATGGATAACAGTTTGAAAAACGTTCAGATTTTAAATTAAAAAAAAAAAAATTTCAACTGAAAGTAAGGAGCAGCATTAAAACTTAAAATGAACAGAAATTATTCGGTATATGTGTGGAGTAAAAGGATGTCCTCATCCTTTACTCTTTACACTAAATTCGACTTTTTATCCCTTTTCTTTAAGAAAGACACCTGATAACGAGGCTTTCTTTCTCTAAGAAAGGCTGTTGAATTTGAACGAGGAGTATTTTAAAGAACTTTAAGACTTTAGCGTAAAGAGCGAGTGTTGAGGAAGGGGTAGCTCTCCTCATATACTGAATAATTTCTGTTCGTTTTAAGTTCTAATGCTACTCCTCACTTTCAGTAGGAAATTTTCTTTTCTTAATTAATAAAATGAATGAACTGACCAAGAATAGATATAATATAAGCGCTAAAAATTGTTGCAAGAAAAATATAAAATGTTAGTTTAAAGTCCTCTGCAATGCATCAAAAACTGTTCTAAAGGGTTTTTCTTTGTGCAGCACCAGCTGCTTGTGGGTTTCGGTATTTCATACATACCAGTTTTTGAATCGGAATTTAGAGTGTAGAAATCGAGAGCACTCTTTGACAAAATTTGGTACGGGAATACTGCGGTTTGGACGTGTTGGTTGACTTGATTTTCGGAATAAATATAAATTTTCGGACCCGTAGTCACCATCCCAAAAGTAAAATTAACAAATGTTTTTTTCCAAGAATTGGTGTGTTAGAATATCCTCAAGGAATTCATTGTTTTAAATTTTAATTGGGAATGCAAATCACTCAAGTGCGTAACTGAAGCTACAAACAATAGATATTCAAATGGTAGCTTTCAAACCTAAAGGTCATATCTGACATTTTTATGCTTCTGTTAAAATGTTTAAAAACTGTCAGGGAGGATCTTCTGGGCCCTGCATGTTCAATCATACTTCTATCTTGTGTTGATACACATTGCCTTCCAGATTCTTCTTTGAGAACCGTTTTTAGCCGTTATCTCTGAAGAGTGAAACTGCCAGAAGCGACCTTTAAGCGTGACAACAACGAAAGGGTAGGTGTTGAATGGTCCAGTGGTGTTGAAATGTTATAACCGGATAATGACAGTATTGTAGTTTAATAATATGTAATTAACTGTTTGCTTGGTTTACTCCACGACTCTTAATTTCCGCGTGAATAAGTTTCAACTGGTTAATAAGGAACTGAAAAAGAAGCAAAGGAATGGCAAAACTTGAAGGAGTTACGAAGGCAGCTTTCCATTCAAGGAATCAAGTCAATACGAAATTATTTTTTGAGATAATATGCTCCTGATACCGAAGCGATATGACTCAAATTGAACCTAAAATTTTGGTTATAATTACGTAAGACGGTTAAAAATCGCATGACAAATTTGCTATTTGGAGTTTGGTAAGCTTCTTTAAAAATACCAAAATAAGGACTTAATCCAGTTTAATGTCAAACCCTCCAAATACACCTCTTTTCTGTTTGAATTAAAACTTATGGATTGGGAGAATGTCAATGAATTAAAAAGACTTTTAAGACAAAGTACTTTCAGAGAACTATGGAAACTTCCATATGTCACATCCTTAAAGTATTACAATTATCATACAGGGGCAAAGATACAAATAAGACAAATTATTCTGGAGATTGTATAGGTGGTTTACTGGCCAAAGTAACTAGTTAAGATGTTATAATCGTTGTTCAGTCCAGTTGGCTAGTATACATACTAAATGAGTAGAAAGTGGTTAGATTTCAATTCCTTGACTGTTATTGCTTGCTTTGTATTTGTGGTGGCAATCAGCCATTTTTACTTCGAACGGTAACCATTCCTGCTTGACCTACCGTAGAACAATAACTAAAAAGTCTGAAACACCAGTGTTAACGGTTATTCACTGGCGGATATCATAAAATATGTACATCTAATTCATTCTAGCACCCTCGAAAAGTATTTATTTCCTTTTATTATAAATCATAATAAAAAATTCCCATCACAAATCTTGTCGGATTTGGGTAATCATATTGCTAAAAGCGCCCCAATCTTTACCGTGGATATGTAAATGAAGGAAGTAGTTGTTCATGTCCGGTATTTTTTTTTTATTACATAACTCCAAATAGGTGAAGCAGGAGATGGTGGTCCCGTCAGTCTACTACTGATACTACTAACAACCCACTGCATCACCAATCCGCCTGAGGCCAACACAGCTATGCCGGCTCCTCCTTCATCCCAATATATCCAAAGCCTGCCTCTTTTTTACCCTCCCATTTCCCTTAAGCTATTTTTGCAAAATTCTCCCACCCTATTCGGGGTTGACCTGCTATCCGTTTGGCCGTAGACTGTTGTCCGACAAGAAAGATTTTCGGCAATGGTTCATCCTTCCTCAGCAGAAGGTGTCCTAGCCATCTCAAACTTTCTCACATTATAGACCTAGAAAGAGGTATTGAACCTCTTTTTTTTCATCTCACTGTTTGAGATACGGTCAGTTATTCGAGTACCCAAAACGATCCCACGGCAAATTCTCTGAAAAACATATAGCAAATGCTTCTCTGTCTTTCGGATCACCCACGCTTCAAAACAGTGCTTAACCACTGTTATCATTGTAGCTTCCAATATTCTAATCTTAATTTGTAAACTTATCTTCCTATCCTTCCAAACTTTTTTTTTCAGCCGTGAAAAAACACCCTGGCCCTTGGAGATTCTAATTTTTCCGTTTACAGCTATTTTCCTTTTACTTCTTTACCGCACCCACTGTATTTGCTAATAATACTACCTAGGTAAGTGAAGCTATCCCCTTTATCCCTTCATAAATTCCTAGTCTTAGCAAATTAGTCTTCTTGCTATTGATCTTCAAACCTATTTTTGCGCCCTCAACTCACAAATCCTCAAAAAAAAAAACATTCATTTTGCGAAGATTTTCATCTAGGATGTTTATCTCATCAGCTTAATTTAAGTCTAGGAGATTTTTTACTTCCCCATTTGATTCCGTGTTCTCCCATTACCTTTACTGTGCTCGTTAGGACAAAATCCATCGAAATGATCCATATAAATGGGGATAGGACGCAACCCTGCGTAACTCCTGATTTATTACGAAACCATCTATTAACCTCACTTCCTACCTCAATGGCAGCAATGTTATCCCCTTACATAACACTAATGACATTAATTTATTTATCTGTTATACCATACACGGATAGGACCTTCGCTATAGCTCTTCATTAGATGAAACAAACGCTGGCTCACAATCAATAAAACTGAGGACTGAAGGGGTTTGATTATTTAGAAACTTCTCAATTATTAATCTAAGCGTGAAAATTTCGTCGATGAATCCTTTCCCCTTCCTAAAACCACACATTTTTCTCTTAGAACTTTAGCTACAGCATCTCTAAGTCGGAAGAGTATCATCATGCTGAGTAATCTGCCTCCTATAGAAACCATGCTAATACCTCTATAATTACCATACTCACTCTTATCACCTTATTGAAGGGTTTAATTAGTTTTTTCAAAATCGCTAGGTACTTCCCTTTTTTAAAAATCATATTCATAATCTTCAGTAACTTATCTCTAACTTCATAACCACCATATCAAACAGTTCGTGGTAACGAACTGTAGTAAGGAGCGACCCGGCTCAATAGCAACCGAAACTCTTAAAAAACGGAATTTTGATACCAATAGTTACATCAAAAGAATTGCATTTTAATGCTGATTTTAAATATATAAGTTTTATCAAGTTTAGTCTTACCCATCAAAAGTTACGAGCCTGAGAAAATTTACCTTATTTTAGAAAATAGGGGGAAACACCCCTTAAAAGTAATTGAATCTGAAAATCACACCATCAGATTCCGCAGAGAACCCTACAGTAGAAGTTTCAAGCTCCTATCTACAAAAATGTGGAATTTTGTATTTTTTGCCACAAGACACATCATGGATGCGTGTTTATTTGTTTTTGTTTTTTTTTCAGGGGTGATCGTATCGACCAAGTGGTCCAAGAATGTCGCGAAAGGGCTCACTCTAACGGAAATTAAAAGTTCTAGTACCCTTTTTAAGTGACCAAACAAATTGGAGGGCACCTAGGCCCCCTCCCGCGCTCATTTTTTCCCATCCGTTGATTTTTGAATTTAAAAAAGAGGGAATAGTTGTGGAGAAAAGTGGAAGTCATGGCCAATTGTAGAAAAAAGCCAAGACAGATTGTTGAATTAAGTTAGCAGCCCAGTCAAGGGTTAATTTTATCCCTTTGATTGCCGTTGTTACTGTCTGCCATTTATGCTACACCTTTCCGTGCATGTGTGTCCCTTCACAAATGCCAAACTAGAGTCGTACCCGTTGGAGGTTCTCGCTGGGGAACACACGCAGGTTGACTACGGGTTAAATTACTTGAAAATTTTCCTCTCATGGCTATCACTCGACAACGCTGAACTAGAGTCAACCCTCTCATGCTAATCCACGGTGGGTTGGGTTCAACCTGTTGGAGGTTCTCTCTCAGGTTAATTCACGATCGCAGAAAGGGGGAAGCAGCATATTGACAAATTTGGCAATCTATTTACAACTGATTACCCCGCCAAAGAAATGAATATGAATGGAAATAACGAGTCCAATTCAAGGCCTACAAGGGCCTCCTGCAATCTGCCTCGACTCTTATGCAAGTGAACTTGCATTTATAAGCCAAGGGATTTGGGCGAGAAAAAAAAAATTCAACTGTCTGTAATTGACTACAAAAAGTCGAGTAGACATGGGCTAGATGGGAATCCCAAATGAGAATGAGTATATTGTTGGTATGTGTGAAGCGGATGGTTACTACCACTTGAGCAATGGTCTAACCATTGACGGCTTTAAGGATTCGTGCTTTAAGCGCGGCAAACATAGGCTCAATGAAATACCCTATGAAAGAGGTATATGGTGTTGGTATGTGCCTATAGCAATGGCCTAGCGCTAGAACAACGGGTCTAACTAGCCTCGGCTTGAAGGCATCCGTACCTCAAGCGGTGAACATGGGCCCATTTTTTCCTATACAGAGTAGTTTCTGTTCGTTTTAAGTTTTGATGTCGCTCTTTACTTTCAGCAAGAAAAACTTTTTTTTATTATCTAATTTATAAAAAAAACGCAAAGATCAATATTTGACGATTTTTCTTTTACTTTATAAATGCTTTAAAGTTCAATAATATGGATCACAAATATATGACAAAAGATATGGAATGCAATACTTTTTCTACTTATTATTGCGTTTTCATGATAATTATGTTTTCTGCTTTAACGTTAAACTACTACTATTTTAAATTATGCATTCTTAAACCATAGGCTGCACTCTTTTTTCAGTAATTTATTAATTATTTTCAGTCCCGTGACACAGAATATAAAGAACAGCGATAAAACTACTTTTCATTTATTCCTACATTTCTAAACTGAATATAAAAACAACACGGAAGTATGCAAATCAGATATAGATCAATGTAATTTAAAAATACTTCCATTTATTGCTGCATATCAGACAGAATTCCCTATTTCTATAATCACAAATGAAAAATCAAACTTGTTTCTTCAACTAACTAGAAAGGATCACAAATAAAATATAGCTATTAATCAAATATAATAAAACTAGCCTTCGTACGAGATGTCCGTCGCAAACAAAGGCAGTGAAAACAAATAGACTTCAAAGTACAAGTCGCAGTAAAACACGCTAGAGATTACTCTTCCTTTCACCAAGATCTTTAAAATCCTCCTTTGGCAGAGCCTATGTGGCTATTACGCTGCTGATGATTCTACTAATTCTTCAAATCAACCAGAAGTCAACACTATAAAGTCAGTATTTACACTCCCCCACCCATTTTTTTTTATCTTAAAAGAAGAAGACAAAAAGAATTGAAAAGCATGAAATTTGTAATATCTATTCTATCACAAATTTTGAAGAAGTCCAGCATTGAAAGTTTCTATAACACTCAGCATTCAGATAGAAAATTCTAAATACACTTTATCTATTCTTTAGGTCCTAATTTAGAAAATGCACAAGACGTTTGGCATATTAATAAATACAAATTTGTCAAAATACGCCCAATCCCACCCCCTTTTTTAAGGAAAATTACCAACTGTCTCCTTATAAACTCAAATGAGCAATAAAAATGAGTAAAATAAACATGTTTGTGTTATTCGCAAAATCTGTCTAAAATTATAAAGGGTTCCGTCGCCCCTACTGAGGATCCTAACGCCCTTTGGGGTCAATAAGACTCTTTTTGGAAGCCTATGGACGTAATCTACTAATTTTTTGCGACAATCACTCAAAAGTACAATTTGATTTTGAAATTATCTATAATAAAGATAATTTTGGTTTTTTAGGCCCAGGTCAGCCGTAAAAAATATAGCACATTCCTGTAATAGATTGACTTTAGCAGTTACAGTCTAAAGGGGTGAATTTAGAGTAAATGGACCTTTGTGGGCTGAGCCTCAACTCAGTTGGGTGATGCCGCCCGTAAAAATAATAATAGTAGAGGGTCCATGAAGATTGATGAAAAAATCTGTTTTTGAAATAAAAATAAATCATATAAGGGATGACTAGCATTTTCCGTTCTTTTACCGAACGAAATAATAGGACGAGTTTCTTTCGATCGGGTTCTTTTGGATGGTGATTTTTGTTCAAATCTAGTTCTTTGAAAGGAATAAATTTTGATATGGAACGGTTGAGGTACGCAGCTGAGAAAAAAAATTACCAAAATGGAGGATTCCTAAAAGGAAAAGAAATTCCCAAATTTCCCTTATTCACATAGGGAAAAGCTAATCGCTACTTCGAACACGCCTTGAAATTAAATAGGGGCATATTTAGAGCTTTCCCAACATAGGTATGGTTGTGTGGTATTAAGACTTTGATTACCCGACAAAGCATTTATTTGAAGACATTTTTCTACAGTAAGTAGCGTAATATAGTAACTCAATTGAAAATGTTAAGTTAGAGACTCTTGGTTGTATTTTTTTTTTTTTTTTTTTTTGCTCTGATAAATGAGATCTAGCGAGAAAAACTTTTGTAGTAATGATACTATATGAAGTAATTTCTGATTAAAGAGGAGTTCAAAGATCTTGCGGTTAAAGTAAATTGTAAAATACGCTGCAAGTTACAAGTTGCTTATAGTTACAAGTTACTTACACACAAAATAACAGGAACAACAAAGAAAAAAGAGAGAGAAAAACGGAAAAAGAGCAAGGATGCTAAAGATTTCCTTCTGAAGGAAAGTGTATTGAGTTTATGTAACATATTGAGCTATTCAGAAAACACACATACAACTATACCATTGAAACTGTAAACCAACGTAATTACTGATAGGGAAAACAGATTATTTTAAGTTTATTTGCCTTTGATAAAGATGACACATTTTGTCTCTTGGGTTTTCCAGTTAATTTTTACTGCTTATGAATAGGGCCCTTTTCCCTATAAAGGGAAGTGGAAAAACAAATAAAAGTTGTTCTCATTTAAAATCACAAGCAAGTCACTAGTACAGAAACGACAGTAGAAAATTGCAATTACTATCGTGCCCAAATATCACATGTGTTTATAATTTTCAAGTAAAACTGTTAAGACATGACTGTCGCAAGAGGCTCAAGGAATGGCACCCATTAAGAAAAATATACTGTGACCCTGCGGCTTAGTTTGCAATGCGTTGACCCCAGGCGGCCTTGTGCTGCAATGAGTTCTTTTTTGTTCATAGATAAGATTGTTTTTTATTTTTTTCAGGACACAAATTTTATGTCTAAAATGGAAAGAAAAAAAGAAAACAGTAGAAGAATACAATGTGTAGCTGATTAGCATAGCTTGATAAATGACAGATAAAATTATGTTACATGGGCTTCGAGCTAGAGATACTGAAGTATATACTGAATGTGGGTATATACTGAAAATAAGATACTAAATTTTCTGCCATTACAATGATCAAAACCCTATTCTTTACGAACTATATAGCTTAATTAAATTCAGGCAGGAAATATTGATCCCTTACGGGAGAATTTCCCACTTTCTAACCAAAAAAGAAGAGAGCGAATACGCCCTTTAAACAAGAGAATTGTGGGCAAAACAATATTTTCTCTTTTTTTGTTTGCCAAAAAAATGAAAATGAATGAAGAAAACACAAAAAAACATTAGCAATACCGTTAATAAAATAGAGAAAAAAAAATATATAAGTAGCGAAAGTATGCCAAAGAGAAACTTCCAAACATTGTATTTATAAGTTTCAGACTAAGCTTCCTTCAGTACCTTTTAGGATAAACTATTTCATCTTCAAAAACCTTCATTTAATTTAGATCAATTAAACATCAAGTTTGAAGGAACTAATAATTGCTTTATGTCTTTAATCAAAAACTTCCAACCAGGTATTAAGCTGATAAGATAAAAGCATTTGAACAAGGTTGTCTTGCAACTAATAGTTAATTTTACCATTGTGATACTACGAAATTACGAAAGTCCTCCATAAACGGTTTCAACTAATCAATAGCTTTTAACAATTTTAATTTTGCACAGAAGAGAAATATAACAAGTATCATATCAAATAATGGGCGTGGTTGACCGTAAAATTAATTGGTGGAAAGTTTTCCCATCTGAAAATACTGTTACGTTCAAATTAAAATGTAGATTTTCTAGACTACTGTTTATAATAGAGGATTTTCAATATTTAGTAGCAGAAAAGTTTCGCTACTTATGTGACTAAGAAGAATAGCTGAAAAGCGAAGATGTAAAATAAAACACAGAAAACCAGAGCAGAAAAATAATTCACCCATTCATACAAAAAAAAAAAAAAAAAAAAAAAAAAAGATTTAACTAGAACTTTTCAAACCTAGTGAACTATAATTATAAATTTACAGTCATTCATTATCAAGTAAAAAACACCAAAAATCAACTGAACGTCTGCAACAACAACTTTTTTTCTTGAAATTTATTTCAAATTGCGTTTCTTTTATCCGCGATTATATCACCAAAACAGTGTTTATTTTATCAATAATCATCCTAGAGAAAATATTCCTGTGATTGACTGATGATCTGGTTTACTCTCGTAAATAAACTTCAGAAAAATGATCTATTTTAAAGCCAAATCATGAAAACAAAAGTTTTTCGTACTCCGAGAAGGTAACTTTTACGATAGGTTGTAGGCAGAAAACTATATTTCCGCGCAAACCTCGTTAAACTATCTAAAGACAATAGTCCCAAAATCTGCATACTCTTTACTACTTGCTTTGATATAAATTTTCCACAGAAATAGTTTATTTTTATACTGAACTAGCCATAGAGCCTTTTGGACAAAAGGCAAAAAAAAAAACCCGTAGCATAAAATCTTCTACGAACAACCTTGGAAAAATACTTCCCCCCTTCTCCCAGACATAAAATCACAAGTCCCATACCCCCACCAAAAACAAAAACAAACTCAACCCTCCAGCTGACAAAACGGGTTATACTCCTTTGCTATGAAACAACTAGACTCTGATCGTCAAAGTTCTTCGAAGAAATATTAACTTTAGCTACCTATCAAATAGCCTTGCCTGATTGGCTAGGTGTTTCAGCCACTTGCCAAGTTTATAAAAGTAAGATTTATTTTAATTTCCTAATGACTGTCTATTAAATACTTAAGTGAGTCCTTTCGTCGAATGCTTGTCCTCAATCAGAACAATTTTTTACTTCATCTTGAGACAAACCCAGGCAGTTTCATTTGAAAAGGAAGTAATAAGAAATGACGTCAATTCAAAAAGAGAGTTTTAGGGCGAGGGGAAAATATATTTTTCAAAATCTGGGCGGAGGGGGAATTTTTAGTTTTTTCATTTTATCAACCAAAAGGATTTTTTAATGGAAATACTCTATAAAAAGACATTTCAAAATGTACAGCAGGGGGTGGACAATTTTTTCGGGGGAGGGGGCACATTGACGCCACTGGTAATAAGTGCATGTAAGTTCTAATAAAGAAATTAATGACTATGAAGGGTTATTTATATTATGAATAAGAAATTAGAGCGTCCAGTATACGGGGAAAGGTTGTGTTTAGTTACCTTTTGACGGAGGACTTTGCAGAAAAATACCCAACAAATTCACAAGGTTTCCGAAAGTTTTGTTTTCCTTTCTCTGACTATGGAATAGTAGATGGTACCAGAAATACGCAAAGATCTGCTATGGTTGAAAATTAACTGCTAAGAATGTTAGACATACAAAAAATGTGAGAATAGTAACATTAACCAAAGTTCTTCTGAAGTTGAATAGGTATCATAGGCTTCCTCCCCAGTTTCATTCTTTTCTTTCATTCAGTGAAAACAGGTTAGCTCTCGTCGAATGATTAAAGAGAAGGAAAAAAAACAAGCAATTGATCTTGCTTTCTTCAAGTCACAAATAGGAAAAAATAATTCTAGCCGTAAAAAGGCCAGACATTCTATACGCAACCATTAGAATATTGTAGTAAACGTTTATAATGAGTATACAAATTGAACAAAGGTAGTAAAGCAATACTCAAGAATATATAGGGGCATTAAGCACTTCTCGACAAAAACTTTAAATTATTGATGCCAGATTGGACTAATTTTTGTCAAATTTGTTTATAAGCTCCAATTTTGTCCACCGGATTTTAAAAGCTACTTGAGTCAAAACTATGCAAGTACGAAATAGTGTAATAACAATGCTGACCTCAGATACATACCAGTAGACAAGTTAGGAATTTACCATCCGGATTAGTAAATATATGCCCAACTTGGAATCAATGATTGATGCTTAAGAGGTCTACGAGATCCTTCATTATTGCTAAACAAAAAAAGTGGCATACAACAGCGCGTAGTAAAACAATTGTCTTACATAAAAGATATGATAAAACTTCCAGAACTTATACTGGATTCAAAACTGAGCAACTAAGATGAACAATTTAGTATGGGGAATATTTTCTACCCTGTTTTAAAGACGGCGAGCTAGAACGAAGCTGTAGCCTATCGCGACCTATACTACAGCTAACTGCATTTTCTTGCAAAGATCTGACTAGCTCATTCAAACTCTCAACTGCCATTAAACCAGGGAGGGTACTGATATTGGTTAATGCACCAGGTTTGGTGAGCACTTGCGCTAAAGGTTGAGCAACACTGAATGCACGAGCAGCAGCCTCTGCAGTGACGGTTTCACATATTTCACTATCAGAACAGGCTTTTTGTACTTCAACTCTACTCAACGGAAGAAAGCAATAAGAGAATACAGACACACAAGGAGTGAGACAGAACGATCCAGATGCCGATTTAAGTTCCAGGTAGAAAGGTTCAAAGCCATCCACGATGCCAGGGTCGGTGCATCAAGGCAAACGAAAAGAAAAAAGGGCAGGATTAGAGGTTTGGTTTCAGCACAAAATAAGATAGCATTAAAGCAAAAACAGTGCAAAAGGCATCCTGCAAAGCTGTTAGAGTGCAATTTATTGCCATTGTTAACTATTTGTTACTTTAGAAATTCGCATAGTGGGCAAAAATGACTTGTACAAACACCTTTTTTTTCATTTTGGAATTACTTTTTTCAATTTAAGTTAAATAGGAACCGTCGACTTCCAAACTCAAATTTTGTTTACGCACCAATATCTATAATTGGTAAAAAAAAAAAAAAAAAAAAAAAAAACAAAAAAAAAAAAAAAAAAAAAAAAAAAAAACAAGGGATTCACCAAAACGCTCACATTTTCAAACTGTCTAAAAAATAATTCTTTTAAACAAGACGAAATTATTATGCTTACTTTAAACTATATTGTTTTCCTTGTTGTTTTTTTTTTGTTCTTATTCAGTAGGAGCTTTTGCAGGCTAATAAGGGGGAAATTTAAGAAAAGGGAAAATAAGCTTTAACAAGAATTAAAATAAAACACTAGTTACATCAAACAAACTACAATCCAATCAAGCACTAACCCAATGGCGTCAATTCATAAAAACTATGGGGGTTGCTTAATGTATTTTTCAAAATTTATTGGGGGGAGGGGGGGGGGGCAATTTTGATGTTTTACTTCAAATTTTTTCAAAAAAAAATATAAAAAAGGTGTATTTTTCAGTGAAGATACCAAAAACGTATTTTACAAAATTTAGATGCAATTTATAAATCTAGGAGGGTAGATACCCCCCTTAAATTGACGCCACGGCACTAACCACTAAAATTAGATCAAACACAAGTGCAACATAATAAGTCAATAAGTGATGTTAAATTAGAGGAAACAATTAGTTTAACCTTTTCAATCTCCCTTAAAGGGATTCAATATCTTGAAAAAGATCACCCTCTCTCATTCATTACAAATATTTAGTTTGGGTGGCCAAACTATTTAGAATTGATTGGGCAATCTTGCAATAACTTGTAGAGCGTAGATAAGAAATCAGAATAAACGACGGATAAGTAGAAGCCGACCCTTACTTTCACAGAAAGCTTGGAAGAACCATTTACATTCTCCCGTTTTGTGCTGGAGATAGAGATATTCAGTTTATATCATTGCAAAGTGTGAATTTTGTTATTAAACAGAGCAGAATTTTCTTTTTAAAGTTCAGGAAAGGAAAATCCCTAAAAAATTTCTAGCATACCTGCTAGGGAAACACCAAAAACCAGCTCAAAAGAAACGTCATTTGATAATTTTGCAGCTTTGGAAGTTTCCTGCGGTGCTACACACTGTTATTCCAAATCTTGCCTTGCCAACATAGTTTCACGGTCTTTTCAATCCAATTTCACAGCCAAAGCACAAATTCTCAATAGCATTAAATAATAATTAGCCCCCTTGGAGAATTCGCTAACGGACCCTTTGTCTTTGAGACTTTCAGCCGGAGTTAAGGCTCGCAAAATGATTTATAAGGTATCGAATCCCATTCAGGGTAGCAAGGTAAAAAAAAAAAAATCTATTTCAGTAGAAAATAAATTTGTTAACTTTTACCAGGAACTCTACATTACGACACATTCTTTACACATAACGGAATTCTAATAGTCCTGTGGAATTTCACGACTTCATCATACTATATATCGGTACTAACATTTAGCTGCTCTCAGCAGAGCAGCATAAATTACCAGATAATTTCTTAGGAAAACTAACGTGCTTAATAAATTTGTCATCCACAGTTCGTTAATTTTAGGGGACGGGACATTCCCCATAAGGACTAATGAAATACGAAAAATGCAAAGGATTTTAATAAGTATGATCCACTAATGGTTGAATTCTTTTTACTCAACTATATCAACGAAGAATGAATAAAAGGAGTGGCTGAGGAAAATGTAGTGCAATATGGTTAAAGCTTACTTTTTCCTATTGTATTCTGGGAAGCATCTGGTAACCTATACTGGCAAAATAGACACGAATAAGGAATCCTATTAAATAAACAGCATTTTCATATTTGTATATTCAGTTATTTATCTGTATTTTTTCTCAAAAATAGCACTACATTTTTTTTCTTTGAAAATTGGGATTTAAACCACTAAGAAATTTTGGGACGGTCTAAACTTGGGTGTACATTCAGGATATCGAATATTTACACGTCCAATATGTAACATCAGCGATGCTTGTAAAACAAATTATAATTCATGTCAGGACCGTATCCAGAACTTTTTATCGGAGACAGGTGGGTAGAAAAGAATTTTTTCCGGAGGGAGTTACAATCTTTTTTAAACGCATCAAAATTTGTTTATATTCATTTTTGTTACATTTTTACGAGTCGGAAAAATATTTCGGGGGAGGGGGGATATTTCGGGGGAGGGGGGAGTTGAACCCCCTAATCCCCCAGGCTACGGTCTTGCTTCAGGTTATACCTTACGCAAAGCTTCTGCGAAGCGAAATCTTCCGTCTTTTTTTGTAAGTTTCAGGCGAATTGCAGCAGATTATAAATCAATAATGGCCCTGTAATTTCTTCACACAAGCAGCTCATTTTCTATAGTTCTGTGTGTTTTTATGGTTAATGAAAGGCAAATAAACTATTCAAATCACAAATTCTATTTTATTCCCAAGGAACATTTTCAATAAAAGTCCGGTTGATCATAATGATAGTTATTGACTATTTTAGTGAAAAAAAAAAGAAAAAAAACAACAACAAAAAATGCTTTATCTGTTTATCTTTTCAGAGGAGAAAACTTTCTTCTTCTTTTTTTGATTTCTTAGGTTCAGGAGGCTATTGGCACTCATAAATAATCGATTTCAGAAACCCTCAGAAAGACTTGCCACACGAAACACCATGACAAAAAATGTGTAATAAAATACTAAAGATAAAAGCTCTAATAAATCCTACCAATAAAATTCTTAAGTGGCTGGATCTAATTGACTTCATGATTTTTTTTTTTTAACTTTCAAGTAAGAACAAGTAATAAAATAACTATTGAAGATAAAGTCAGCCTAATACTCATTCAATACCCACACAAAAACCCCAAGAAGTTTTCTCGAATTTTCCACACGAAAAATAAACAGTCTTCAACCCGGGTAATAAACATTTTCTATCGAAGGTCCGCTTTAGTCAAAAGTAGGACACGTTTAACGTTCAGGTGTAAGACACTACATACACATAAATAAATAAATCTTATGTTTGCAGGGGACTTGCCACCTTTTAGTCTATAATGAGGAGTACACCTGCTCTCTGACCATAGTACTAAGGTTCTAGAATCCGTGAGAAAACGTGTCAAGCAAGTATTTTGGGTCAAAATGAAACAGGGTATGGATTTGTCTTATGTATAAGCCACTTCTCTCACAGTGACTCTACGAGATATATCTACCTTCAACATGGAAATATCCGGATCAACTTGAAATTTAGGACACATTTCTATAGTAAAAAAAAGAACTTGTAAAGTTCTTGGGAAATTCCTGCCCGTCTACTTTGCAAAGTTAAATGGACCCAGAGTCTTTCGTGCGAAAGATGAGTGGTTTCAGAGGTGGCCCACACCTCTTATAATCCGCTCCTTTTGCCCCCATGGGTAACACAACTTGCCCGTAAGCCTTAAGTAGAACTTAACACCTTTTCACAAAGGTGGTAGAAGGGACGTATGCCTCTATAAAAAAAAAAAAAAAAAAAAAAAAAAAAAAAAAAAAAAAAAAAAGAAAAAAAAAGCTATATCTTGAGTCTGTGCTAAAGCTAGCCAAGTCGGAGCTAAGGAATATAAAACCCATTGTTACAGACTGGATCGATACATAAACGAGCTAAGCCTCAAATCTTGACTCAATACCAAAACAAGATAATCAGCACGAGAAAAGAAGTACCGATTCTGTAAAAAAAAACAAGAAAAGTCCGAACTCTAGGGTTTTGTAGCATTTAGAATTGCTAAAAGCTAACTTGATACAAAAAGAAGGTAAACTCTGATTGGAGATTTGGACTGCACACTCAAGTTATAAACAAAACTGGAATTGTAATCCAGTATTTTAGTTCTTTCCAGAAACAAAGTCACGCATCAAGTCAAGCTTATAACAAACCAAAATTACTATAAACGAACAAATTAGGTCTGAAAAGAACATATATTTGAACAAAAATTAAAATTAAAGAATTCAACGAGCAGAAATTATAACAAATAAGAGTTATGCTGGTGACCCCCTCAAATTCCCCTAAGGAACGAGCGTTGTTTTCATTTTACTAACAACAATTTACTTTTTGAACGCGTGTGTTTTTTGCCATAATCATATATATATATATATATATATATATATATATATATATATATATATATATATATATATATATATATATATATATACATATATATATATATATATATATATACATATATATATATATATATATATATATACATATATATATATATATATATATATATATATATATATATATATATATATATATATATATACATATATATATACATATATATATATATGTATATATATATATGTATATATATATATATATATATATATATATATATATATATATATATATATATATATATATATATATATATATATATATATATATATATATATATATATATATATATATATATATATATATATATATATATATATATATATATACATATATATATACATATATATATATATATATATATATATATATATATATATATATATATATATATATATATATATATATATATATATATATATATATATATATATATATATATATATATATATATATATATATATATATATATATATATATATATATATATATATATATATATATATATATATATATATATATGAAGCAAAAGCAAAATAGCAAAGTTTAGAGGAACCGACTGAAGTAACTTATAATGAATACATTTGCGATTATCGCCACGGTTTCACTATTTTAGAAGACATTTTTTTTTTTTTAATTGAGTTTTTCCTTTTAGTTCTATTAAAACCTGTAAAAATTAAAGGGGATTGGGGCAGCAGTTCAACTCTTATTAGTGATAGTATAAATTCGTTTTAGGTAAAACTACTCATTCATATTAATTTTGTTCGTTCCGAGTTTGACTGAATTATTTAATTTACTTTCCGTTGATTATGAATGTTATCTGTTAATTCAAACCAATTTACGTTCATTTTAAGTGTGACTAAACTATGTGAATTTATTTCAAGCTCGTTTAAGTTTTAATATCACTCTTTACTATCCTTTAAAAAACCTTATTTTGATAATGTTTTAAAGAACTTCCGATATAAGAATCGTATATTTGTGAAGACATGTGCATTTTGCATTCCAGACGTTTTGAGAAGACGTTTTGCATCCCAGACGTTTTCCAGAAGTTTTGATACTCTTAAATGATTTGCAACTCGTGCTCCAATTTTTCTGTATTTTTTTTATTCGGTTGATATATTTGCTTTATGAAAAATAGGACAAAGCTGTCAGTGATACTATTTTCTACATGAAAAGCAAAAAAGTAAGTAATTATGTTTTAAACGATAAGCAAACGTTTTTAAAGTGTGGGACACCAGTCTATCCAGTCCGTCTGAACTTATCATCATAACACCTACTTGTGCCCTAGAAGATCTCATGGGCTTACCCTGCTCCTCCTTTAGCGGTGTGTTTTTGCCGTTACAATAGGACCAATGACCTGTCAGATCATAGCCACAATTGTGGCCAAAATCAACATTACAGTACGACTACATCGCCATTTTGTATCTGGTGTATAATTTGTCGACTACATACCGTACTCGATAGAGTAAAGTAAAAGACAGATCCTTTTGAAAATACAAATGATGGAGGCTTACAGCAGCAGTTATCCTACCTGTAAGATGAATTTTGCCAAAAATATAAAAACAAGGTATTAGCGGGCAAAAGTTCGGAACAAATGAGTGTTCTTTTTTAAAACAAAACATTCTAGGAATAATTACATTAACATAGCATTTGCTGATCAATAACCGCCCCATAGAATTCTTGCTCTCTTACACCCAAATTCAAAGAAAATCAACCAGTAGTAAAAATGAAGCCAAGCCAAAGTAAGTACTCACCTGGTATTGATAAGGTATTGAGCAAGGGCCACTGATTCTGGTGAGCCAGTGATGGTAACAGTTCTTTCGGTTGTCGGTGTTACGCCCTCTCTGTCTTCACAGTTTGAGATCCGAATCATAGCACCGCTAACTTGCCTATAATTAATCAGATTAAATTATTATTACTGAAAGAACTTTGAACAGAGTCGAACATTGAGTTGATTATAAGCGAAAAATAGAAGAAATTTATTTTTTTTTACAAAGAAATATGAGCCGGACAAACATGAAAATAAATGTTGAAGTATCCCTAACTGAATGACAAAACTTATAACCCTTGATATTGTGTTTTTTTATTGTATTTTTTTTTTAAAATCAGTTATAGTTAGAAAACAACAGAATTACCTTTGAGCAAGACTTTATCCCTATAAAGCCTGTAGCTAGACACAAATTTAGTGAGAACTTTCAACCAAAAAAAACTCCCGATATAATTGGCCTTAGACCGGTTAAGCGCTCCTCGCGGAGCTTTTTACCGTTAGTCCCCCCAACTTCATCATCATCCTTTTTGTTGACAAATAAATGCACATGACAAAAATACACTCAAACTATTTATTTATACTCACAACACAAGGTTCATCCATCCCAACTTTAGTTGGAAAGAAGAAGATGCTTCAATCTCCTACAAAATACTCTTTGAACAGTGTAATTTTCAGTGATAAAATATTGATGATGCTGAAGAACGAGGGGACATTCGGGAACTAATCCGCTTGGCGTCTCTGAACCCGAATAACAAGAATTTGTTTTAACAACAAGTGGTTCAACAATACACCGTTAATCAGCCTGTTACTTGCCTCCATTGTATGATAAATTCTACACCCTTTTTGTTAAACTTATGGGAGGAATGCAACTAACATGAGAAAACAAAGCCAACGAGTATGGGGAACAGTGCCCTAGAATCCAGAATCAGAGGCTTTCTATCCTTAATCTTGGCCTACCCTACACACCCTAGAATAAAATATGACTGCACGGTCACATATATGCGTCAAGCATGTTGCTATATTCAGTGTCCGATATACACCCTTCGAAAAAAAAGCTAAGAATAAACTAGTTATAATGCAGAGCTTATGGGTTGGTTTCTATGTTAATTGCAACTGAACGAAATATCTACAATTAATTGTTCTTTCCTCACAGAAAATGGGCACTTTTGCGTGGAAACACATCGTCGGAACCTAAGTAATTAATACAAAAAGCACGATACACCGCTCGAAATAGCAAACATATAGTTCTTGGTTGAATTTTTTTTGTCAAATTTCGAAGTCAATCTTACAAATTAATATATATATGTTTTATAATTTTAAGCTTGACACAAATTAAATCTACATAAATTCAGCTCCCTCGGTTTCATCCTGCGAACCCACATCGAAGCTAATGCTGTTCAACATAATTTGCAGAAGTATAAGACGGCTGAACTTAACTACAGCAGGATCATCCTTTGAGAAACGCGAGCTCTAAATTCTTTAGAATTTAAAGTAAGTATACAACGCAATTATTTTTCTTCCTACATTTTTTTTTCAGTTATCTATTTTTACAGCACTGGGTGAAATAACCAAGTAACTTAGAAGAAAACTCCAGTAAACTTTAACGTACAAAGACATTTAAAATCGACCCTATAACATGGCATTTTTTAGTTGAAAATGCCGAAAAAGGTCTCAAAATTTAGAGCGGAGGGTAGCCCCCCCCCCCTTTTGATTGGCGTCCCTGCTTGTCAAATCTTGATCTCAATTACAATGTTTCATTCTTTCACAAAATAAGACAAAAACACCTTTCTTGACCTTCTTAAGACTTCCAATACCCCTTCCTAAAATAATTTCCTAGATACAACCAGGTAACCAAAGCATGCAAAGCATGCTTAAACGAGAATAAATTTGCGTCTCTTGTCAAAAAGCAATATCTTGTCTGACGAATCGAGTCCCCTAATTTGGATCGATCTGTTTCCACGGGGAAAAGCTGACACTAGAGAATATCCCAGCTTGGTTTCCTTGATCGCATAATGCAAATCATAATTAAATTCTAATTATCATTCTTAGTCACGATATGTCGGATGCTTGATGTCTATTTAAGCCGAATCTTCGTTCGAAACATAGCGTACTTGCAAAATGTACAAACCCATATGATCTTTTTCCACATGCTAAACTAAAAAAAAAAAAAGAAAAAAATTTCCACTGAAAGTAAGGAGCAACATTTAAACTTAAAACAAACAGAAATTATTACATGCATGAAGGGGATTGCGCCCTACTCATCACTTCGCTTTCTACACTAAAGTTTTTCAGTACTTTTTAAAAAAGCTTCCTATTCTTCTAACGACCCTTGTGCTTCAGGAGTTGTTCTCAAAGAACTGGGACAAAATTCAAACTTTATCGTAAAGAGGAAGGTGTTGAGGAGGGCGCAATCCCCTTCATACGTTTAATAATTCCTGTTCGTTTTAAGTTTTAATGTTGCTCCTTACTTTCAGTTGTAAAAACTTATGTTTTCTTTAATTTAATTTCTGATTGTTTTTCAGTAATTCTAGGAAATCTGGCCCCATCTCCACGGAGAAATCCCCCTCCCCATGGAAATATCATCTAGATAATTCAATCCCGGTAAAAATTTACCCTGGGCAATTACCCTTAACAACTCCACGCGTAAAATTGGAACAGAACAGAGAAAGCAAGACATTAATCAAAAATTGTATAGGAATTCTGGAAAATTCCCCCACTGTATAATTTCCCCTGATAAGTTCACCTCATGGAGACTTCTCTCCCCATAGGAAATTCCACCGTTGAAAAACCTCTAGCAAAAAATTCGCCCCCACCTAAAACTCTATACATACTTCACAATAACAAATACTATGTGTAAAACAAGGGTAAATTTATGACTTAAATACCTTACCCGTGCGGCTGTGGGGGGGAGAGGGTCATGTTATATGCAAAGGCATAGTTATTGGGCCTTTCAACTATGATGAGCAAAATGGCTCTCAAAATTTTGATAGGACGACTTTGGAAAAAAGGGGCAGTAGAGGGGGTCGGGTTGCCCTCCAATCTTTTTGGGCACTTAAAAGGGCACTAGAACATTTAATTTCCATTAGAATAAGCCCTCCAACGATATTCTAGGACCACTGGGTCGATACAATTACCCCTGGGGAAAAAAATAAATAAAAAAATAAACACGCATCCGTGATCTTTTTTCAGGCAAAAAATTCAAAATTCCACATTTTTGCAGATAGGTGCTTGAAGCTGCCAAAGTAGGGTTTTCTGATACGCTCAATCTGATGGTGCGATTTTCATTAAGATTCTAATACTGTTAAGGGGTGTTTCGCCCTTTTTCGAAAATAAGGCAAATTTTCCAGGGTCGTAGAATTTAATCATTAAGACTAAACTTAATGAAACGTATATATTTAAAATCAGCATAAGAAGCCGACTCTTTTGATATATCTATTTGTATCAAAACTTCGTCTTTTAGAGTTTCGATTACTATTAAGCCGGGTCGCTCCTTACTCACAGTTCGTTAACACGAACTGTTTGATCACACAAGGGTCAAGGAAACACAAGAGTCGTTTAATTAGAATCAGAACCTTTTCTAAAAGGCTGAAAAACTGAAGTGTGAATAGAAGGCCGTTGAGGAGGGGGCAATTCCTTTCATACACGGAATAATTTCTGTTCGTTGGTATATTCTTTTTTTTTCCAATCTGATTTTTGCTCTAAAGAAATCCGGTATGAAACTATTTCTGGGTCTATGCTAGGTACTATACTAGTTCTTTGTGGGTATCCATCTGAAGAAACGGAAACTCTAAGCAAAATGGGCAAAAAGTGAATGTTGAGACTGACTACATACTTTTTAATCAACTTAATTCCTAATGAAGCATAAAACAAAAAGTTTAGGGGTAGATTGCTAAAACAAAATGTGTTTTTCAAGTATACAGAAAAAGCATATTGGATTTTTTTTTTCGTTTTTGACAGACGATTGAAAAACAGAAATAACACACATTTTATTTAGAAACAACCAATTCTTACTGCTATTAATGCAATTTTTGCAATTTGCAAAGCAAATGCAATTTTTACCATAAAAAATGCGCTAATGTTTCATTAAAATGACTTCTATATAGATCGCTGGACAAAGTGGTGCCCAGGCGTTGTCCTCTTTGTCCTTTGACAAGGGCCCCCTTTCTTCGGGCTTGATGTTACTGATGACACCTATGAACATGTCCTATTAATGTGAATTATGTGCTCAGGGTATTTTGAATGATTTTTTGCCACCCTCTATTTTGTATCATGAAGCCAAAAAGTATTATGCAAGTGGAGGGGGATGTCAAAAGTAACGAAAAAACAGGTAAACAAACTTCTGCTGCTTTTCGTAAGACTTTTTGCCCCTCTAAAGAACAAAATCCTGGATACGCCCCTTTTACGATGTATTTTATATAGACACCATAAGAATATTGCTTGTAGATGATGCTGTAATGAAAGAAAAGTTTTGTCATCCGACTGGTGTAAAAAGGAAGGTCATGAATACTGTAGTAGGCACTCTGTCTAGCACGCTGGCATGTCAGAGAAATACCAGCTCTATGGAAGGCGTCACTAGCCAAAACGTTTGGGGATGGGAGCCGTTGATTTTGGTAAACATTAGGTCATTTTTACCGCCTGGTTTTCTTTAATAAAAAAATACGCATAATACCCATTTCTTTCATACTCTCTACTTCTTGTCTTGGTTTTCCCTTAAGAAGCACTTAGAGATCTGACGAAAATTTTGGGGATAAAATTGCCATCGAACATTATTTTTTCCTCTCTTTCCAATGGCTCACAACTACATTGGATAACAACCTTGACGGTATAGAAGTCATGGCCTGTCACGAAAACTCTCTAATCTAAGTTAAATCAAGAAATGTGAAAATATTTCTTTTCATTCAGCATTTTACTTTCATTAAGTTCAAAATAGGAACTGGTTTCCAGGACTATCAAGATCATGCTAAGTAAAAAAGAGGCAAAAAAGGATACACCTACCAGCCGCATAGGTTTCATTTTGCTTTACCATCAAGTAATTTAAAAACTTTCAATAAAACAGTAATTTTGCCCCCACCGAAATATCCTGCTTCAAAATCATTTCTACATTCTTCGCATAATTCGTATCTTTTCAAGGGGAGGGTTGACCACCCCCTCCGACCCGCAAAAAGACACTGCAACATACCAGCGCACAGCAGAATTAATTTACAACATATTTTGGCAGAATAACGTCATGGTTAAGCCCTGCAGAGCGGCTATATCATTGGTTATAGATAAAAAAAAGTCTACCTTATTTCTGCTATTTTGGTTCCTCCTTTTCCGATTATACATCCTATTAATTCATTAGGAACTGTCATTTCGTGAGATGTCTGTGAGTTATTTCCGTTGACGCCACGTAATTGAGTCCCTGCTAGCGCCGCTAAAGCTGCTACTGAAGCTACAAGGAAAAAATGAGGACAAATAAATCTATATATATAAAAATAAGTTGTCTGTCTGTGGATGGATGGATGGATGGATGGATGGATGTGTCAGGTGACGTCACCTGAAAAAACTGGATTAGGTGACGTCAAAACTGAAAAAACTAAAAAAAGGCAAAAACTACAAAAAAAACTAAAAACTAATAAAAAAAATAAAAAAGCTAAAAAACTAAAAAAACTATAAAGGTAAAAACCAATAAAAAACTAAAAAAAAAACTGAAAAAACTAAAAAAAGGCAAAAACTACAAAAAAAAACTAAAAACTAATAAAAAAGTAAAAAAGCTAAAAAACTAAAAAAACTATAAAAACTAAAAAAAGGTAAAAAACTAAAAAAAATAAAAAATAAAAAAAAACTAAAAAAAAGGAAAAAACTGAAAAATAAGCTAAAATAAAGGTAAAAACCAATAAAAAACTAAAAAAAAAAGGAAAAAACTAATAAATGACGACACTCAAAGAGAAAGCGACCAGGACAAAAGGAATGTTCGATTAGCAATCAACAAAGCACCGGGACACAGGGAGTATAAATGACGACCAGGACACAAGTAAAAAAAAAAATTAACAAAACTAAAAAGAAGGTAAAAACTACAAAAAAACTAAAAAGAAAAAAAAACTAAAAACTAATAAAAAAACTAAAAAATCTAAAAATCTAAATAAACTAAAAAAGAAAAAAAAAGGAAAAAAATAAAGGAGAAAAACAAAACTAAAAAACGAATGTATATACAGACCGGTACACCGGGATACAAATGACGACCGGGACACAGGGAATATAAATAACGACCGGGACACAGGGACACAACTACAACGGGGACACCGGGGGAAACAGGGGGATATAAATGACGACCGGGACAAAAAAACTAAAAAGAAATAAAAACTAAAAACTAATAAAAAAAACTAAAAAATCTAAAAATCTAAATAAGCTAAAAAAGAAAAAAAAGGAAAAAAATAAAGGAGAAAAACAAAACTAAAAAACGAATGTATATACAGACCGGGACACCGGGATACAAATGATGACCGGGACCCGGGACACAGGGAATATAAATGACGACCGGGACACAGGGACACAACTACAACGGGGACACCGGGGGAAACAGGGGGATGTAAATGACGACCGGGACACCGGGACAGGGAATGGTCGATTAGCAATCACCATCAACAAAGCTCAAGGGCAATCATTAGAATCATGAGGTATAGATCTGAATACAGATTGTTTTCCCATGGACCATTATATGTTGCATGTTCAAGAGTCGGTAAACCTGACAATCTATTTATATGCAAAGACAATGGGACAGCAAAGAATGTTGTATATTCGCAAGTTTTACGTAGTTAAAACCATATATATATATATATATCTATATTCACAGGTGGGACATAGGGACACAACTACAATGGCGCGTAACTATTATGGCGCGTAACGACTTACGCGCGCGGGGGGGCTTGGGGGGGGCGCGAAGCGCCCCCACCAACTAGGTGTTGGGGTGGCGCGAAGCGCCACCCCAACAGCTAGTATACTATATATTTTAATTTTTTTTTCTTTGCTTAGAAAAAGAATTAACATTGAAAAAACGTGCCAAGGTGTAAATGAATGTTGACAGATGGAGGCATGAACCCTTATGCCCGTAATACTTAAATGTAATCAATGTTACTGAGCTAGATGGGAACCAATAGTTTGATACAACATAATAGAAAAATGTTGTACTGTCGCATCAAAAAGAAAAAAAAGTGGCAAATCACAACTACCAGATATAATTCAACCTACATTACATGATTCAAATAGAACAGCTTAAAAAAACGTATCTTTGTCACCAAAATAACTTTCAATAACATAAATAAAATACGGGATTTTCGAGCTTGATAATTCCCCCCCTCTAAAAAAAGAATGCCAACGATAATGTTCAACCAAAAACTTGAAGTTTAAGTACACCCTACGGAGGTATAAAACAACAACAATGTCATTTGCAATGTTTTTTAACTCTATTAATACTTATCAAATTATAGTCTTTTTAAAAATATTTAGGTATTTTCGAGGCGGAACAGTTAATAATAAAACTTTTTCATTAATACTTTTGCTAGCAGTGAACAATCTTGCAACGCAAATAGTATCCATGCATGCAGTTAAAAAGGCCAGTACCTCCTACTCTTTTCTTCCTTAGTAGCTGAAGATCATGAAGAAGGTTTAATGGCGATTCCCTCAATGCTGCCGTATACATAACTGAAGTCAAAGATGGCATTATTTTTAACTACGGTTATAAATAGTGACATATTTTTTTTAACGACTCATTTTTAGCTTCTAAGCAGTTTTCCATCGATTTTATGAAGTTTATGTTTGATGTATGAACCGAACGCGAGACCCATGATTTTCTATGGTACAGGAACGACACGTTACTCGACTGAGCCAGCAAGTCATTGATAATACTATGTTCTTAGACAAACATTCTGGACAGTCAATGTATTGTTTTTGGGACACCGGCCAACTGATGTTAACCGTCATAATATCGTAAAAAGTTATTTGCACAATCGAATTTTCAATTGGATTTTTGGTAAGTGCTGTCAGTTGGCCTCCACTAGGATCCCGAGTCCCCCTCCAGGGCCCCAAGTTTTGCCTCCCTTTTTTAAGCTTAATTTTTTCAACACAATTTTTTTACAACATTTTTTGGGACTTCATATTATTTTGGAACATAATTTTTGGACTTGGAATTTTTGGGAGACTTTGAGAGAATTTTCTGATATGTTTACGAGAATTTCCAGAATGATACGTTATCCGGTATTGCATAATTATTCATGTTGTCAGTGAAACAATAGAATGCGTCCTGTAACAGCCCTCACATCTGGTCCTTTCTGTAGCAGCCTATACTCCGATGCATTATTCGAATTGCTAATACCTTTTTTGACATCATTCCAAGAATATGTATCCTGGTTTCCAAGAATTTATTGGCATGTTTCCGAGAACTTTAAGAATGACGCGTTATCTGGTATCGTGTAATCAATCATGTTGTCAGTGAAACAATACAATACGGCTTGTGACAACCCTTATATCTATTCTTTTGAGAAAACAACAGAATCAACAGCATTTTTAACCTCTAAGGAGTTTTCCATTGATTTGATGAAATTTATGGGTTTTTCAGTTTTTTTATATAGAATTTTTGGGGGACTTAATTCTCGGGAACTTGAAATTCTTGGATATGTGATCTGGTATTCTGCAATCATTCATATATCAATGAAACAATAATAAGAGTCCAAAAATAATAATTCTAAGTCCAAAAAAACCTGAATTTCATAAAATCAATTGAAAACTGCTTAGAAGCTAAAATGTTTTTGACTCAGTTGTTATCTCAAAAGACCAGATGTGAGGGCTGTCACAGGATGTATTGTATTGTTTCACTGACAACAGGAATGATTACGCAATACAAGATCATAAGTCATCCTTGAAATTCTCGGAAACATGCTGTGAAATTCTTGAAAACAAGGACACATATTCTCAGAATAATGCACAAAAGGTGTAACCAAGTCCAATAGTGAATCGGATTATGGGCTGCCACAGTATCTGTGTTTCAAAAGACCAGATGTGAGGGCTGTCACGGGATGTATTGTTTTGTCTCACTGATTACATGATTAATTATACAATACCAGATAACGCATCATTCTTTAAATTCTCGGAAACATCCAGAGAAATTGTCGATGTCCCAAAATAATTCCCCAAAAAATTCGATATCCAAAAAATAAAACAATTCTAAGTCCCAAAAACCCATAAATTTCATGAAATCAATGGAAAACTCCTTAAAAATTTAAAATGTTGTTGGCTCAATTGTTATGTCAAAAGACCAGATGTGAGGGTTGTCACAAGGCATATTGTATTGATTCACTGACAGCATGAATGATTACACAATACCAGGTAACACTTAAAATTCTTAGAAACATGCCATGCAATTCTCGAAAACCAGAATGATTACGTATCATCCCATTGATACTTAATCATTCTTGAAATCACACTTATCATTCTTGAAATTCTCGGAAACATACCAAGATATTCTCGGTGTCCCAAAATAACTCTAAGTAGCCAAAAAAATCTATGTCCAAAAAAACTGTTATAAAAATTAAAAATGTTGTTGACTCAATTGTTATCTCAAAAGATCAGATATGAGTGTTGACCTAGCATGTATTGTATTGTTTCACTGATAATATGAATGATCGTACAATACCAGCTAACGCATCATTCTTGAAAATCTAGGAAACAAGTCGCGAAATTCTCCAAAACCAGGATGCATATTCTTGGAATGATGTCAAAAAGATCCTACCAACTTCAATAGTACATCAGTGTATGGGTTGCCACAGTATTCGTGTTTCAAATCATTTTTGAAATTATCGGAAACATAAGAAGATATTCCCAGAAACCCAGGATGTATATTCTTGGAATGATGTCTAAAAAGGTGTTAGCAACTCCAGTAATACTTCGGAGAGTAGGCTGCAACAGTATCTATGTCTTTAACACCAGATCTGAGGACTGTCACATGATGTATTCTATTGTTTCCCTGACAAAATGAATAATTACGCAATACCTGATAACCCATCATTTTTGAAATTCTCGGAAACATACCAAGAAATACTCGACGTCCTAAAATACATCGAAGTCTCAAAAAAATTCCAAAAAATTATATGTTCCAAAATAATTAAAAGTCCTAAGAAAATTCTACGTCCCCAAAAATTATGTCCGAAAAAATCGAGTTGAAAAAAGTTGAAAAATTTTGAAGTTCAAAAACAAAAGTTTGGGCCCTGAAGGTGGAAAAGGGGCCCTAGGGGGACAAGGGGGCCTGGAAAGGAACTTGAGGCTATGGAGGGGGACTCGAGGCCCTGGGGAAATGGTACCCTGGAGAGAAACTCGGAAACCCAAATTCTTTTGCAAGCCCCGTTAATGGAAAACTAATATGCTCAGGACCATTATATTATAAAATGGATACCTGGCCGGTTGTAGTCATTACAATCTTTGGAGATCGAAACAAATTTCATTATATCATCAAAAGAATTTATCTGTCCAGCAAGCATCTCAAATTACTGTGGTATGCAAACTCATTGGAGTGATGTCAAAAATGGGGCCTGGAAACCAATCACTGATAACACTTACCGAAATTCCCATTGGAAAATCGATTGCACAAATAACTTGTTACGATATTGTGACGCCAGTGCTACAGAAACAATACATTTATTGCCTAGAACGTATTTCTAAGAATAAAATATCATCTATGACTTGTTGACTCAGTCGAGTAACGTGTCGTTCTTTTACCATAGGAAGTCATGTGTTCGATACATATATCAGACATAAATTTCACAAAATCAATGGAAAACTGTTTAGAAGCAAAAAAAAGTGTCGTCAGAAAAGAATATATATCACCATCGATAACCGAGTTAGCAATGGCGCCATCTATGACTTTCGTCATATAGATGACAACATTGAAGGAATCACGGTCAAACCTTCTTCATGATCTTAAGCCACTAAGGAAGAAAAGAGTAAGGGGTACTGGCCGCTTAAACTGCATACAGTGATACTACTAACGTAAAAAAAAAAATTATTTTCTGGAAACAGAATAAGTTTCATCTTCTTAATGATTTGGTTTTTGCAAATTCTAGAATAATGAACTCTTTCAGATACTTTTAGAGTTATTTTACAATGATTTTCTATGTGTAACATTTTCATAAGAGTTACAGAAAAACAATTATTTTTTTCAAAAATATACTTTACAAATATTTTTTTTATTTAATCAATTTATTTTTACAAGATAGCTCATTTTAAGGAAGTTGCAAAAATTCAATAAAAGAATCTGCCAGAAGGGCATGTCTCAAGTAGCACTTAGGGTAGGTGAATTTCAGATAGCATGAGTATTTCTCATATTCGAGCTATATATTTAAAGGGTCCTCTATACATATAAATGGTGCTTACTTAACATCGTACCAATACAGCGTTAGGTAGGCAGGAATCAAACAGTTCGTGGTAACGAACTGTAGTAAGGAGCGACCCGGCTCAATAGTAGCCAAAACTCTAAAAAATGGAATTTTGATACCAATAGCTACATCAAAAGAATCGCATTTTAATGCTGGTTTTAAATATATAAGTTTTATCAAGTTTAGTCTTACCCATCAAAAGTTACGAGCCTGAGAAAATTTGAGTTATTTTAGAAAATAGGGGGAAACACCCCCTAAAAGTCATAGAATCTTAACGAAAATCACACCATCAGATTCAGCATATCAGAGAACCCTACTGTAGAAGTTTCGAGCTCCTATCTACAAAAATGTGGAATTTTGCATTTTTTGCCAGAAGGCAGATCACGGATGCGTGTTTATTTTATTTTTTTTTTTTTTTCCAGGGGTGATCGTATCGACCCAGTTGTCCTAGAATGTTGCAAGAGGGCTCATTCTAACGGAAATGAAAAGTTCTAGTGCCATTTTTAAGTGACCAAAAAAATTGGAGGGCACCTAGGCCCCCTCCCACGCTAATTATTTTCCCAAAGTCAACGGATCAAAATTTTGAGATAGCCATTTTATTCAGCGTAGTCGAAAAACCTTATAACTATGTCTTTGGGGACGACTTACTCCCCCACAGTCCCCGTGGGAGGGGCAACAAGTTACAAACTTTGACCTGTGCATACATATAGTAATGGTTATTGGGAAGTATACAGGCGTTTTCAGGAGGATTTTTTTGGTTGGGGGAGGGGTTGAGAAGAGGGGGATATGCTGGGGGAACTTTCCATCGAGAATTTGTCATGGGAGAAGAAAATTTCCATGAAGGGAGAGCAGGATTTACTAGCATTATTTAAAAAAAAAAACAATTAAAAAATAAATGTGAAAAAGCTTTTTCAGCTGGAAGTAAGGAACAGCAATAAAACTTAAAACAAACAGAAATTATTACCCATATGAGGGGCTCACCTCCTTCTAATACCTCGCTCTTTACACTAAAGTATTTTTAGTAATTTCAACTATTTATTCTACGGCTTTTGTGATTCAGGGGTCATTCTTAATGAATTGGGATAAAATTTAAGCTTTAGTGTAAAGAGCGAGGTACTGACGATGGGGCGAATCCCCTCATATATGTTATAAAAACATGAGAATACAAAAGTTCTTTACGTAAGCTAATTTATAAGCTACGTAAATCTTTTACCAATAAAAAGATTCGTAAAAAATTAAAAGTTCTAGTTGCCTTTTTAATTAACCAAAAAATCGGAGGGCAACTAGGCTTCGTCCCTCGCTCTTTTTTTCTCAAAATCATTCGATCAAAATTATGAGAAAGCCATTTAGCCAAAAAAAAAGCAAATTTCGTTTTGATTATTCCTCTGCGGAGAGCCAAAATCAAAACATGCATTGATTCAAAAACGTTCAGAAATTAAATAAAAAAACAAGTTTTTTTAACTGAAAGTAAGGAGCGATATTAAAACTTAAAACGCACAGAAATTACTTCGTATATGAAAGAGGCTGCTTCCTCATCAACGCCCCGCTCTTTACGGTAAAGATTTTTACTGTTTTAAAAAGAAGAATTGAGAGAAAGAGTCAAACTTTAGCGTAAAGAACGGGGCGCTGATGAGGAAGCAGCCTCTTTCATATACGAAGTAATTTCTGTACTATGTTTTTTTTTTTATTTAATCAATTACAGAGACAAAGATACAGTTAGAGTACACTTCTGAAATCGATTATCAGTCATTATTTTTGGATTATTTTTCTATTAAGTTATTTTAAGATTATCATGTTTATTCCAAACGTCGGTCAAAAGAAAAAAAATAAACCCTTAAGAATATTGTGGCCCTCCTAACAAGTTATATCATAGGTAATTCAGATAGTAGGAAACGAGAAAATTTGTGTAAAAAGGTAGGGAGAGTGGGGAAAACGTGTGGCATAGTGCTTTAGTCATGTACAATTTCTGTTAAGAAGTGATAATGGTAATTTCTGTTAAGATGTGATAATGGTAATTTCTGTTGAATGAAGATTAGAAAGGAAGCAAAGAGTACTTGTCCAGTTTCAAGGAATTAGGACAGATTAGTTAATTTTGCTTTTCAGACGTCGCCACCTAGTCTTTCATAGGGGCTATGTTATGGACTGGGAGGGCAGAATAGGGTATAAAATTTCTTAAAAAGATAATTAAAACTTTAATTAAACATGAAATTTAAGACAATGAAAATATTAAACTTAAAACAATCAGAAATTATTCCGTACATGAGGGGAGATGCCCCTCCTGAATACCTCACTCTTTACGCTAAAATTTGAATTCTTGTCCCAGTTTCTTTAAGAACGGCTGCTAAAAGACAAAGGCATTAAAAAATATTGCCTATTATCAAATTTTTCTTTTTTTTAGTTTCGGTTAGTATTGGGCCGAATGACTTTTTACTTACTGTTCATTGTCACGGACTGTTTGATTCGAGCGTATAATAGTGAATCTACCACAAACCAATAGAAATATGTTCTATATTAATAGATTAATTAATCATAGATTAATATATTTATTTACAACCAAATTACTTCAACGTATAAATAATACGAGTAGCTACTTTGAAGAAGACACGCTAAACGCACTGGAGTCGAGGAACAACTAATCACGCATACAAAATACTAACAAAATACACACTTTTATTAATGGGAACCGCTAAAATCCACAACTGAGTTTTTCTTTTAACAGCATGGGTTTTAAGTGCATTTTTCTTATTCATTATTTACAAGAAATAATGGGCGAAAACTGTATACAAGACAGTTCTTCTAGTTGGGCCACCTTATCAATTTCTGAGAGATTATTTTCTTGCCTTTGTTCTTCCCCTAATTGACATTTCGAAGGTAGGAATTTTGCTTGTAGACACGGGAAAGCAATTTTTAGTTGAAGGGATCTCTGTTTCTAAGCTAATGGGCTTTTGCCGAAAGAAAAGCTACATAAGACTAATGAGAGAAAAAGAAAAGTTCTTCTAGGCAATTTTGCTCCAGTTATTACAATAAATTCGTGTTGCTGAAAAAGTCTCATAAACATGGGACATAATGAAATTTAAAAAAAAAAAATCATTTGAAAAATATGAGTTAATTTTAATGGTGGCTTAAACATTCGACTTAATGGATATATAATCTATTCAATACATCATCTATTCTTAAGCAATAGGCTATTATAATTCTGGATCCATGAACGGATAGATTTCAAACTAATGAATCCAATAGCACAAGTAAATTGTCTTTTCTGTGCAATTTACAGCTGCAGCCTTGTAGCGAAATCACTTGTTTCAGAGGGAGCATAAGCCTTAAGCATAAGGTTCAAATTAATTCTTTTTAGCATTAATTAAATTAATTAATTAAACCATCAAATAAAACTTAATTCCTGGCATTTGTCTATAGCTTTTAGGATTAACAGTCAACTGTAAAAAATTTACATTAAGAATTTCGATAGTTCCCTGTATTTGCTGAGACCAATGAAACAAATAATAGCGTCAATGAATGAAAATTTAGAGGGGGAAGTGCGGCGAAATGAAATTTCGAAAATATGGTGGGCAAGTGAATCTAGGGGGCAATCGCCCCCCCCCCAGCTAACGCCACTGAAAATACAACGAAACTACACGGACTTCGCTCAATACTGTCAAAATAGGAAATCAGATACACTTAGCCTTACACTCTACAATTATTACACTATACACTACACTTAAACTTTGCAGCTTTAATCGACAGTCTTTTCTCATTAGTCCTTTCACTAAAAACCGAAGCACTGATATCCAATATTCAGGCCACTTTCTAGTTGGCGCGTTGATTTCGCTTCCAAGGACAATTAAATGACGAATCAAACAGTTTGTGGTAACGAACTGTAGGTAAGGAGCGATGCTCCTTACTTACAATAATAGTACTCAATAGTAACCGACACTCTAAAAAACTGAGTTCGAATAAAAGTGGAAATATCAAAAGAATCGAACTTTAGTGCTTAATCAAAATATAGAAAATTCATCCATTATAATGTTACCCATCAAAAGTTACGAGCCTGAGAAAAATTTCCCTACTTTTAAAAAAGGAGGTAACTCCCCCAAAACATCAAGTAATCTTAGTTAAAACCACATCGTTGGATTCAATATATCAGAGAACCCTACTGTAGAGATTTCAAGCTCCTTTATACAAAAATATGGAATTTCACATTTTTTTGCAAGAAGCAAGATCACAGATGCGTGTCTTTTTTTTTCAGGGGTGATCGTATCGAACCAGGGATCCTAGAAGATCGGGAGAGGGCTCATTTGATCGGAATTTCAAAAGTTCTAGTACCCTCTTTAAGTGACCAAAAATATGGAAGGGCATTTAGCCCCTCTCCCAACCTTTTTCTCCTCAAGCTCGTCCGATTAAAATTTTTAGACACCATTTTGTTCAGCATAGTAGAAAGACCTAATAAAGATGTCTTAGAGGATGACTTGACTCCCTCCCCCCAGAGAATGGCTACAAGCTATGAACTTTGGCATTTGTTTGCATATAGTACTGGCTATTCGGAAGTAAACAGACATTTTTCTGGGGGGGATGATTTACTGGAGGGGGGTTTAAGTGAGCGGATCTTTCTATGGTATTATTTTGCCATTAATCCAGCATTATTTACAAAATGAACTAAAATTAAATAAAAAAATAATTTTTTCAATTGAAAGTAAGAAGCAACATTAAAACTTTAAACGAACAGAAGGTATACCTCGCATCAATACCTCGTTCTTTAAGTATTTTTTAACTTTAAAAAAACATTATTATTCTAATTAAACGGCCTTTGTGTTTCTGGAATCAATTCTTAAAAATTGGAACAAAAGTTAAACTTTATCGTAAAGAGCAAAGTATTGAGGATGGGGCAACCCTCCTGATATATGTAATAATTTCTGTTCGTTTCAAGTTTTAACATTGCTCCTTAATTCCAGTTGAAAAAAAATAGTTTTTTTTTTTTTTTTTATTTAACAGCTCACAGTAAACCGAAATTTGAACACACACTTATCTTAACGAACTGAAAGAAAGTCTGAGTAATTCCTAGTGGATTTGCATTATTGGAGGAAATTTGAATAAAAATTATAATAGTGTTTGGTATGTTTTATGATATTAATAAAATTAAGCTTACGAAACATTTTACGATTCTTAGGAATAGAAATTTCACTGAAACTAAGACAAATTTTTCTTTATTTTCATTCAACGTCTTTATGCCTTTCTCATATTTATCCGTATCTTTCATACAGTTGGTCTGCGTGGATTTGTATTTTTCCATCTTTGCTCACACCTTTATATAATCTTCTACAAAAAGAAGATGAAGTCTTTCATTTTACCGTACATAGTTCTGTTCACTTCTTGAAGCTGAACGATTTGTATAAACCGTGTATGAGTTTATTTGCATTGAATCACTTAGACGGAGACCTCCATAATGTTTTTCTGAGGTCCTAAATGTGGCAAGGTGAGTAGTACAAAACGCGTTTAGGGTTCAAAATCAGAATGACATGGATGTGTCCACTATACGTTTAGAGTTTTGTCTGAACGTTGCTCCGTGTTGTGCTGGAAACTCTGTCCTTGTTGGGGTTTAGGAATCCTATACTCTTGGTTCCTTTAAAAAATGCCTAAAACGACTCTTTATTGGATCCAAATAATATTAATTTTAGGTATATATATTTTATATTATTTTTTTTTAATTTTTTAGTCAAAGCTAGTTCTAAATGTTGATGAATACTTTTAATTTTTTCAAGATGAATAATTTTTCGCATTTGTTGGTATTTACCGTATTTGTGTGGAACTGACGGTGAGTAGATTGTTATTGTTGATTGTTATGCGAATCTTTGAGTTATAACCCATAGGATCGAGTTTATATATACTTTTTCCTTTCCAGTTAACTGATCAGTGTCTGGGATTGTCAGTATATTTATCTATTATATTTACACATCTGCATTTGACTTTTTAAATTCACGGCTGCACAGTTTGTTTCAGGTAGTTATCAAACAGTTCGTGGTAACGAACTGGAGTATGAAGCGACCCGGCTCAGTAGAAAATGCAACTCTAAAGAACGAAGCTTTGATACTAACAGATACATCAAATGAATTGGATTTTTCTGATGATTTTAAATATATAAGTTTAATCAGATTTAGTCTTACCCATCAAAACTTACGAGCCTGAGAAAATTTGCCTTATTTTTTCAAAATAGGGGGAAACACCATCTAAAAGTCATAGAATCTTAACAAAAATCACACCATCGCATCAGCGTATCAGAGAACCGTACTATAGAAGTTTCAAACTCCTATCTACAAAAATGTAGAATTTCGTATTTTTTTGCCAGAAGACCGATCACGGGTGCATGTTTATTTGTTTTCTTTTTTTTCTCAGGGGTGATCGTATCGACCCAGTGGTGCTAGAATGTCGCAAGAGGGCTCATTCTAACTGAAATTCAAAGTTCTAGTGCCCCTTTTAAGCGACCAAAAATTGGAGGGAACCTAGGCCCCCTCCCACGCTCATTTTTTACCAAAGTCAACAGATCAAAATTTTGAGATAGCCATTTTGTTCAGCATAGTCAAAAAAACCTTATAACAATGTTTTTGGGTACAACTTACTCCCTCACTGTCCAGGGGGGAGGGTCTGCAAGTTACAAAATTTGACCAGTGTTTAGGTATAGTAATGGTTATTGGGAAGTGTGCAGACGTTTTCAGGGGGGATTTTTCTTGGTTGGGAGGGGGTTGAAGGGAGGGGGTTGAAGGGAGGGGATTGAAGGGAGGGGGTTACGTGGGAGGATCTTTTCATGGAGCAATTTGTCATGGCAGAAGATAATTTCCATGAAGGGAGCGCAGGATATTCTAGCACTATTTAAAACAAAAACAAAACGCTCACAAAATAAATATGGAGAAGTTTTTTCAACTGAAAGTAAGGAGCAGCATTAGATCTTAAAACGAACATAGATTATTACGCATATGTGGGGTTCATCTCCTCCTAAATGCCTCGCTCTTTCCGCTAAAGTATTTTTAGTAATTTCAACTATTTATTCTACGGCCTTTGTGATTCAGGGGTCATTCAAAAATTAAGTTTTAGTGTAAAGAGCGAGGAATTAACGAGGGGGCAAACCCTCTGGTATATGTAATGAAAATATACAAATATAGAAGTTCGTTACGTAAGTTATTTCGTAAGTTAAGTATATTTTCTACTAATAAAAACGTTCGTATAAAATTAAAAGTTCTAGTCGCCATTTAGCCAAAAAAAATTAATTTGCAAAATTCGTTTTAATAATTCATGTGCAGACAGCTAAAATCAAAAAAATATATCAATTCAAAAACGTTCAGAAATTAAATAAAAAAAAACAAGTTTTTTACTGAAAGTAACGAGCAACATTAAAACTCAAAACGAACAGAAATTACTCTGTATATTAAAGTGGCCTTTCCCTCCTCAACACCCCGCTCTTTAAGCTAAAGTTTTTTACTGTTTTAAAAAGTAAAGTTGAGAGAAAGAGTCGAGCTTTAGCTGCAAGAGCGGGGCGTTGAGGAGGGAAAAGCCACTTTAATATACGGAGTAATTTCTGTTCGTTTTAAGTTTTAATGTCGCTCCTTACTTTCAGTTAAAAAACGTGTGTTTTTTTTCATTTAATTGTTCTACAGCGCCTGAAACGAGAACTTGGTGATTACAGACAAAGTGCAAGGAAACCATCCAGAATTAGAGGTTAATTTGAAAGACAAAACTTTTGATAATCAATATTTTAATGAAACCAAAAACGTGATAATGCGAAAGTGGCATTAAATGAGAAGGTTAAACTTTCCTAGGCTTAAATAATACAAACAATTTGAGTTAGGCACGTTCACGGGATTTTTTTTTCTTTCGGAGAGCTCGATACTAGTTTTTCACCAGGGGGGTTCTCAATAACAATAAAAAAGTATTTTACAATTTGAATATGAAGTACCCAGAAATTTAAGAAAATGTCGAATTCTTGGGAGGACCCTGAGACCCCCTCCCTTTGTGTACATCCCCAATCTGAGTGCCATAGATAAATATGTTAGCAAAATAAATACAATTTTATTGGGATGGAGAGTCGAGGGTACGAGAATTGGTTTGAAAAATTAAGGTTAAGAAATTCACATTACATAAATTAGGAACAAGCGAGGATGGAGAGGTGATGTCAGGTGACGAGAAAATTGACAGGGTGGAAGGATAGCTTTACTCGCTTAGGCAGCTGAGTGGAATAGCCAAGCAACAAGGTGTTCTTTTTTTTCACAGTTGAAAGAAGTTTAAAATAACGGGAAACTAGGTCTTAGGAGCAAGATTAGGATGCTAGAAGCCACAGCAATAACAGTGATCAAGTATGACTCAAAGATACGGCCAATTGGAAATGATGAGGAGGAAATTGTAGATGTTCCCCAGAAAGACTGTCTCGGGACAGTTTTAGGTACCTGCTTGAACAACCGTACATTGAACAATAAGCTGTACCAAAGTATGGTATGATCCAACTTTGTGCACATAGCTATAGTAAAATAAAGATTAAGCTGGTATTCAAAACTGAAATCTCTCGACTACATCCACAAACAGGGGCTTCCAGAGAAAAGTAAACACTCGTATTCGAGTAATATGTAATTTATTCAGAAACCGATATATTGATTTATCTCTAGCGAGTGCCCTATCCTTGTATGATATACCAGGTAAATGCATTAAATTGATTAGTGCTATATATGAGAGTAAAATTGCTACGGTCAGGTAGGGAATGAGGTTAGTAGCTGGTTCGTTATTCAATCAGAAGATAAGCAGGGTTGCATCCTATCCCCATTTATATGGATAATTTTGATGGACTTACTCCTAAGGAGCACAACAAAGGCAATGGGAGAATAGGGAATCAATTAGAGAAGTAAAACACTCCTAAATTTAGACTATGCTCATGATTTAAACATTGAATTTATTTTGAAAGCCGTTTTAGAAAGTTCAGGGACCAATTATAGGTTTGAAAAATAGGTGTGGGTGTTTTAGCACCCAAGTAGAAGCCCGCTCTCTAAGGTGGTACGGCCACCTACTCCGTCTCCTACTAAGTACCCCCGCAAGGATTATCTCGGATTTTAATCCCTAAGAAAATAGCTGGAATCGCCCTCGAGGAAGGCCACGCAATAGATGGGCTGATGTAATAAACCAACGCCTGCTCAGCCGCAACGTCACCCAAATGAGGCCCCATCCTTAGCCCTGAACAGGGCTACTTGGAGTAGATTGACGGCGCTGTCAACCAGCGCCCTCTACGCTGGCGATCCTGCTCAGCAAGAGCTTTAAGTCAAAAGTCAAGCGGTTTTCCACCTCCGTATGCTTTCCGCCACCCAGGAAATCTAGTCAATGTCTTATCTTGTCTGTTCCTATGTCTCATCTTATGTCTATGTCTATATCTATGTCTATTCTGACCTACCTGAATTAGAAGGTGGCAGAAACATATGGTGGCGGAAAATCATGGTGGTGCTAAAACACTGCTACGTTAAGTGAAGGTGAAGAGGTGATGTTGGGTGACGAGAAGATCAATCAAGAGGACAACTTCACTCACCTAGGTATTATTATTAGTAAAAAACGGTGGGTGTAGCATAGATATTAAAAGAAGAATAGCCAAGGCCCAGGGTGTTTCTCCACAGAAAAAAAAGCTTGGAAGATTAGGAGGATGAGTCTGCGAATCAAAATTGGAATATCGGAAGCTACTATGTTGACAGTGACCAAGTATTGTTCTGAAGCGTGGGCTCTCCGAAAGACGGTGCAGTATGTGTTAGACGTTTTACGAAAACTGTTCATGGATTGCTTTGGGTACCCGAATAACTGACCGTATCTAAAACAGTAAGTTGTGCGAAAAATGTTGTTTAATCCTGTTATTTAGGGCTAAAATGCGGAAAGGTTGAGATGGCTAGGACACGTTCAACGGATGAAGGATGACAGACTGCCAAAGATAGTCCTTGTCGACCAACTGTCTAGGCCCAAACGAAAAAAGCAGGTCGTCCTCGAATAGGGTGGGAGGACGTCACAAGGAAAAAATTAAGGGAAATAGGAACTTCTTGAGTAGTATAAAGAGGGAGGCTTTGAATAGATTGGAATGGAAGATGAGCGTGCGCAGCTGTGTTGGTCTCACGCAGCTTGGCGCTGCAGTGAGTTGTTACTAGCAGTAGTAACAGTAGTTTCAAGGCCGCATCTAGGAGGGGGTTAGGGGATTTACCCCCCCCCCCAGAATTTTTGTTCGACTCGTTAAAACGTAACATAAATGAAAATAAACAATATTTTATGTAATTTTAAAAGTTTTCCGTAAACCCGAAGAAAAATCCTTTTATACCCCCCCCACACACACACACAAAAGTCTTGGATACGGCCCTGAGCAGTATATTGATTTTTTTTGGGGGGGGGGCATAATTGTAACAAGACTCGACGGTAGAGAAACGAAATTCAGCCCAACGTGCAACGTATGCAAGGCAAGTTTCATAAAACCTTTCTTTTACTTTCATTCAATTCAATTTGTCGACAAAATTCTAAATATAATTTAATTACATTATTTAGATCAGCTCTGTGTATTTTATGGCCTTTAACGAGATTTTCAACCAATTCTTGAATTGTAAATCTACACCATTTCCAGGAAAAATCCATTTGGGACGAAAATGCGAGTTTTCCCTGTCTAAATTTCCGTCTAAGAACTTATGCAAATTCTCATTTTATCCAGAATATTTCATTTCCGAGAGATGAGATGCAGAATGAATTACCCATATCATTCTAGAACACCTTTAGTACTTGCTCTTAAATAAAAGCCTCGTTCAAGAAATGATGCTGATTTCACTTTTCTTTATGGAGTTCCTAAAGCCTCGCGATACAAAGTAGTGTATCGATACAATGTACAATATACTATAATAAAACTAATAACGTAATTTTTTTTCGAGAAATTACTTATTTTTCCTTTCTCCTCACAATATCCAACAGCTGTATAGCACAGATGCCTTTAATTCAAGATTTTTCAAAAGAATAATGAATATTCGTATCCTTTACTTGTTCCAGGATAAAGATGCTAGTAGCAAATCACTTCCATCAACTTAGGCACGCACACACGCACATTAATTACAAGATGAAAGGCAGTAAAGGACTCTTTTCTTATATATTTTCAAGATAGAAGTGTTCTTGCAATTTTTCCTCTTACAGCAGCAATTCTATTGGAAAAGACCTATTTAAAAAAAAGAGCCCTAAGAAGAGGAAAACTGTATTAAGGATTTCTGTGCTCTGAGTAACAATTTCTACAGTAAATTAGGCAATTTTGTAACAACTTAGGTTTGTTTATAGAAAAAGTCGAATAGAGATATTACAGATGGTGAAATTTGACAATACTTCAACAAGATGGTCCGCCAGCTATTTTCTGAAATGGCTCCACGGAATAAAATTGATTGTAACAATATCGTTGTGTAATTGAAAAAAAATCCATATACTATGAAGCTTTAGGACAACAAAGATAGATTTTTTGAGGATACGTTTCGGTGCGACAAAATTTAACCGTTACAGGACACCTGGTGATTGTATCAGCTCTAGGGGCAGGATAACAACGAGTTATAAGTTATTATTTAAAGTTTTAAAAATGTGTGCCAGTTATGGTTGAAGCGCTTGAAAATCTCGTTTTTTATTATCTTTTTCCGGAAGTCCATAAAAAACTGGAAAGATGGATTGTCACTGTTCATGACAATCCAATCAGAGGCAAAGCCTACGGGGGGGGGGGGGGTGTTCACTATAGGTATAGCTAGAATAAGTGGTGGAGAGTCTCAGTGAAAAATCTTCGAAAAGAGGCAAGAGTGAATACTAGATTGTTTTATAATGCAGAACTGATGCGCAAACTTAGAAAGACTTTTGCACTTATGCAGTGCCCATTCACATTCAACTAGTTTGGAATCCAGAAGCTCACTGCCTGGGATTATAAATTTAGCCAATCAGAAAACTTTGGTTGTCACTTACTTCATAAACTGCGTTTAACAAGAGCTAAGAACTCATATAGCACTTGTGACGAGGTCGGAAGAGCCAAGAGCTCATTTGGGCACTTTTGACTAGGTTGTAAGAGCCAAGAGCCACGAGCTTATATGGCACTTGTGACGAAGGCGGAACCTAAAATTAGACTCGGTGCTAGAGTTATCGACTTTGCTGTTCATCTAGAAGCACTGAACTCACCGATTCACTGGAAATTCCCCCCAACTCCCCCAAAGAGATCAGAAACGGTCCGATTATGTCAATCATGTATCTAGAACTTATGAGAACTCGGCATCACAAGTGAGAACACAAGTCAGAATCACTTGTGAGAACACGTATCTAGAAATTGTGAGAATGTCTAGAACTCGGGATTTAAAATAAGAACTCTGAGACATGAGATCCTTCCAAATATCAAATTTCATTAAGATCCGGTCACCCGTTTTTAAGTTAAAAATACCTCAGTTTTTCTAATTTTTCTAAATTTAACACAAACACGCCCCAACACCCCCAAAGAGAGAGGATCCGTTCTAATTATGTCAATCATGTATCCAAAACTTGTGTTTATTCTCCCCATCAAGTTTCATCTCGATGTCCCAACTCTAAGCGTTTTCCAAAATTTTCGGTTTCCAAGATTTCTGTTTCCCCCTACAACCCTCTATATCCCTGGATTCGATTCGAATTGAAACTAAAGCATCTAAGACACAAAATCTTTCTACATATCAAGTTCATTAAGATCCGATCACCCATTCATAAGATAACGATACCTCAATTTACACGGTCCCCCTCTCCAGCCCCCCCCCGGATGGTCGAATCGGGAATACAACTGTTATCAAGTCAATTTATGCAGGTCCCTGACACGCCTACCAATTTTCATCATCCTAGCACATCCAAAAGCTCCGAACTCGTCAAAGCACTGGAAATCCCTCCCCCAACACCTCAAAGAGAGCAGATACGGACGGGTTATTTCAATCCCAACCTCTCCACTCTAAGCGTTTTCCGAGATTCCCAGTTTCCCCTCCCATTCCCCCAAATGTCACCGTATCCGGTCGGTATTTAAAATAAGAGCTCTGAGACACGAGGTTCTCCTAAATATCAAATTTCATTAAGATCCGATCACCCGTTCAAAAGTTAAAAATACCTCATTTTTTCTAATTTTCGAATTAACCGTCCCTCTAACCCCCCCCCCCCAGATGGTCGAATCGGGGATAATTTCTTATTTCTTATTTAATCTGGTCCGGTCCCTGATACTCCTGTCAACTTTCAGCGATCGCTATATCGATCACGTATCTAGTTTCAGATCTTCTTCATGTAAAAATTGAGTTCGTCCAGGATTCAAACCTAGGACCTCTCTCACGCGAAGCGAGAATCATACCACTAGATCAACTACACACATATAAGAACAACAATCATTTGTTCTATCGGAAATAAAAATTCTTCTCATCTATCTCGTTCGCTCACTCCCCCCCCCCAGATGGTCGAAACGGGGAAACAACTATTTTTAATCTAATCTGGTCTGGTCCCTGATACACCTGCCAACTTCCATCGTCCTAACTTATCTGGAAGTGCCAAAACTAGCAAAACTGGGACCGACAAACCAACAGACAGACAGACTGACGGACAGAAATTGCGATCGCTATATATATGACTTGGTAAATATCAAGTGCCATAAAAATCTCCCCTGAAAACTTCTGTATGCTTCAAATAGCCCATACTATATGTAAGCAATGGGCAAAGTTCATAACTTGCAGCCCTTCCCCCGGAGACTGTGGGGGACAAGAGCTCATATGGTATGAGCTCTGGCGAAATTCTAAGAATCAATAGATTGCTTTAAAAGTAAAATCAGAGGCCTAATGCCGGTCGGGATTTAAAATAAGAGCTCTGAGTCACGAGGTCCTTCTAAATATCAAAATTCTTTAAGATCCGATCACCCACTCGTAAGTTAAAAATACCTCAATTTTTCTAATTATTCCTCTCCCTTCAGCCTCCCAGATGGTCAAATCAGGGAAAACGACCTTATCAAGTCAATTTGTGCAGCTCCCTGACACGCCAAGCAATTTTCATCGTCCTAGCACGTCCAGAAGCACCAAACTCGCCAAAGCACTGAACCCCACCCCCTAACTCCCCCAAAGAGAGCGGATCCAGTCCGGTTACGTGAATCACGTATCTACGACAATTATAAGCGTGTTTCAAGATTTCCAGTTTCCCCCTCCAACTCCCTCCAATGTCAACACATCTGGTCGGGATTTGAAATAAGAGCTTTGAGACATGAGTTCCTTCTAAATATCAAAATTTATTAAGATCCGGTCACCCGTTCTTAAGTTAAAATAGCTCAATTTTTCTAATTTTTCCAAATTAACAACCCCAGCTCCCCTAAAGAGAACGGATCCGTTCGAATTATGTCAATCACGTATCTATAACTTGTGCTTATTCTTCCCATGAAGTTTCATCCCAACTCTCTCCACCTTAAGCGATTTCCAAGATTTCCGGTTTCCCTCTCCAGCTCCCCCCAATGTCACCGAATCTGGTCGATATTTAGAATGAGAGTTCTAAAGCACAAAATCCTTCTAAAGATCAAATTTCATTCAGATCTGATCACTCGTTCGTAAGTTAAAAATACCTAGTTTTTTCTAATTTTTCCGAACTACTCCCCCCCCCAAGCTCCACCAAAGAGAGCGGATCCGTTCTGGTTATTTCCGTCACATATCTTGGACTTGTGCTTATTCTTCCCACAAAGTTTCATCCTGATCTCTCGCTTTAAGCATAATCCAAGACCTCGGGTTCCCCCTCCCAATGACAGTGGATGCGGTCAGGATTTAAAATAAGAGATCTGAGTTACGCGGTCCTTCTAAATATGAAATTTCATTAAGATCCTATCACTCGTTCTTAATTTAAAAATACCTCATTTTTTCTAATTTTTTAGAATTAACCCTCCCCTCCCAACTCCCTTCAAAGAGAGCGGATCCGTTTCGGTTATGTCAATCACGTATCAAGAACTTGTGATTATTTTTCTTACCAAATTTCATCCCGATCCCTCCACTCTAAGCGTTTTCCAAGATTTTAGGTCCCCCCCCCCAAGTCCCCGCAATATCACCGGATCCAGTCGGGATTTTAAATAAGAGCTCTAAGACACGGTATCCTTCCAAACATCAAATTTCATTAAGATCCGATCACTCCAACGTAAGTTAAGAATACGTCATTTTTCTAATTTTTCAGAATTAACCCTCCCCCCTCCCAGATCCCCCGAAGAGAGCGGACCCGTTCCAGTTATGTCAATCACGTATCTAGGACTTGTTATTATTTTTACCACCAAGTTTCATCCCGATCCCTCCACTCTAAGCGTTTCCCAAGAGCTTTGAGACACGGTGTCCTTCCAAACATCAAATTTCATTAAGTCCCGATCACCCGTTCGTAAGATAAAAAATACCTCATTTTTTCTAATTTTTCCGATTTAACCGTCCCCCACTCCCCCGCCCCCCAGATGGTTGAATCGGGGAAACGACAATTTTTAATTTAATCTGGTCTGGTTCCTGATACGCCTGCCTAACTTTATCGTCCAGCTTACCTGGAAGTGCCTAAAGTAGCAAAATCGGGACAGACAGACCGACAGACCGATAGACAGAATTCGCGATCGCTATATGTCACTTGGTAGATACCAAGTGCCATAAAAACGTATCCGTGCAGATAGGAGCTTGAAACCTCTACAATAGGGTTCTCTGATACGCTCAATTTGACGGTGTGCTTTCATTAAGATTATATGACTCTTAGGGGGTGTTTCCCCCTTTTTTTTCGAAAATAAGACACATTTTCCCAGGCTCGTTAATTTTGAGGGGTAAGACTAAAATTGATGAAGCTTATGTATTTGAAATCAGCATAAAAGTCCATTTCTTTTGATGTATCTATTGGTATCAAAATTCCATTTTTCAGAGTTTCGGTTACTCTTGAGCCGGGTTGCTCCTTACTTACAGTTCTTTACCACGAACCCTTTGATTTCAATTATTATTAAGTATATGAGGGAGTTCGCCCCCTCGTCAATACCTCGCTCTTTACGCTAAAGTTCGAATTGTGTTCCAATTCTTTAAGAATAATCCCTGGATCACAAAGGCCATTTAATTTGAATACTTTTTTAAGTATTAAAAAAAACTTTAGCGTAAAGAGCGAGGTATTGACGAGAGGGCAAAAGTCCTCATGTACGTAATAATATCTGTTCGCTTAAGCTTTAATTCTCTTTTTAAGTTTAATGTTAAGTTAAAAAAAAAACTTGTTTTTTTTTTTCATTTAATTTCTGAACTTTTTTAATTAATGCTGAGAAATATGGCACCCACTTCAAGGAAAAATTATCTTTTCCAATGAAGTATTCGTCCGTGGAGAGATCCTTACAGTTAAACCCCTCCCCCGACTCCCCCACACGAAAAATTCCCCCTTGAAAACGTCTGTATGCTTCCCAATAACCAATACTATCATAACCAATAATGTAAACAATGGGCAAAGTTCTTAACTAGCAGTCCTACGTCATATATGTAATAATTTCTGTCCGTTTTAAGTCTCAATGCTGCTCCTTAATTTCAGTTGAAAAAACTTGTTTTTTTTTTAAATTTCTGATCGTTTTTTTTAAATGAGACTGAGATATCCCGCGCCCCCTTCATGGAAAAATTATCTTTTCCAATTTCCTCCATAGAGAGATCCTACTACGTAAGTTTTTTCTAGAGTTTTGGTTTGTATTGAGCCGGATCGCTCCTTACTTACAGTTTGTTACCACAGACTGTTTGATATCCAAATTTTGTTATTCAAAATTTTTACGTATATTCCCCTGAAAGAAGCTTAACAGGCCATTAGCTTTGTATCATTTTTTTTGGATTCCCTCTAGGGATATCTTATACTAATGAAAAATATTGTCTGATTATAAGACGTTTTATACAATGTACGAATTCATTGCAATACTGTCATGTATGTTTTTTTCTCTTTAAATGCATATGAACGTGACGTCTCTCGCATAACTTTTTTCCACAATTAAGGTTCTAATGTATGGTCAGCCGAAAAGAGCACATCATGCCCCTGACCCCTCAAAATATTGTCATGCCCCACCAATAGGGTCTGCGCCCCATGCCAGGAATCCCAGCTTTATAGTTATAAAGGATACGTAAATCGGGGCAAACCGTGTTCCCCCTAGGCAAGAAACTTTGACGGTCCTGCAATGGAACAGAAGATTTGCAAGGGGGAAAGGTTAACATCATTAGACAATAACTGCTAGCACCAAAAGAAAAAGAATGTGCCAAATGCTGAAATTTTGGTTCGATTAGCAAATTGTTGATCACATATAAGATAATGAATAATAGATGAATACACCAGATAATACAAGTTCTCTTGTGCAAACAAAACCAGAACACAGAGAGGGTTGAGAACTCCACCAAACGACCTGTCAAGATGCGTTTGAACAAATGAATATTAGGATGTTAATACCCAAAAACTCAAACTAGGACAACAAACAGGGGCGTATCTATAGTCTTTTTATCGGGGGGGGGGGGGGGCAATAGGGATTGAGATTCAAGTGGTAGTGAACAAAAATAACTATTTAACAAACACCGTAATCGGTGAATTTGAAAACATTACACAATACATTACAAACACACATTAAATAACCATAAATATAAGTGCTGATGCTTGACGTTTACTAAAATTGTTGGCAATGAGCTGCTGTAGACGACAAAAGTATAGCGTAAACAAGCTTTCGGGTGGGCGAAGGTGAATGTCGTTACAGTCGGCTTTTTTCAGCCAGATTCACCACTAATACTGCTGTAAATATCCCCTTTCACTTGCCCCAACCCCCATAACCAGCACAGTACGCTCAATCTCATAACTGAAGTAAGCCCTATATTTAAAAGTCTCGGGTACCTGCTATTCATTTGGGTATCTGCTATTCAATTTTAAGTAGATTATGACTCTGGAAGATTTAGTTTGTTGTACCACTAAAACTTTATTACACCTTATTTATTAAAATATTGTAAACATTCTTTTTTAATTCATTTGTTAATGTGTCTACCTATTTATATAATAAATAGCATTGACATCAGCAGGTCAAACCCGAAGCAAAAATCATAGCCAGCGCATTAGCGCTGTCTAAGTAAAGATTAAACAAACAAAAAACAAGTTTTTTTAAATGAAAGTAAGGAGCGACATTAAAACTTAAAACGAACAGAAATTACTCCGTATATGAAAGGGGCTTTTCCTCCTCAACACCCCGCTCTTTACGCAAAAGTTTGACTCTTTCTCTTAACTCTACATTTTAAAACAGGTAAAAACTTTAGCGTAAAGAGCGGGGCGTTGAGGAGGAAAAGCCCCTTTCATATACGGAGTAATTTCTGTTCGTTTTAAGTTTTAATGTCGCTCCTTACTTTCATTTAAAAAAACTAGTTTTTTTTTTTGTTTCATTTCTGGACGTTTTTGAATTAATGCATGTTTTGATCTTGGCTCTCCGCACATAAATAATTAAAACGAAATTTGCATATTAATTTTTTTGGCTAAATGGCTTTTTCATAGTTTTAATTGGAAGATTTTGAGAAAAAAGGAGCGAGTAATCAAACTTAAAAAGGCAACTATAACTTTTAATTTTTTACGAACGTTTTCATAAGTAAAAAATATACGTAACTTACGAATTAACTTGCGTAGCAAACTTCTATATTCGTATGTTTTTTTTTGCGTATATGAGGGGGCTCACCCCTCTTCGATACCTCGCTCTTTACACTAAAGCTTGAATTTTGTCCCAATTCCTTATGAATGACCCCTGAATCACAAAGGCCGTAGAATAAATAGTTGAAATTACTAAAAATACTTTAGCATAAAGAGCGAGGTATTACGAGGAGGTAAACCCCTCATATGCGTAATAATTTCTGTTCGTTTTCAGTTTTAATGCTGCTCCTCACTTTCAATAGAAAAAACTTTTCATATTTATTTTTTCATTGTTTTCTTAAATAGTGCTGGAAAATCCTGCGCCCCCTCCATTGAAAGTCTCTTCCCCCATGAGAATTTTCTCCATGGAAAGATCCTCCCACGTAACCCCCCTCAACTCTCCCCCCAACCAAAAAAATCCCCCTGTAAACGTCTGTACACTTCCCAGTAACCATTACTATATGTAAATACAGGTCAAAGTTTGTAACTTGCAGCCCCTCCCACGGGAACTGCGGGGGAGTAAGTCGTCCCCAAAGACATAGTTATTAGGTTTTTCGACTATGGTGAATAAAATGGCTATCTCAGAATTTTGATCTGGTGACTTTGGGGGAAACATGAGCGTGGGAGGGGGCCTAGGTGCCCTCCAATTTTTTTGGTCACTTAAAAAGGGCACTAGAACTTTTTATTTCAGTTAGAATGAGCCCTTCCGCGACATTCTAGGACCACTGAGTCGATTTGATCACCCCTGGGAAAAAAAACAACAAATAAACACGCATCCGTGATTTGTCTTCTGGCAAAAAATGCGAAATTCAACATTTTTGTAGATAGGGGCTTGAAACTTGTACAATAAGGTTCTCTGATACGCTGAATCTGATGGTGTGATTTTCGTTAAGATCGTATGAATTTTAGGGGGTGTTTTCTCCTATTTTCAAAAATGAGGCAAATTTTCTCAGGCTCGTAACTTTTGATGGGCAAGACTAATCTTGATGAAATTTATATATTTAAAATCAGGATTAAAATGCTTTTGATGTAACTATTGGTATCAAAATTCCATTTTTTAGAGTTTCGGTTACTATTGAGCCGGGTCGCTCCTTACTACAGTTCGTTACCACGAACTGTTTGATATAGGATAAGTCAAAGTATTACCCAAATTGTGAAACATTATATTGTGACATGTTGCCCGCATTAAATAGCGACCGTGTTTTAAATTTGAAAGTATTTGAAAATTGCAGTTAGAATTATTAACTTATCCATTGGGCATTGTTTGACAAAGAATATCTAAAAAATCTGAACAATGTTTGGCATCATTGTGGCAGAGACCTTAAATTAATTCAAAATTGCCAGAAATGCCAATTTGAAGAAAAAATTTACTCCTAGAGTTTGAAATTACCTTCCCCTTTGTATCTTGGTTAAAATAAATTCCATAAGAATTCCATAAAAGTTATTCTTGTATAAATCAGGGTATGGGGGTATATATTCTGGAGGGGTTACACTGATATCGTTTTTATGTCTATAATTCCCTTCAAAAGCAAAGCACGATCTCCCAGTGCTGCATGATAAAACTGGTAATAGAAAAAGAGAATGAGTTGGTACCACATATAGTGTACATAAAATTTCTAAATTGTGACTTTATGAGAAAAATATACATATTTTGTTTAAATTCACTTTATTTTATTTTCAGCAGACCTTTCGTACAGCATACTGACGCAGAGATAAATGTCCCACAAGTAGCACTGGCGTTTTGTGAAATGTGACTAATTTCAGTCATAATTCTTAGCACATTTATGTCAGTTCTTTTTTTGGGGCTGGTTAAAATAAGTATTTAGAAAAGCAAAAATAGCGATAAGTCAGCATGTTATTGTACTAAGAGGGCAGTTCAATATTCAATTGTTAGTATGTGAAGCCAAAATGTATGAAATAAAACGTTATCAGTACTAATTAGGCATTTCAATGACAAATTAGAGAATCGGAGTTTCATTAAATACTGGAAACACAAATTAAACAATTAAATGATTCTCGGAGCGGATCCCCCTCTACCAAATTCCATGACCAAACTACAACCGATTTGGCCTATCTAGTTATAGTGCGCATATAATTATAAAAAGCAGTATTTCTCATTTTCTTTTTCAATTATTTCCTTTTCATTCAGGAAATTATATTCACTGTATATCCACCTTCTTATTCTTCGATGATTCTATTTCTGTTCTAAATGGAGATTTAGAGGGTGTATTCATTTCCACTTTTAAAGGTTTCAAAAAAAACGCTTTAAATATAAAAAAATGACCAGAGAAAATGTGGAGAAAGAGGAAGCATAGAACATTTTCAATTTTACCATTAACTAGAATCACATTTTTACTAGATAAGGTTTCAAAGGCAGTAAATTTGGAAAAATATTAATGTGGAACATATTATGAAGGGTGATCGACCGCCATTTTTCTCGTTTTCCTTGTGTTAGAAATGAGCATGGATTAATTAAAGAAAAATATCTACTGAAAATAAAGAGCAAATTTTACACTTAAAATGAGCAACGGTTTTAAAGCTACTTAATAAATATAGTTTTTTAAATTATTGGGGGCGGCAACTGCCACCTTGCCCCCCTCCCCTCTCAACAAAGTCACTGGCAACAAGTAAGTTGAGATTAATGATGGATAAAAAGAATAACTAACCATTAGCAATTAAATATGTTCGACATGAAAAATCAAAAATTTAGACCGCAACAATAAAACTAAAAAAAGCTGAAGTTGGAAACGAATATTCAACTTCTTTTTGGCGCTTTAGAAGTTTTACCTAGTTCAGTCCCAGAGGAAACCGTTTCCTATCTTACACTTATGGATTTTCAAATGTCCAACAAAAGGTAGAAACTTCACCTCTCAGTGGAAATTGAGTTTTCTAGCTTTTCCTTTACAAGATATATCGATCTTCGAAGGTATAACATCGCTCACAAAAGCTATTTCAATCGAGAAAAGTGGATGAATGCAAAGAAACAAGAACAATACAGCCCTCCCTTCTTTTAAGACATAGAAAAGGAAAGAAAATTAAATGGAACATTTTTGAAATCCATGAATACAATAAGTAATTACGTAATGGACAAAATACAATTTCTTTTACGATACCCAATATCCGAGCAAAACTAAAATGTTCGAAATCTGTAGGCAATTACAGTAATTAATGTACATTGTGAATCTCTTGGGCTTTGATAATAACATCTATATGCATTAAACTATATAAAAAATTGACGGGTCTCCCCCTTTTTCTTTTTTGAATAGCAGTTTTCGCTGATTTCACACATTCTTTTAGGAATTCAAAGGCTCTGACATAAATATATAACTAAAGGAGGAATAGACTATAGAAAAGAGTATCCTCATTCTTTAGATAATATTACTGCTGATTGGTCATTCAGAGGTTGACTTGATTAAGTCAGGTTTACCAAAGGAATTGTAAAACCTAATAACAGGGCTATCAAATTCAAAATTGAAAAAAAAAAGAAATGCTAGATCGTCAAAAATCGAAACAAATTAGGTGCAAAGAATTTTAGAGCAATTATAGTTGTAAGTTACTAGTCTCGATAAAAAAAAACAAATGATTTTGCGAGGTAATAGACATAAAGGGATACATTAAACGGGCTCCAAAATCGAATACTACATTCAGTGACATAATATAATATTTATGCAAATCAGTTATTCTTTTCTGCTTCATATGTGATCTGCTACAATAATAAAGTCTTAAAAAATTGATCTAATAGCTGAAAATGTAAGTGCTGTCAAAATCTATCAATTCTTATGAACGAAGCTTTGCCTTGGAAGAGGAGCGAAAAGTCAAAATCAAATAATTACCAGCGGGATTGAGTCCTGTTGCTCCACCAATGCCACCAAGCCCCAATGCAGCTAAGCTGGCAAGAGGTGAACCAGTCAATTTTGTTAACTGAAAAAGAACAAACTAATTAAACAAACGCTAGGTGAAAACAATGGCAACTCTGACCGTAAAAGGCCGTAAAACACCAAATCTATTTAGTAAAGCTTAAATAGAAGTAACATCATTCTTTTACTTCTCCTCGGAATTGAAACTACTTCTTTTATTCAAAGGAGAGGTTCAAAAACTTTCCATATAACGACTTTTTATGCATAAGGAGTTGTTTCGATATTGGGAAATTTTTCGATCATTTACATTATATATGCTACAAATTTTATCAAAGGTGTTTCACGCAATCAGTCTCGACACGACAAATAGCACAGATGTTTCTAACGGTTGCTGACCTCGTAGGTGAAATTGGAGAATCTATAATCCTTATTTTACTTAAAATATTCAGCTTTCTTTACATTTAGCATCTTAAGAAAAATAATAATAATCTTAAACGGGTGCTTAAGCCTCCAAAAAATCCTCCTTTTCCGTTTTTCGCACGAATTAAAGAGAAAAAATTTCACAGCTCTTTACTATAGTGAGACACACCAGAGAATTAAGAGGGTCAAAATCACCGAGGGAGGACAAACAGTTGAAAAAAAGCCGGCGAACCCTGCCTTGTTGCCAGAAAGTAGATCACATCAAGTCTGAATTGAATAAAAAATAAGTTTTTTTAATTGAAAGTAAGGAGCGACATTAAAACTTAAAACGAACAGAAATTACTTCGTATATGAAAGGGGCTGCTCCTCATCGACGCTCCGCTCTTTACGCTAAAAGTTTGACTCTTTCCCTCAACTCAACTTTTTAAAACAGTAAAAAACTTTAGCGTAAAGAGCGGGGTGTTGATGAGGGAGCAGCCCCTTTCATATACGAAGTAATTTCTGTTCATTTTAAGTTTTGATGTCGCTCCTTACTTTCAGTTAAAAAAATTGTTTTTTTTTTATTTAAATTCTGTAAGTTTTTGAATTGATGCATGTTTTGATTTTGGCTCTCCGCAGATGAAAAATTAAAACGAAATTTGCATTTTTTTTTTTTTTTTTTTTTTTTTTTTTTTTTTTTTTTTTTTTTTTTTTTTTTTTTTTTGGCTAAATGGCTTTCTCATAGTTTTGATCGAATGATATTGAGAAAATAAGGAGCGGGGGAGGAGGCCTAGTTGCCCTCCAATTTTTTGGTTACTTAAAAAGGCAACTAGAACTTTTAATTTTTTACAAACGTTTTTATTAGTAAAAGATATACGTAACTTACAAATTAGCTTACGTAACGAACTTCTGTATTCGCATGTTTTTATTACATATAGGAGGGGGTTCACCCCCTCGTCAGTACCTTGTTCTTTACACTAAAGCTTAAATTTTGTCCCAATTCCTTAAGAATGACCCCCTGAATCAGAAAGGCCATAGAATAAATAATGGAAATTACTAAAGATACTTTAGCGCAAAGAGCGAGGTATTAGGAGGAGGGGAACCCCTTATATAAGTAATAATTTCTGTTCGTTTTAAGTTTTAATGCTGCTCCTTACTTTCAGCTGAAAAAACTTTTTCATATTTATTTTTTCATTGTTTTTTTAAATAATGCTAGAAAATCCTGCGCTCAGTTTATGGAAATTTTCTTCCCCCATGACAAATTCCTCCATGGAAAGTTCCCCCAATATATCCCCCTCTTCTCAACCTTTCCCCCAACCAAAATAATCCCCTGAAAACGTCTGTACACTTCCGATAATCATTACTATATTTAAGCACTGGTCAAAGTTTGTAACTTGTAGCCCCTCCCAAAGGGACTGTGGGGGAGTAAGTCGTCCCCAAAGAAATAGTTATAAGGTTTTTCGACTATGATGAGTAAAATGGCAATCTTAGAATTTTGATCCGGTGAATTTGGGAAAATAATTAGCGTGGGTGTATGTATTATGGGTAAATGGGCAGATAGAAATAAATGAAGTAGAATCAATGGAAGACGATCGGTCTCAGTAGAAACAAAATAAAATAGCTTTTGTAGAAAAACCGGCCAAGTCAGTCGGTAACAATGACCAGCCGATCTGCAAAATCCATTACCCCCCTCCAAAAACAAAACTTTCGGCCAGTGATTCCTCATGCAGACTTGAGAAAATACAATTATCACAAGATACAAGCGAATAAATGAAATTTAGTTTAGTTCTGTGTCATGATTACACAAGATTGATTCAAGTCTATTGTAGAAAAGAGAAGTCAAATGGAGTTCTATCTGGCACTAGTTGAATCTATTTGAATTTTTAATTGGCTGATATAAGTGACAGATGTACCGTCTTCGTAAAAACATTTTTTTTCACCTTGGTTGCAGGGCAGAGAAAAAGGAAAAGTTTTGACAACCTGCTAGATGGGTTTATGATTGTCCTGAAGTAAAAATAGCTTATAAATGGTTTACTTGAGTTTTTGCTCGTAAACAAGTCAAAATAATAGGGAAGCCAACATGTCTTATAAAGTTCTCCAGACACTCTAAAATCTCAATTTTTCTCATTTTTAATATAAAACATTTATTGCTTCGTGAATAAACATTCCGGGCTGACTATACGAGTTGCGAGGCACAATTTACACAACTATGAATGGCCTCTAAAGTAGGATGCTAATGGGGTGACAGTTTTCTGATTTCCAGCAAAAATTTATTTGCGTAAAGGACTAAAAAAGGAACAAACATAAAGAAAAGAAGCAATAAGTTAATGTGTTTATCAAAAGTTTCAAATATAAAAGAACGAATTTTGACTAATCATACTCACCCTGGTTCAAAAAATTCATGATTTCACTTTCGAGGCTCTAACTCCCACAGACCACGACTAATCATAAAATGTCTGTTAAACTGATCCTTTTTCGGATAAAAGTAAAGAGCAACGGTAAAACTTCAAATGAATAGAAATCACTCTATTTTTCTGGGTGATTTTTTTGAACTTACACTAAAATGAAAATGATGTACATTTCCTTACATATATTATATTTGTTTACATAAAAATAAATTTATAATCAGAGAATTATTCTATTAGCTAACTATAAGCTAATTATTCTTAAATTTTGATCTTAATTAAAATATGTTCCAAGCATTGAAAGACAGTAAGAAAATAAAATTCTTGAAATTGTCAGCTGACTATTTGTATTGCCTCCTAATAAATTTTCAGTACATTAAAGTGGTGTCATTTTATGAAAATTTAGAAAGGGAGGAGGGCAAAATGTATTTTCAAGATCAAGAGGGACAGTTTTCTTGTTTTTTAAATAAAATACTAAGAAAAGCATTTTTCAATGGAAACACCAAACCAATAAAAAAATATTACCTCAAAAAGGTTTTTTTCAATATGTAAGGTGTAGGGGCAAAAATAGGGGGGGCTAAGGTTCTAGTTTCCAGAATTCTGTAGATACTTGAAAAAATTTCTGAGTCCGTTAGTTTGAGCTAGTGTTGTAGACTACGCAGCTTGTGTAATCTCTTAAGCAATATTTTTGTTCGCCTTAAGTTTCAAATTCGCTCTTTACTTTTGTAAGGAATTTTTTTTATTAACCAGTAAAGCACTACTTTTCAGAATTTTGCAAATCCAGGGAAATATTACGAGCCAGCTTGTTTGAACTAGTTTGTCGACATATTAGTAAGGTATTTCTCAAATACTACAGGCATACATAGCCTACATAAACCAAAACCTATTAAAAAGCTGATAAAAAAAAAACTGCTACATGATCCCCAGAAACACAATACACTTCTTTTCTTTGGTGTTTTGTTTCAATGTGCTTTCTCTTTTCTGATTGTATCCGATTGTTTGCTGAAATTCCAACTTTTAATACTCATTTTGAAGTTCGGAGAAGAAAAGAGAATGAGGTGACGATAGTAATGAACTGAACGTGTATGCTGGATGCCAAACTTGATACTATTTTCTCTTCTATTCACGTCAACGGCTAACACACCATGGAAAGAAACTGAGTTGAAAGTTTTTATTCTTTTAATCCAAGAGCTGAAAAAATGTAAGCATAACATGGTTCAAATAGTCGTTAGACGTTTATTATTGGCGTTTCAATAATCTCATCAAAGGAATAAAAATATTTGATTTGACATTAAAAATTATGCTTGAGGGGTTTCTCCTACGTCCAATTACCAATTACCACCTTCAATTAGTCTTTTCATAAGCAGTCTAACCAGCCAAGAATCTTAAAAAAAGATCTTCCTGTCCGACATTAAAGAGCCTTTAATTGCTTCTGTTTTACCAAAACAGTATAAAAGAGAGAAAGATCTCTCCAAAGGATCTTTATCCACTAGCTGCATTTGTTGAGCACTATTTTCAACACTGTTAAGCAGCATTATAAAACAGTCACTATTATCTAAATTTAACAACACAGTAATTTGTAACTATGAAAACCAGCTTTCCAAAATGTCAAAAACAGCCTCAGAAACGACTTTGAATCGTTCTAAAAAGCATACCATTTAAATGACCTTCGTCTAAAATTCATAGCCGAAAGTTTACAGCCCTCCACCCTGAAAACATGGAAAGCCGTTTTTTTGCAAGTATGTAGCCGTATGTAGGGTACAGCCAATGTCTCCTTTTATCATGTCTTTTCATCAGCGCTAGCAGGTTACTGCAAGATGGCTGAGAGATGATTAAAAGCGAATTATTACATCTATGTGCTTGTTAGAAATTCATCTTTACAACACAAGCGTAAACTATAAACTTTCCTGGAATCAAGAATACAAGGGAACGCAAAAATTCCACAACTGAAATTGCCATTGTTAAAACCAAATTGAAATTTCAAAAAATACATTTTTAAAATAAACTGTACAGTGCGAAATATTTTCTATCTAACAGTAAATTGTAATTGCAAAAATACTGTTGATCGAGAGTCATGGGTGCAGCAGTACCTGTTGATGGTTACATAAAATAGTTGCAACCTAGTAAAGAACAAACCCCAGCCCAAGGTAACTAAAAGTTAAAAAACATGTAAGTAAATAGTAAGTAATAAGATTAACGACATTTCTTGACTACTAAGGTCCCTGCGTCGGCCCTGCAGTGCATTGCTGCAGCATGGATTCGATCTCTGGGTCCCGTATTATCAAGCTAAGGTCAAACCCACTGCGCCACCATAGGACACAAAAAAAGCATGTTTTGAAACGAATTTTCAAATATAAAAGATTTGCCATTTGAAACTCATCCAAGAATTGTAGCTATTCCATCTATTAAAAATTAAAGCAAAAAATAGCAAAAACAGACATACGGAAATTTATTGACAAATATATGGAAATATATTTAAAAGCACCATCTTAACAGGGTCAAAAATATCTAACTGGAGGTTTGGAGCCCTAATCTTCAAAAACATGGAAAATCATTTTGTTGCATGGATAGCAGTAATGTGTTTCCTTTTTCTTCTGTTTTTGTTTTTGCAAGGCTAACAAAAGATCCTATATATTTGATGGCTCGTTCAAAAGCTACAAATATTATCTACATGATTTTTATAATTTCATCTTGATAGTGCAAAATGAAGCAAAAATTATGACAAAGCATCTTTTTGGTGTCATTTCTGTATTATTATTCATATGACGATATGTGACGTCATAACATCATGCTATTAATGCTCTATGTGAAGTTAAATTCGGTAGGTAGTTTTAGTTACACTTGTAAAGACGATACCTTGAAAAACGTTATGGTATCGTTAAGATAAAGCCAAATATAGAAGAAACATAGAAAAGAGACTACATCTTGGATCCTAGTAAAGAACAATAGCCTCAAAAACTGGCTTGCTCTTTAATACGTTTCTCACAAAAAAAAGCTTAAGGCTGTGTCTACCATACAAGGACAGGACCTTCACCTAAAAAAGCCCAAATTGAGTGAAGTTAAAGGAAAAAAGTTTCAGTGAATCATTATTGCTAAAGACGGTGGACGCAGTGAAGATGTCAAAAAAAAATTAAAATACCCGAGGACAGGTTTTTAATCACAGTTGAAAGATAAGATAAGATTTATTCATCATGAAATACACACATTTTACTATTCCCTCAAAGGCTCTTTGGCCTGTAACAAAGTTTGGAAGAACAGGAAGATAATTCTGAGAACTAGATTATTATATTGAAAATAAATAGAAAAAACTGTAATGCTCAAATATGCGCTGACACTTCAAAAGGCCCCTCGAAAAGTGCGAAAAAGTTGGGCACTTCGAAAGACCGAGTAATGAAAGATGGCAAATTGCCTAAAATCTGGGGCCAACAGAAACCTTTGGACAGCTTCTCAAAATGAAATAATAGACTAATATCAGGAGGTCCATGTTTGACAATAACTATTAAAATAATATCAAGACAAATAAAATAAAAATTTACAGTAATGAAAGTGTTCATGGCAGATCCTCTACAATTCATTAGCCAATAGCAGAGACCTGAGATCCAAATTAGACATAACAGTTCGGCCAATAAAAAATGAGCATAATTTATGCTTTAGGCAAATTTAGTCTTTACTTTTGCCGCAATTTTGGAATTTTGCCAATTTCTTTTTTTTGCTCTGATGTTATTTTTTTACAACTTCGTACAGTGGGTAACAAATAACGGTTATTATTCTTACAGTAATCATAAATAATTGTATATTGCCCTACTTTGGTTTGAACCCTGTTGATTGTATTTTTAAGTATCAGCATCACCAATCACCACTGTGCTGTGACAACTAGTGTTTATAGCAACCTTAAATCATATTTATTTTTTTAATGAATTATAGTGTCATAATGTCTTTGGAGAACAAAAGACAGGGAATTAAATAATTTGGCTAACTGATCAAGCATATTCTTAATTTATTCATAATATTCTAAAAAGTATGAGCTCAAAACAAAGAAGTTGAAGAACAAGTATTGAGTGAAGTAATGAGCTGGATATGTAGATGGCGGCTTAAAATAAACCACCTTGACCTGAATGTAGATAAGTCAAATTTTGTTATTTTCTCTCGATCTCCGAATTTTACCCTTGGTTTACGGAAATGATTTCGGAGCGGGGAATTATTAAACGAACAAGATTCACCAAATACCTCGGAATCAATGTTGATGAAACCCTATCATTTAAAGATCATGTGAAGTCAGTTTCGAAAATATTGTCACGTAACTTAGGTATCAGGCGCAAATTAAAACATATTTTCCCCCAAATGTTCTATGATTGTTATACTTTTCCCTGATTCACCCTTACATTTTGTATTGCTCGTCGATTTGGCTTGGTACTTTCCCTTCGATAGTTCGTCCAATCCGTGTGATCCAAAATAATGCTATCCGAGTTTTTTGTGGTGTTGAGAACCAGGAGTCTTTGAGATCTGTGTATAGAGATTTAAATATAATGCCTGCGGCTGGATTACGTGATTTTTATACGTTGATTTTTATATATAAGTATTACAGTGAGAGCCTTCCTGATTGTTTTACAGGAATATTTTGTGAGAGGTCTGATGTTCACCACCACATTACTCGGATACGAGGCTGAGGTTCCTCGATTAGTTTCAAGTAGGTCTTCTTTTTCACTTATTTACAGAGCTTCAAAAATTTGGAATAAACTGAGTATAGACATTAAGGAAATAGGTAGCTTTGGCCAGTTTAAGTCTGATTTACATGTGGAGTTGCTCGGTAGGTATACTTTTGAAACAGATTAACTAAAATAAATTTTCCATAGGTTATTCATTTGCAATATTTATGTATTTTTTTGCTTATTTTTTTTTGTTGTCTTAGGGTCACGCAAGGAAATGTATTGTTTATTTTTTTTTTGTTGTTGATTTCGGTATATGGTCTCATTCTCCATATTTTCTCATTCTCCAAATTCTCTCTTTATTTTCCTTGAATTTAGCACAGCCTCGCAAGCTTCGCTTATGTTGTGCTATTATGTTGTTGGACTAAGAAATGCTTATCTCTAATAAAATTGTTCTACTACTACTACTACTACTACTACATGGCCCCATAATCTACAAAATGAACGGCTATAAGATGATCTACTCCTAGTTTTTTTTTTCTAATCATATTTCTGTTAATCGCAGAGTAAGACAAGGTAGTATTTTATCCCCTTGGTTTTTTATTTTAAGTCATTATCTCTAGCGGGCGGAGTGTCTTCTATTGCATACACTGAATTGATGATATCATTTTGTTAGTAGTCCTGAAGCTAATCGAAATAATTCTTTTCTTCGTCTGTTTAAAGATAGACTTTCTGTTAACTTAATGGCGAAGTTAAATTAATTTCAATAGAAATATTCCGTTTCCAGTTTCTGAAACTCTTCTTTATCTTGAGTTGCCTTATTTCACTTCAGCTCGAGATACTAATAAGACGTTTGACGATTATTTTAGTAATAAGTTTTTATTCATTTGACGATCCTCAATTCTGAAGGAAATTGATGAATAATCCAAATTATTTAGAATGAAAACTCCCTTGGATGAATTCGTTCCAAACAAGGTGCAACATGCCTACTTTTCGGCCAACAAAGGTGTTGGGGAGCTTAGAGGGCTCACAGGTCCACTTTAGGCTGTCAACTATCCAGAACAATCATAAGGGGATCTAGTTATAAGGAGATACACAAGCAATAACTTTCCCGAAATCAGTTCTCGCTTGAACTTTTAGGTTATAAGTGAAGATAATAAAATATGAAATGACTTACAGGAAATATCCACAGATTTAATGCTTATATGAGCTTTTACTGAGTCAGTGCAAGTTATGTATCCAAAAAAAAAATCCTTCCAAGTTCAAATATCTACCTTCGTGGTACCTTTGACGTACTTTTGTGGGAATTTCCACTGAGAATGAGATTCCCCCCCCTATAGTCAGGTTTAGTAAGAGGATGCATGATTAGAAGTTCATTATTTGCACGACCAGCGTATATTTAAACAACAATGGTGATAAAGGTATCGAAATTTTTAAATATTACAAAGGAGGAAATACAAACATCTGAGCATATCTAAGCACATTTGATACTATGATTAAAATACTGTGATCAAGATGCTGTGATCAAGTAGGCTAATCTTACTCAAGCCTCTAAGTATAATGTAAGCATTATTAGATACTATGATTAAAATATTGTGAACAAGATGTTGTGATCAAGTAGGCTAATCCTAGTCAAAATCAATAGTGTCATACAAAGAAGACTCGTTTGTTTATTTTCCTTTCAATATATAAACCTGAAATAATCATTATACAGTATAAACAGAAGTTTTAAAAGGTGATAGGACACTGTCATTCTAATAGACTATTCCGTCTAACATTACAATCTTGGGATTGAATCACGATTTATTTTCATTGGCAAATATATAGCCACACATCTTGACAATTCATCGGAGATTAAACGAAGTAATCTGGAACCACATTAAACTGGACGATATAATCACAAGCAGTGAAAAAAAGAAGCTTTAAAATGGTTGACAGCGGTTAAATGACAAAAAGAAAGAACTTTCCAGTTGCTTTCAATTTATACTAGACGTCCCTCCTTTTTCTTTACATCCCTGACATTTTTTCTCGAATGAAGAAACAACAGTACGGCCAGCCGTCCAAAATTAAAGCCCACGCACCACATTTCAATAATCAGATAAAGGGCATATCCAGGAGTTTTGTTCGGGGGGGGGGATAATATCAAAGATTTTATAATATACATTGTTGTTACGTTTTTACGAGTCAGACAAAAATGTCGGGGGGGGGGGCAAACCCAGAAAATTGTTTTCAGCTTCATAACTTTGCTCAATTCCATTGTATGACGTTTTAAAGATATGCAAATCCTTTTCCTAAATTTTGAAAAAAAACAACAACATTGATATGGCTCAAAATTCTACTCAAATAACAGGAATTGCATTTTCAGAACTAAAGGCAGAGAAAAAGCAACTAGTAACTAAAAATTAAGGTAAAATGTCGTTTTGTCAAAATTTCAATAGGTATAGACTTGTCATGTAGGCAAATTTCAGGGCCCTCTAGAGGGAGAAGGAGTAGAGGTGGATACTTTAAAATACCTTTCCGGGACATACTTTAGCCTGTAGACCCATCCCTGAAAGTTTCGTTTTCCTAACCTAAACCCATTCTGAGATAACAAGAAGTCAATTAACTAGAATTTTACCAAAATTGTTTGATCCTTTTTCCTTGGTTTAGTGATTTGAACCACTAATCCAAGAAGGTTTGAGTGCAGGCTTGTTCGACTTCTAATTTAGATGTGTACTATTTTTATCTTTAAAGCAGAAATCCATGAGTCTGCATTGCTTGGAAGGGGTCCTTTCAATCCCCCTAAATACTAGTGTTAAGCCGTAAAAGACCCAATATATTTGCAGAAACACATCAAAACAAATGGAAATTAAAATTCAAAACAATACCTCAAACTCATGTCAAAAACTGAAATACGAATTTCAAAAGAGGACAAATAAATCCTTCTACGCTACGGGGACGATACTGCCCCGTTCAACCTACCGGTAAATGCCAGACAGTATCTCACCCTTAACCCAATGTGTAACAGATTCAGTGCAAAATACTGGTTTTTGTTTTAGATTTGAAACGAACGTTGCCCATGTTCCTATCAGCTTCTTTTTCTTTCAGCAAACAGCATAGAAATTGGGGAGAAGTGAGTGTGCAAGCGGTCTCCATCTTACAACTTAAAGAGTGTTATTTTCGTTTGTCAACTAAACAAAACAATGTTTCAAAGCACTTTCGCGTCAACGTAAAAAAGAAAAAAAATGTTAGTTCTATAAGGTTAGAAATTTTGTTGTTATCGTTGCTAGCTTACCATTTACGTTTAGTATTTTAAAATGAAAGTTAATTGAAGGCTGATTTTTTTTTTTTTTTTTTTTTTTTTTTTTTTTTAATAATGAATAGTGTACATTGAATTTACGGAAGTCAAACTTTTTTTTTTTTCATACTAAATTTGAATTTTGTTTGAATCAGTAATGATTACAAAATCTCGTGCTTTCAAGTTTTATAGAATCTTACGTTTTGGGGCTCTAGTGATATGATTTTAAAAATTTTGAAGTAAAATTAAACACAGTTTAGTAACAACAATAACGGAAAACACACTAAAGTAATTTCAACACGAGGACAAGAGTCAGGAAGCATCAGATATTAGAAACAGAAGATATCTGTTCAAACATTATAAGGAATATTTGTTATTTATGGTATTATAAATACGATCTGATTAACTGCATAAAATAAATTGATTTAACCTCGTTAGAAACAGTGATGCTGTTAATGAATTACCTTTGGACCTAAGGGGCATACCATAAACAGGCACAACTATGATTAGCTATTACTTCCCTCCAGGTTTGGCTGCGACCCAACGTCCCCTTCTGGCTAAAACCTTTTTGGCAAAGATCCGATCGATTTTGAATTATGAAAGGGTACAACCAAGACATATATGTAAGCTTTTGACTAACTTTAGTTGGGATCTAACAGTTTCTTTTGGTAAATTGAACTTCCCCTGGCTTATGACTGAGAATCATGAATAGTGGATCTGTTCAAATATCGTCGCTAAGTTTGGCAGATATGCTCACTCTTACCATTATCGCTTTGAGTATTCACAAGTCCAGTATTTCTCGTACATTCGCGCATAACCAAAATTTTTATTCAGTTTTTAAATTTCATTTATTCTTTTGATCTTTACTTCATTTCATTCCAGGTATTAAATAGAGGGAGTAAGCAACTAAGATCGTGAATTCAGTAAAAAATAAAAAACTAGTCCTTAAATGAATCTTGACACGCTAAAAAGCTATATCTTCGTGTCGAATCAATCGTCAGACGCTCTGAGTCCCTTTGCCTATTTTTCTTCTATATACGTAAGTCCCGAAGACAGTAAACTTAGAACTTTATTGGTTTCAAATCATATAGTTTTCACATCTTCCAAGAAAAAGAACATCAAAAGTGTTTTGACACCACTGTAAGCTGCATTGTGTCTCCAAGAAAAAGAACACCAAAGCAACTTTTCTTCAAATTCTTTGGCTTCCCCAAGGGCGGACCTGTGTGCACCTTTGCTGCCACAAACGAACAAAGTTCAAAATCATAGATTGAAGAGATTGTGAAGTTCTTTTCCAATGGGTCATTTAACCCCGAAAAGCACATTTAAGCCCAAAATATCAGAACTTACATGTACTCTAAAAAACATATATTTCTGACAGAAGAAGGGGAAGGGTATTTTTTCACCTGCCTTGAGGGAAATCTTCCACCTTCATCTTCATGAGCAGGTATATTTGTATTTTGTTTCTTCTTTTCTTTCCTTATTGTGGGAGCGTAACCATAGTTTGAAGTCCTTGTTGAATTACATAGCAAAGCGTCTGATCTTTGTTGAACTATGCCGGTCGTTAAAACCATCCCGAGTTTGAAGCCACTAATCCGTAAAAGTCAATTTTTCTAGCGAAAACTACAAGCTCGAAAGCAGACAAATGTTTATGGACACAGACTTACTGTAACTTAGATGAACTTCCGTAAAGCAAGAGGGAATACAAACAATAACTCAAGCAAATCAAATGCATTGTCAAGGGGGTAAGCAAGAGGAGTTGAGGGTTCAAATAGGTGACATGAGCGCTCGTGGACTAAGGAGATGACGAGTTAACAAGGACCTTTCTTTCTTCTTTTTAACCCTCAAAGTCGGATTTTTCTCGCCACAAAATATTCAACTTGAAAGAAAACGGAGTTTCTAATCTAAACATAAGAACTTTCTTGTTTTCTCTGTTAAAAAAATGCATTAAATTGCGCTAAACTATGAAAAAGTCGATCAAAACGACTTTCAAACGAACTGAAACCCGAAACTGTGTTCCAAAAACTGATTTCAGTTTTCCGTAAAATGATAGACTAATCGTACTTGAAAACGCTTTATAAAGAACATGTGTAAAAAAAAAAAAAAAAAAAAAAACAAAAACAAAAAAACAACTAAGTAGAATCAAAAGGTAGTAATCATAATATTTATTTTCCACATGCATAAATAATATTTGATAATAAATTTAATAACATTTAATAATAAATAACATTTATTTTCCGCATGTAATATCTGATAAATTATAAACTTATTTTTCGTACTTGAACCTTGATCCTCTAAGAAATTTGTGTATGTATTCGAAATACACGTTTCGTAAAAAGTTCAAAAATTAATTTCAGTGTAAATTGAACAAGAAGCTATTGATTTCCAAGCAAATTTTGTACAATACCACTACAATAACTTAATAATTTGGAGAGTCTTCTTTGACAGCCTGTAATAACCTGCAGAGAATGTTCCAAAAGAGGAATATTCACCGTCAAATAGAAGTTTGTGGCTCTAACGAGTATAAAATATCGAAATAGATTAATGTGCAATAGCTACATCATCTAGATCCTTCGAGTTATAATTGGTCGGGCCAGTTAAAAACTTCTTATTTCACATTCGAGCTTTAAGACACAAAATTTGTACATCAAATGGTCATTGAATTGAAATTAAGAAGCTTCGGTATGAAAACAAACGGGGAAAAGACTAAGAATGACAAAATGACCATGCTAAATCACTCCTTGAGAAAACCATTTTTTTGTGCCTTTAAAATACTTTGTAATCTTTTTTCAAAATTGAATGCCTGCTTTAGGGCGGGGTAAGGGGAAGAGAGCAGGGGGTTGGGGTGGGGGTGTGTGTAATCAAACTACTTCAGAGCGCGAGGTAGTCAAACGACACTTAACCCTCAAAATCAAAACTATTTTTAGCCCAACTTACATCTTGCATCTGAGGTGGTCCCTGGGCGTAAGCTGGAAAATATCCACCAAACGTAGCCATTGCGACTGGTATTGAGCCAGAATACTGTGAAACCCTAAGTCCGGGTACGTGTAACAACTGTTGTTGGGGTGGGGTTGGGTAAGAAATAGGTGGAGGGGGTGTAGGAGTTGGGTTAAAAGAGTTACTTACATCAGGCGTAGCAGGTACGGCATAATTACCCTGGATCGTGTAGGCTTGGCCGCCTGCCACGATCATGGGGCCGCCGATTTGGGGTTTAGGCCGGTAAGGTATTGTTGCACCCTTCGGTGGGGTCTGAAAAAGAAACAATAAATAGCACAAAAAATACATTCTATTTCTAGTTATATGACCATACAAAAACGAAGAATAAAAAGAGTAAGATTAAGCAAGTCAGCCAATAATTTTCACATAAACAAGCAAAGAACAAACATTCGTATTTGAATACTTGGTTAACAACTTTAATCTAAAAAATAATCCAAACGCGAAAACTGTAATTAGCAGGTGTGTAGAAAAACTAGCATTTCAGTCCATTTTTAATACATGCTGGACTATTGAGAATGTATGACATTATGTTGATGTTCATAAGACTGTCAGTCAAAGACATTTTGCTGCCCTTTTTTTATTTACTTTTTTTAAAGAGTGAGCTCACATAACGTGGATACAATTCAAATGTCATTTTGTTAACCTATATCCTTCGGCAACTCGCCAGCTCCTCCCACAGAGACCAAAGGGAAAAAAGAAGAAAGAGACATTCGGTCAAAGAGATTTGAAAAAGGCTTTTTTGGTTTATTCTGAATACAGTGATTCATTGGTGACATTGCAATTTGCAATGTATAGATATTTCATAATGTTCATTTTTGTAATACTGCTACTACTTCTAACAACTTACTGTAGCGCCAAGCTGACTTAAGGCCAACATGGCTACGCACGCTTCTCTTCCGATCCAATGAATTCAAAGCTTCACTCTTTACCCCCCCCCCCTTACATGAAGTTCTGTTCGTTTTAAGTTTTAATGTTCGCTCCTTACTTTCAGTTAAAAAAAAAACTTTTTTTTATTTAATACACCACAAGAATTGGATTTTTATGTCGACTTTAAATATTTAAAGTTCATCAAGTTTAATGTTACCCATCAAAGGTTACGGGCCTGAGAAAACTTGTCCAATTTTCGAAAAATGAGGGAAATATCCCAAAAGGTCAAAAGATCTAAACAAAAATCTCAAAATAAGATTCTGCATATCTTAGAACCGTACTGTAAAGGTTTCACGCTCCTACACACAAAAATGTGAAATTTTACATTTTTCGCCAGAAGAAAGATCGCGGATGTGTTTATTTGTTTTTTTTTTACCCAGAGGGATCGTGTCGAACCAGTGACCCTAGAAGATCAGCAGATGTTTTTTTTATCCAAAGTTCTAGTGCCTTTTTTGAGGGAGCAAAAAGATTGAGGACAATGAGCCCCCCTTCCATGCCCCTTTTTCCCCAAAGACGTCCGATCAAAATTTTGAGATAGTCATTTTACTCAGCATAATTGAAAGACCCAATAACTATACATTTATACATGACATGATCCCGTGGTTCGTGGGGAAGGGGTTGTAAGTTACACAATTTTCCCGTAATTATAGTATTCGTTATTGGAAAATATACAGAATTTTTGGGAGGTATTTTTTGTACAGGGGGATTTTCCACGGGGAGAATTTTCCGTGGGGAGGAAAGTCTTGGGGGAAAATTTTCTAGAGACAGTTTCATACGGGGGGTGGATGAAAGAAGATATCTGGTATGATATAAAAAACGGTCAGAAATTAAATAAAAGCAAGAATACATAAGCAAGAATTTGAAGGCTCGGCAAGGTTCAGTACACAAAATTTTGTTAGTCATTGACAACCTCTGTAGGTAGACTGGGCGACAGCAAAGAAAAATCAACTTTTAATCTTTGAATAAAGTCAACTAAGATAAATGAAATAACATTTTGGCTCGTAAACTACCCAGTAAAGAAAAGTAAACAATGGCTTAAGATAAGGCCACAAGGGAAGTCGGGAAGAACAATTCATACCCTTTCCATCCAGTTGACAGAAAACATTAGTTGACAGTCGTCAATTTTTATCTTCAGACATAAGTGAAATCAGACAAAGAAGTATGTTCAGACAAAAAGTCAAACATACAAAAGTAAAATATTCTGTAACGCGCTTTGCTGATGACTTTATTTTTGAAGAATGAAATTGCATTCTGCAATTTTGGGGATGTAAAATAACCCTCTTCTGAATTAACAAAGGGTAATTTATAAGGATATTAGTAAAACCAACTATAAATTTAAGGATTTTTATTCCACTTGACATATGAAGCCAACTTGGGGGCTAAATTTAGAGTTCCCAGATTTTTTTTATCATTATCTTCCAGTTCACAATTTTTTCTATCAATTATCCTTTTTAAACTTAATTTTATTTTCAATCACTTGTTTCAACTAAAAATTTATAGCAACATACGAATAAATTCATTCAAAATCATACCACTGAATTCATTCAAGAAATATAACCACCCTGAAATACTAATCTTAAGACTGTGTAAAAGTCTTAGTGCAAAGGTTTCTTGCCCAAGTCGGTGCCAGAATCGAGCTGCAATATTATTAGTACGGAACCTTAAGTGGTTCAGACGAGCTGTTAGACTTTACTAGTTAAAACCAAATCTATCCAAGTTATATACTTGTGTGAAAGAATTATACTAAACAAATATTTGACATGAGACCCAATATTGAATTTTATTAGAGTTTCTCCTCTCCATATCTCTTTTTCAAGGAAACTTTCAATTATTCTGCCAACTCTTAGCCGCTCTATTTCCCAGTCTCATAAAATGAACTTTCCGCTACGCTGATCTAAGCGTATTAGTTCTCCTTTGTGAGAAGAAACTCATCTTAGAAACAGAAAAAGAAATGCGTTTTCTAAGTTCTGTGAATAACTGCTGTTTTCTATTTTCCTTTCTCACGTTTCTTTGCTTCCCTCCAAGTTTAGTTCACTCCATTTTTAACACTCGAGCGATTTGCCAGATACATAAGACTATTTTTTGTCTGGTAGGGACCACATTTCGGAGGTATGTATCCAGCGGAGAAATCCAGAAGTCCCCCTTATTAAGTACCTGCACATGATCCAAAATTTTGACGGTCTAGCACCAGTTCAAAACCGAAAAAGAATAATTATACAGCTTATTCTTATTTCTTAGAATGCGTTCTAATGTACTTCATCTTAGTGTACGAGCTAAAGAAAAAACATTGTTCTTTGAAATTTAGTAAAATAAATCACATGCTAGTATATTTCCTCCGACCCGACATTGACTATTTTGGAGACTTAGATCTTTGATTACTACTTGATTATTACTTTTTGATTACTATTAGAGTCCAAGGTGTGAGCCATAAAACTTTGATTTTGTAAAACTCTAACTAGCTTTTCTAGTAGTCATTGGCGAAGCTAGATAGGGCTAAGCCACCCTAAGATTAAGGTAGCCCAATCTAAAAAAACACTTTCAGTTCACTGTTAAGCTATATACAGGGTGGCCCAGATAAGACATAAGGGTGAAAAAAATTCATGAGCTTTTCGTTTTTAGTTACTGTTTATTTGTTTTCCGTAGGTAAGTTCGATTTTTTGGATATATGGTGGCTACATGTGACATGCAGCAACGCTTGAAAATTAATATTTATTCATTATTACTATTCTTAAGGCAAGTCTATATTCTCAACTCAACAAAATTATTTTTGTCATTTTAACAAAGGAGTAATGGAAAATGTCCTTGAAAGAGTCCTTTTTTGTCAGCAAGAAGATAGACATTTGAGAGCTGTTACATTCTATGCTTACTAGCAAAAAAAAAAAAACTGTGAGTTAGAAGTAAAAAGGTAATAAAAATCATAACGGGTAATTTATAGTCGTTCAATATCGTTTAGGGCATCCTGTCCGTAAGTAATACAAGTTCTTTGAAAGGATTTAAGCTCACTCTAGATTTTTCTCATCGCTACACCAACATGTAAATTCGAAAAAATTGAAAACTAAGGTATATCATGCTATAGGCCATAAATCAGAAGTTCTTACAACTTAACTTTAATGACCTAATAATAGTCTGCAATAGCATATGGAAAGCCCATTTCTCTGTACTACTTTTTAAAAAGCCTGAATGTTTTAGTTTGATTTTTCCCAAAATCTTTGTCTTTGAAAGGATGATTGAAACTTTTCTTGGACTTTTAAATACCGTATCAAGCAAAGTGCTTAGTTATCACATATTCCTATAAAAACGCTTTGGATTCTAATGTTCATTCGTCTGCTTTCTTCGTTACTAAAAAAAGGAAAATAATTTAGGGAAAATGGTAATATATTTATACTGTGGTTGGATTCATGAACTAAGAGGAAAGGAAAGCACGGAAACCATAGTCAGGTTAGGCTACACCAGTAAAAGACCATGCGAGACCCGTTGAGCTTTCCGGGGTTGACTTAAAAAAAAAATACAGGGGAAAGAGAATTCCTGTATTGTTGAATCAAGGTCCGAGGAGATTGAAGATTTGCTATGAAAACTTAAGGTATAGCATACAAAAAAAACCTCCAAAATGGCAGCTTATGAATGTCGACTTTTAACCCTTTCGTCAGGATTCAGTGTCATTTATCCTTCGATGCTGAAGCCCTATCAAAAGCTAAAGTTTATGCATTTTCAACTATAACGACTTCTAAATACTAGCTAGCTTATACAATATCACTTGCCAGCACACTTCACAACCATTCGACATTCACCACGTTGAAATGAACATGCATAATAAGAATGGCAGCATTTTAGTTAATTTTTATCGCAAACTCTCAGGAACCATAATCTAGTGAATTTCCACAGAGCTTATTATGGTTGCAGCTATAGCTGCAGTCTAGTAAAGAACGAACCACGATTCAAAGTATCCAAAAGTTTCAAAACACATTTTCTAAGAAACTGCCTAGTCAGAAGCCTTCCCACGTGACGTTGATTCACAAATAAAAAGTATTATTAGGATTTAACAGAATGGACTTGTGAAAACCTCATTTGAGAAGTTTGAAAAAGATCTTGAAACCGCTTGAATATGACGTCGAGTTGACATAAAAGACATATCATTAAAACTGTCAATGTAGAAAAAACCAAACTGACTAAAAAAAAAGAGGATTTTTTCCTTTTTTTACATTAGTGGCAGTAATTTTTCTCCCTTCTTTTCACCATTGGTGACCGCACTGAGCTGATGGTAGCAGAATATCTGTGGATAGCTCTTTTGAGCGGAAATGAAAGCATTTAGTGCCCTTTTTAAACAACAAAGAAAACTACTCCACGACATAAAAATAATAATAATAACAATTTAGAGAAAAGCAGAGAAAAAAAAAGAAAGGAAATAAGAAAAAAACACAAATACAAAATCTCTACAAATGAACAAAAAGACGGATGAGCCTGAGGTGCGGTCATAGCTTGCCAGGGGCTGACTTTAGCAGCTCAACGTGAAGCAACTCAAACTACTTCACGCTCAAGTTTCTTAGAAACTTAAAACGTGACTCAAACTCAAAACAACATTCTAATGGAATTTTGGATTTTTTGGTAAGTAAAACTATGTAGTTTTTCCTAGCTTCTCTACCTTTTCTAAAATTTTTCATTTGTATCAAGGTATCGGATAGAATTAAAATGTGGCTTCTTAGAGACATACTAAGTTTGTCTATAGGCTTATCCATTTGTGCCTTATTAACCTTTGGATAAGCAGGCATATGTACGTAGATGCAATTTATTGAAGGAATTACTTTATTTAATACCCTAAATTGTTCCAGAGTTGTTACTTATGCCTGCGCAGGTAAGTTTATACAAAACATTTGCAAGTAATTATAAAGTAGGGTGTTCATTCACTTGCCGACCAATTGTTTGTTTACTATTTAAGAATAAAGTACTTGAACTAGGTGCACAAAGGCTTAAAATAGGTTTCAAGAGTTGAAATTTGAGTTTATTACTGACCCTTCCGGACTTAAACATAAAAAAAAGACTCATCAGTGGTGCCTCCCGTATACCCAATTGGGTATACGGTGCCTTTCGTATACCCAAATCCAAAAAGCAACCACCAAGATATTCTCCTTTTTTCAGCCAGATGATTGAAACATTAAAATTTAAATTCAATATGTGGCTTTTTCGAAGTTCCCCTTTTATATTATCACGAACTTAGGCAATTTGGTTTCTAAATTGGATCATTTTTTCAAACTTTGTCTTTTAGGAAAAAAACTAGAAAAATAAAATCAATGGAATAGGATTTTTCCAGACCAATATTGGAGAAAGTGTGTTAGAGGTAAAGCATCGTACTTTCTAACGAAGGCAATGAACGAGCGTACTTTTGATTGATAGTGACTTGCTTTTTCAAGATAAATTCAACTCGGCAAGTGGACAGTAAGCCGTTATTATTTTTTCGTCTTCCATTTCAAAAATTGGTTAATCATTATAGAACAAACAAGGGATTGAAGCGATTACATTTGCCCAGTTTAGATATTTCTCGATGATCGCCGGGCTTCATAGCTTCTCTTTCTTTTTAGATTACAATCCACGTGGAAGCAAAAGAAACTGGAGGATCGAATATATTAAATGCACATAGGGAGAGCAGCTCGTAAATTTTTCCCAAGCCAGACTAGATGTCCGGTGTCAAGACCCTGTGAGGCGTTGGACCAGCTTCGACCCATATTTAAAACTTACAGAGCAACACAAATTAGAATATCTATCGAATTGGACTCAAAGCCACTAAAGGTGCTGCAAAAGTCCTATCCGTTAATCTCTGCCAAAATTATGCGACGTGTAATAGGCCCATTTTATGAACGTTTTATGGCTGAAAGCAAGCAAGTATTCTCCAACATAAACTGCATACAGTCAGAAGGTTCCATTAAAAGGTGACAACCTTTATATCAGATCAGGGGGATTGAGTTAACTTCTAATTTTTTTTGAAGGGCAGGGGGGGGGGGGTGACTTACAAACATAACTTTGGGGAAGAGTGCATACATTTTTCCTCTACTCCTCATGGAAGAGTATACGCTGCGACTTTTTTCTCTTTATTTGTCTGTTTTTTCTTCTTCTTTTGCCAAAAAGGCTTGCTTCACAGGACTTTCATTATCTCTCTCAACTCATTTAAGAATTCTACTCACGCAACCATAGCCTGACTTAGCCTCCTCCCAATCGTTTCACTCACTACGTTCGACATTCCGGACCTTCAACCCTCGGGAATGTGGCATAGCTTTGTTCGAGCCGTCAGTCCTTGCACACTTGTTACCACAACATCGCATTTCCAGTTTTTTAAATATGTTTTTTCAGGTTTTTATAGCCTTATTGCCCTCCCCCATGGCCTCCAGCACAATCCCCTCAGAAAATCCCTCCTCGAAAAATTCTGCCCTGGAAAATTCTCCCCAAATGTAGAATTAGACAGCCAAAGGGAAATTAAGACAAATCAAAAGAAAGGATTTTGACAAATCAAAAGAAGGGATTATGGAAATTCAACCTATACTCCAAAATATGTGCAGTATATGCGGTGTAGAATTAAACAGTCCGTGGCAACGAACTGCAAGTAAAGAGCGAATCGGTCCAATAGTAAACAAAATTCAAAAAGGAATTTGACAGCAATTTATACATCAGAAGAACTGTTTTTATGATAATTCCAAATATATTATGATGTTACACATCAAACGGCACAAGCCCGAGACAATTTGCCAGCAGAACACCCCAAAAAGGCAAGTGATCAAAATGAAAATTGCGCAATCAGGTTCAGCGTATTAGAGAACCCGGAAGCGTATTAGAGGTTTCAAGCTCCTATATGCAAGAATGTGTGATTTAACAATTTTGTTGTTTTTTTTCAAAGAAAAAAAGAACATAGATGTGAGTTTTTTTATGAGGTAAAAAGCCATATTTCCCAAATCAGTCGGTAAAAATTGCCAGCCAGTCAGTAAAAATCCCTTGCCCTTCCAAGTGTTTTGGCTAGTGATGCCTCTGGTCAGTACCAATCCAACTCCCTGGGAAGTAATTACTTGTACACCAAGGATGCGTGTTCGTTTTATTTTTTTTATGAAGTAACTTTAATAGCCATACAACCCAAATCAGTCGCTAAAGATGACCAGCCAGTCGATAAAGCCCATTGCCCCCTCCCCTGCCCAACATTATGTCTAGTAATGCCTCTGGTCGGTACCAGAACAAGTCCCCTGGAAGTAATTACTCTTAATTCTAGTCTCAGCCTCTTATCTCTGTGCGCTTCCATCGTTGTGCAATCTTTCAACAGTTGCCGCTAATTCCATATTTTCAAATATGAAATTTTCAATATTAAAATCTTAACAAATTTTTCTTAGCCTTAACCTGCTATCTTACCTGCTATGATAATTGCCAAATTCCTTCTTTTCTTCATTATATTTATTTGCCATACTTTTTATGGCAGCTCAATTTTGCATGAAGGGAACTTTTCTTCAGAGGGGGGGGGGGTGTTTCCACCGGGGAAATTTTTCCACCAGAGTTATATGCCCCTCACCACTCCCCCCGTCCCCAGTCATATTTTTTTATTATTTATGTGCATTTGCACTTCTTAGGAAGAGGCTAGCTCTTATCAAAATTTGAGCTCAATCGGAGACAAAAAGACCAGGCCTTAAAACCATTTCCCTCCATGTCCCCTCATTTCTAACTACAAAATTATGCAATTTTAAAGTTCCCACAGCCAAAACAACGTACCCCCGAAAAATTCAAGTCAATATGCCCCGCCGTTACATGATATAACGTTTTCCGGCAAATGAATTACTCGTATACGAAATAATTTTGTTAAGTTTCACATGATGTACTCAATGTCTGAAAGTCACTTTACCGATGAACTTCAAACAACACAAGAACACCTGCACCAAAAGCTTTTTAAATCATGCTGCATTGCTAAATATTAATTTCAATCTTTCTAGTAGACACTAATAATACAAAACCGTCACCCAACCATTGACACACATCGAAAACCATATACCCACGACCATCAATATTTAGCTCTATTATTGTTCAGCTTTTTAACTTCATGCTTTTTGAGCTAGCTAATGCAACTTCTGGGTCTTTTTTTATATTTTATATATGTTACTATGAATGTCCGAAATCTGGTTAATGTCGACATTCACCAGTGAATGTCCGAAATTCCTTTTTCTCTCCTTGGATTCAATTAGCTTTACGAATCAGCTTTTTCAGTCTTAAAAAAGTTTGATGGTTGGATTAGGCTAAATTAGGTTATAAATCTCAGAAACAGGTTAAAAAACAAACCTAATCCAAACTAACCTAAACTGTTACTATCAAACCTTGCACAAAAATGAAATTTTGACTGGCAACGCTGACTAAATCCTAGGGAAAAAAAAGGTATTTCAGACATTCACCGGTGACGATTTCAGACATCCACAGTAACATATACACATGCATATATAGAGTATTGAATTGAAATTCGCATCAAGTTTTGTTGGATATATATGATTTCTCACCTCTAATAATATCTTGCATATTTGGTATATACATTGTGGAATAGCTTCTCCAACCCCTGAGACGGTAACCGCTCTCTCGTTTGAGTTGGGTAACATCTCTGAGGCAACTTGCACACTTGCACCACTAAATTCCCTAAGTTCTTTAATTTTCGATCCACCTTTTCCAATAAGGGATCCGCATTGAGAAGCAGGCACTATTAGCCGAAGGGTAATTGGAGGCTTAGGAACGTTTGTCCCCAAAGTCTGAAGGTCCTAAAAGAGAAAATAAATCAGACCTTTTTCTTCAATAAGTTTCCCAAACTCTTCCTCAGAATTACATTGGCTTCTTAATGGAAAATAGATACGCTCAAATCACTACGATAATATCGAATAAACCTGAGTAGTTTAATTGTCAATAAAGTTTATTTCAATTTATAAAACTATATTTTATGGCGAGCATAAAACAAATAAACGAGTAAATCAACTTTTAATTACATATTTAGTATTTCAATGGGAGAGGGAAATTCTCGATCTGACCTTACCACACACAACTACAATAAAAAAAACTGATTTTAGTTTTGACTTCTGGCTATTTAGATTACAAGATTTTAACCTTTGGAACTTTTTGAGCTTTTTTTTACTGGGGGGGGGGTCAAATTCCCCCATCTGCCATGATTATCTTGAATGTCTACTTTAATTTTGGTCTTTTTTCCCATTACGATAATTGGTACTAGCCTCTAGCGCAATTGCTTACTCACGGAGCATTTTACTCCAATAAAAAAGAAAAACATAACCTAGAAATTGAAAGCTTGCAGTGCAAGAAACAAGGAACTTTAAAAAATAGATTCCAATTTTCCATCAAGGCTATGGAAGTTAAACACCGTCTCAAAAGTGATAGCCAAGGGAAAATTCAGAGCCCAACTTTTCAATCTCAACTTTTACAAAAAAAAAAGAATTAGCTTTGGTCTGCAAATGACACGAAAATTTCCAAAGATCTTTCCAACGAGCCATATGAAAATAAATTGAAAATCGTTAGTATAATTGTCAATTTATTTCTTTAAAGCAGAGAACGAAATGAAACTGGAGCATTTGTGAATAAAAGATAATTGAAAGTCAATATTGTGTTTATTCTTTAAACAATAGTATTCCAGAAAAAAATAAGTCTTGGGCTTTTTATGGAGTAAATCTATAAAATACTATTAAAATAAAAATAGGTTGCGAGTTGAAGAAAAAAAGATGATAAGCCTTGAGAAGCATTACGTCTATTAAATTGCAGGCTGAAATACTGTATTGGCATCTTTGCATGGGAACAAGAGGCTTCTTTTTACTATATGAACATATAAAACGCTTCAGTAAGGTGTTGAGAAGACCAATCAAGCGGACAGCTTCACTTACCTAGGTATTATTATTAGCACTGACGATGGATGCAGCGAAGATGAAGATAAGTCTGCGAACCAACATAAGAATATTGGAAGCTATAGGAATCGTCTACGGATTGTTTTGGGAACCCGTCTAGCTAACCATATTTCAAACTGTGCGTTGTAAGAAAAACGTAGTTCTATCCTATTTTTTAGGGCTATACTGAGAGAAAGATTGAGATGGCTAGGACATGTTCTGCGGATGAACGACGACAGATTAAAAACTTAATTATACTTTATAAGAATGAAAAACACTTGGAACAATGAGCTGCATAATGGAATTAACCATGACCAAGTCTCCTACTCTGGATAGTGAGACATAGTACCTAGGTTACTGACAAAGAATATGTTAAGAAACCATCATATATTGAAAGATTTATTTAACGATAGCGAAAAGACAAGAAAACTGGAAAAGCAGAAAAGTTGAAGAAAGTCACTTGCGAAAAAGTGGGATACACAAAAAATAAATACGTAATAAAATTTTAAGAGTATATATTTCATTTATGAGTTTTAATCTTGTCCGTGGTACTTTTTGTCAGTTTTCATCATGACCGTTTATGCTTTGCTATCATAACTGCTTTTTAACTATAGTGCTCCAACCAAATCGTGGTAGCCTAGGTATGTGTACTTTCATGATAGTTCAGCAAAGACACTCAAGAGTAGCTAAATGTATGAAACGCATAGTATAAAACGCAACCTCTGGAGATTTTTGAGTGTAGGTACTATTCACTCAACTAACCAGTCTATCAATGTCGTTTTTCTCTTTTTATCTCAGAGTTGTAGCCTAGAATAGCATCGACACTATTCAAGATTAATTTTTTCTACGGAAATTTTCTAGTCATGAAAAATTTGGTTTTAAATATACCAACCCATCATTAACTAGTTTGTCTAGAATTAGCAGTAGAGAAGTTTGCAAGGCTGGTATTTTGCAGGGCGTCCTCGAAACTCCCGACATTTCGTCTGAATGTTTAAATGTCTAATATACAAAATAGTAACATAACAATTGTTCCATCCTGGATGGACCGCACTCCACACCCTCTAAGACACAGCTCCAAAAATGACTAACAAGTGCATTAACAAATAAACGACCAAAAATTAAATTCAGCTAAGCCCTTTGTTGCAATTCTTACTAGAGCTGACATTTCTAAAAACTAATTTTTTTTTAAAAGAGACTTAAAGTAATCTCTGACAATTTGGTCCTTGAGCGAAAATCTCAAGCGTTCGTGAGAATTTTTGGAGCATATAATGGTTGGATTCTATACAAGAATGTAACTATTACATGCAATTCGTTCAACTACACACGAAGATGCACTGAAATTACTCATATCAAATAGGATTTTAAAGCGAAAGTGATGTCAGCTATCGGAAAAGAATACCATTCAGCAGCCAACAACTCTGATCTTGCATAAATTAAACTTCCTTTTATTTCAAGATGCACTCAAAACCCTATTGGTTTGGCGTGCCTTATCTTTTCTCAAGCAGACCTCTATTGTCTAGAAATCTCTCAATTAAGAAGATCTTCCCGTATCTATTTTAACACAATCCCCACCCTGACTATCCTATTGTTTATTCTGTCCCTTCATCTTCTACTAATTATCAATATTCCTTCAGAAAAGAAAACAGAGAAGGATACAAAAAGGACGTTTGTAACCTGGAATGAAAATCGTGACAAGACTTTCAGTGCGAAGTGTTGACATCAACGTAAGATAATTGTTCATAAAAAGAATGGAAATTATTTAAAAACGAATGAACATTTTCTTTACAACAACTTTTTTCTAGTGAAACCGACCTGCAATTTGGTAATACTAATTGCAAGTTACGAACAATTACTTGTGAAAAGAAACTTGTTAAGACAGAACGAGAATTTTGAATAAATGAAACAATAATCTTAAGGAAGCTACAAACAGTGATTTAGTTGTCCCTTTGCATCAAAAAAACAAAAAACTCAGAAGAACTTAATTTCAAGGTAAACGTAATAAGTTTAATTTAGAATAAATTCTTTTATTTTAGTTATTGCAAGCTTCAAAGGCAGATCAGCTGCTGAATATCAAAGAGTATTCTAGTTAAATAGGGTTCAATGGCTCGACCCCACTCAGGGCCGGATTTATAGCTTTGACGCTTCTAGGCCCAAGCATTTTTGAATTCGGGGATAGTGGAAGCACTGAACAGAACGCTACTGATGAGCCAAAAGTAAGACAAGAGAGATGTGATACCAAACTCTCAGCTGCCATTCTTGGGAGACATCTGACAGTTGTGGCCACGGAATTTGTTGTTTTAAAATTACTTTGCTGTGAATAGGTAGCGCCGCGGCAGAGTGCAACTGGTACTTGGACGATAAATCCCATCAGTCCAGTTTTTGTTAAGAAATAAATCACTGAGTGATAATTTATTGTACCCCCTGGCACTGTGAGCCCCTACGCCCGGGCCTAGTGGTTCTATTGGTAAATTAAGGCCTGATCCCAATTTCTAGGGCTTAAACGAATGAAAAATTTGATGTGACCAGGCTAGCTTTTACGGATGTAAGATCACGGTTTGCCAAAAATCGTGTTTTTCATCAATCCAGATGACCCATACGAAAGGCTGGGGAGGAAAGAGACTGAACGTAAGATATAATGGAAAGTGGAAGTTCCTGTGAAGGGGTAAAGAGTGAACTGGACAAGATGCAGGAAAGGGAGCCTTGGGAGCTGTTGAAGGCTCAGGAGGCCGGGTAGAGCGATGAATCGTCAGCATTAGCAGTAGGGATTCAGACGAAATTAAATAGTATAAAGAGACTTAGGTGTTTAAAATCAAAATGTTGGGGGAAAGGTATCAGATTATTTAGGGAAGTTCTCTAGAGGAAGTGTATTTCTAGGCCAAAATGTCCATTATTTCAACAAATCTTAGATCTGTCGTTCTGACCCGTCTGAACAGATCATACCTTTGTATGTAGTCTTCCTCCTTTGTATGTAGAGATGTTTTTAAATATTATTGAAAAGAAATGTCACCAACAGAAAAAATTTGAGAAATGACAACAAGCATTTGAAAGGTTAGGAGAGGATCACTTGTGGTTTCATACTCCCTATTATTTGATGATGCTATATATCCGAAGGAGGTCCCTCCCTTCATCGACACTTTGGCAACACTTTATTCTGTTTTTCTTCATACTTTAGAGAGGTGAAACCGGAAGATCCAAAAGCTTTGGATCATGAAAAACACTATTTAAGGATAAAACAGCAAGACCTACAATATAAGCAAAGAAAAATCTAGAAATCAAAATGAATTTAAAGGGAGAGTGAGGATAATATTATAGTCATTCCACCGTGAATTAAACAGTAAAAGTAATCTAGCCAGTCAGTTATTATAATTAGTAATTATTTTCATTGGAGGACTCGTCTTAAGCAAAACAACAATCAAGTCACATTCAGCGCAGTAGCACAGATTTAGTAAATCGCGATGTACCTCCCATGTTTCTTTTCTTTTTTATTTCCACCTCTTTTTGTGGAACAGATGGTCGTAGATGGTTGTGGGAGGGTCTATTACATTGCAAATCCAAAGTTCTAATACTCTTTCTACAGACTGAAACTAATCAGAGGGAAGCCAAACATTCATCAACGACCTTAGCACACAAGACCCCATATGGCATCGGATCAAACTTTGAAAATGGACCTTTTAATCAAATCGTTCGAAAGCAAAATGAGCCGGTAGCCCCAAAGGGAAAGGAGCTGAAATAATACAAATAGCCCATTCCATACACAAGCTTCACAAATACATTTCAGCAGAAAGTTGGGCATATTTTAGTAGAAAGATGAACATGAAAAGTGGCCTGAAATGATCAGTTGATTTTTCAAAAAAAAGTACGGTATATATATATATATATATATATATATATATATATATATATATATATATATATATATATATATATATATATATATATATATATATATATATATATACATATATATATATATATATATATATATATATATATATAAAAATATATATATATTTATATATATATATACATATATATATATATATATATATATATATATATATATATATATATATATATATACATATATATATATATATATATATATATATATATATATATATATATATATATATATATATATATATATATATATATATATATGCATATGCAGAGCAAAAATTTTTTACAGGGGCAGAGCGGTGAAATCCAAAATATTACCGCCGAAAAAAGGTGTCAAAACCAAAAGCACGACTTGGAATGACGTCACTAGATTCTAATATTATAAACGCACTGGATGACTTACTTCTTCAAATTTGTTGCAAATGAGTGTAAAAGCTTTATATATCGTATCTTTCGTTCCTGTGATTGTAACAATTCTTTCTGGACAAGATCCATCTGATATATTGATTCTTGAGCCAGACTGAAAGATAAATTTGTTGTTTATTACTGCAAAACTATAGTGCTCAATAGCCTACAATCCATAGATTTTCTGTTTACCCGTCATTTTTGGCAAGAAGACCAATAAAATGGATGCAAAATTGAATTTTGAGCAAAAACTAAGCAGATATTTCTTTTTCATAATATTATACTGTTGTGAAAGTTTTAAGTTACAAACCTTCACCTGGCTGAGTGGATTGGTGCGCTGGTTTCAGGATCCTTTGTCTGAGAGGGCGAGGGTTCGAATCCTAGTGTATTTAGTTTGGGACGGTGGTCAGTGACGTGACTCTGTAAGCTCAGCCAGATTTGACCCAGCTCTAAATGGGTACCTGGAGAAATCTGGGGAAGGTAAACAGGAAGGGTGTGCTAAAGCACAGGATGGTTAGCCCCCAAACCCCCATTGCACTTCCTGGCTGAAGGGCCAAGAAACGGAGATCAGCACCGCCGGTAGGGACTGTAAAGTCTAATGCCGTAGTCTTTACCTTTACCTATCTCTTTAGTTATTTCTGCATTTTCTACTAATTTTAAGTTTTAAAAAAAAAATGTTTATCATCTTCTGCCTCTTCTTAAACGTTAGTGTGGATTTCAACTACAAAGTAGAAATTATAGAAAGTCTATTGGACCAAAAGTTGAATTAAATGAAGTACTTAATTTTGGATAAAATTAAGAAACACTAAATGACACTATTTGCAAATAACAATTGGTGGCATAAAAAAATTGCCAATATTATTCATAGTCACTATAAATTTAAGACACTTAAGAGTTCACAACAAAAAAGAAAACACAAATAAAAAAGATTTACCAGGATATAAATATGAATGTCTCAGATGATAAATTCATTAGCTCATACAGGAAACCACCAAAAATAGAGAATACAATACTGCTTTTGATTATATTTAACTAATTACTTAGCCAAAAAGGCTCACACTTACTTTTTGTTAATAAGTTTCAATGGACTGTAGAAGAAAAGAAAAACCCGAGTCTCAACACTCTGTGCTCTTGGTTACAAGAAAGGTCTTAAAGTATGAACATTAGGGATGGCTGTTACTATGACCATTCTCAGAGAGTTAATAACCATGGTTATAATGAAGAGTCAGAAATTGAAACGTTGCGATTTTTTGGTGGGAAAACAGACACGGTAAGTAGTTAAACAGGACATCGTGACGATATCTCCTTTGATCAGTTGATATGGACTGATAATCATCTTAGTTGACCGACTACAGTCAGCAGGTCTATTTAAATTGTACGGAGAAGGCACTTAAGCACACGTCGAAATATGTTTGAGCACTTCCGAAGTTCGTACGGCTTTTGAACTGAATAACACTAAAGTAAAATAGATTTCTGGCTGATATTTATGGATGTTTTCTAAAATGCATAACAAGTTAACATTCACTAAAGCCTCGTTTCTCAACAGCTTCAAGAGTAACGCCAAAACATACAAAAAATAAACTCAGTCGTATCTTATAATAAGTAATAAAAAGAGCCCAATTATCTGGTTCATTTGTTGATATGTCTTAATCATTTTAAGTTATGTTTTTACATTGTTATCCACAAATGATTGAAACTTATCAGCTAATTACGAAAAGGTTCTTTTAAGCCTAAGAATTTGATTATTCTAATCGATCCTGTTCATGGAACCAGAAACGTCAGGTTGAGAAACGATACCCCAAGACATTACTGGGCTTTAGTTAAGTTTCATATAAAAAAAAAGAAAAAAAAAAGATTTTCTTTCCCAATAAAATGAAAAGCGGCTGAAACTTAAAACAAACAGAAATTATCCTGAACATGAAGAGCCCCCCCCCCCTTGACTCATTACCTCCTGCTCTTTACACGAAATGAAGTTTAACTCATTCAGTATTGAGCAGTGATCAATACCTATGGGATGTTAAAACTTTAGAGTAAAAAGCAAAGGGCCAAGGGGGTGGCAGTCAATCTCATATATAGAAAAATTCAAGTCTTATTGTTAAATCTCAACGGATAGTCTTTATGACTTCGTTTCGCAATAATTTTTAATGAAGCTCTTTCTTTTCATTTGAAAACCTTTATTCAAATATTCAATATTTTATTTTAAAAATATTCATTTTAAAAAATATTCAATTTTTGTTCATCTTCAGTACAGTATCTAGGGCTCTCTTAAAAATCAGGGGGAAGGGTAACCCCTCTTAAAATCCCCTTTTAAAATTATCCCCTTTTAAAGCTCCCCTATTAAAATCATCCCTAAATTCCCTACTCTTTCACGGGGAGGGGGGGTGTCTAAAATATAAGAAACGAAATGTATAGTCACATTTTTATATTTTTTAAGGGGCTAAACAGCGACGAAAACCACACTGCCTTTCCATATAAAAAAAAACAACTTAAAAACAATAGTGAACATAGGGTTAAAATATCCACTGGATTGAATTCCACTGTCTAGGAAAAAAAATTCCCAATTGTTTCTAAGTTGTTTTTGTTTTTAAGGGGGGTTCTTCGGACAAATATTGTTATCAGATGTTCATCCAACACCTCCTCCCCTCTGGTCAGGACAACATGGGAATCTAATATTATACGTTACATTTCATTTTTCAAACAGTACGTGGTAACGAACTATAAGTCAGGAGCAACTGGACGGAATAGTAGCCGAAACTCTAAAACAAGGAATTTTGATAACAATTATTAAATTAAAAGAATTGACTGTTTATGATGATTCCAAATACATGAAATTAATTAAGTTTAATGTTACCCAACACCCCCAAAAATTCACGCGACATTGATGAAAATCACGCCACCAGATTCAGCGTATAACAGTATAATCTATTGTAGTTTTCAAATCCTTTTCTGCAAAATGTGGAAATTTTGAATTTTTTGGCCAGAAGAAAGATCACAGATGCGTCCTTATTTGTTTGTCTTGCCCCACGGGTGGCCATATCAAATTAATGGTCCTATATTGGGAAAGGGCTAATCTGAACGGAAATTAAAATTTTTAGTGCCCTTTTTAAGGGACTAAGATCATAAGAGGGCAACTAACCCGACTCCCACAACCCCATATTGTCAAAATTTGATTTGTGATTATTCCCATTCGATTCCCTATTCCCATTTGATCCAAAATTGTTGAAAAGCCCGATAACTATGACTCTGGGGATGACAAGACCCCCCACAGGCTCTAGGAAAAGGGATGTAAGTTGTGCAATTGTGCTAATTGTTAACAGAGTATTTCTTATTGGGAAATATAGGAAAACTTTTATGGGGGAATTTTATACGGGAGAGGATATTTTCGACGGAGAGGAAATTTCTGGGAGGATTCTTTACGTTTCGCAGAGTTGAACAAGGAGAATATGATAATTATTTTTGTTGTACCCGTTTAAAACATGCCATAAACCTAGTGACTAAAAATGGGACTCAAATTTACAGTTGTAAACAATAACAACTGACGTGATAATTGAAAATCGACTCAAGGGAGATGAAAGGGTGAGGCCAAATCCTCACATTTTTTCTTCCATGCCAGTAGCAAAGGTTTCCTGCAGTTTCTTTTACGGAGTTTGAAGCAGATTACACATTTGCGAAAAAAGTGTGATTATTTAAACTCCAATTCAAAAGCATGGTTTAGTGATACCTCAATGTTTAGATATAAACCTTGTTCCCCAACATCGATGTCAATTGGGGAGGGGGGAGCCTGTACCTCCTAAATTTCTTTTCCAGATGAAATTTTACACGGAGGGAAGGGGCTGTAAGCTATGCAATTTTCCAGTTGCTTACATATAGCCATTCTTATTGTGGAATATACGAGAATTTTTCGAGGGGGAATTATTCATGGGGAGGGGAAATTCCGGGGGAAATTCTTCACAGAAGAGCATAATTTATTCCTGGCATGATTTAAAAAACGGTTAGAAATTAAATTAAAAAAATTAAAATTAAATGAAAGCAAGGAGAATTTTTTATGTGAAATTAAGTCCGCGAAGAATTTTCAGCGAGGAAGGAATGGTTTGGGGCAGAACTCCCCAGTGGGGGAATGAATTTCAGCAGAGGTGAATTTCACGCGGAGGAAATTTTCATGGGTGCGAGATTTTCTAAGGGAATTTTTTTACGGAAAGGGAGGCGGATTTCCCGGCATCATTAGAAAAACGATTAGAAATTAAATGTAAAAAGAATACATATTCTTTCAACAGAAAGAAGGGAGAAACATTAAAACTTAAGTACAAAACACGAATAGAAATTATTCCCATAATTAGCTTTTAGTTTTTTTTTGTAGTTTTTGCCTTTTTTTAGTTTTTTCAGTTTTTTTTTTAGTTTTTAGTTTTTTACATTTTTTAGCCTAACCAGGATTTGAACCTGGGACCTTCATTCTCCGTTCTGACACCCTCTCTCACCGAGTGACTACTCCAGCATGTTCATTTTGGTGTTTTAAATGGTATATTATTAACCAAATTAATGTTTTTTACAATATACTAAGCATCGTCATAACAAAAATGACGACAACTAATTTCATGACGTCAGCCGACACAGAAACATGACGTCACCAGATCCACAGATCCACAGACAGACAACTTATTTTTATATATATATATATAGATAAAGGGTCTACCCCTTCCTTAACCCTCTTTCTCTTTATGCTAAAGTTTGACTTTTTTTGTCCAATCCGTTAAGAACGGCTCCTGAAACACAAGGGCCGCTTAGTTGGAATAAGAAGTTTTTCAAAGCACTAAAACACTTTAGCATAACGACTGAGGGTTGAGGAATGGGCAGCCCTTTCCTATACAGAGTAATTTCTGTTTATTAAGTTTTAATGTTGCTCCTAACTTTCAGCTCAAGGACATGTGTTGTTTAGTTAATCTACAATTAGAGAGGAGCTGACATTCTTTCGCGCCCATATTGTATACTTAGGCTCAAAGCTGTATTCTGGGGGGATAGGATTTTGGATCCCCCCAAATGTCCTGGACACGGCCCTGCTTAGGCTAAATGTGCTCCTCCAAATGATGGGCAGTCAGTATCTTTCATCTGAAGAGTCTGTAGCTGAAAATTAGGAAACTTGGGCCAAAAAGTGCATGATAAAATTCGTTATTTTTTGCGAAGCTAATTTCAAAAATATGGCGCAAAATATGCTACCCATTGGAAGATCACAATCGTCAAAAATATCAAACTCGAGTATTAAAATCAATTAGTTCTTTTTGATGGAACCGTGCAGTCTTTACAAGTCAATTAAGACGCTCAACCATCTCTGTATCTTATATTCTTTAATTTAGCGAAATTCATGTTTGCACAAAAACAATTAAAATCGTTTCATGACTAACGACATAAACATACGTTTTTCAAACTTTATACTTAAATCGAATTTCCAGTTTCATCCATTCTCTTCTTTCCGTTCTACCTTTTTCCCATAAGTTATTAAATATCAAGTTAAATTGAGCTGAGAAACAAAATATCCTTTTTACCAGAATAGGAACTGGGCTAATTGAAAAACCTCAATAGATTGAGAAAATACAGTTATTTTCACATTCTCATCTCCGGCCTCCCATTTTCCCGGTGAATAGAAAAACGAATGTAATTACAGTTCCTTCTTCAATATTAAATAGAAAGAATTTTTCAAAAGTAAGGTAAAATTAAAACTTAAAACGAAACGGAAATTATCTCGTATATGAGGAGGAGCTACCCCTTCCACAACCTTTGCTCTTTACGCTATAGTCTCATAGTTATTTAAAAATACTTCTCATTAAAATTCAACGGTCCTTATGTTTGAGCATTTTCTCTTGAAGGATTGTGACAAAAAGTCAAACTTGGGCGTAAAGAGCGAGGGTTGAGGAATGGATAGCCCCCTTTATATACGGAACAGTTCCTGTTAGTTTTAATGTTGGTCCCTACTCTCAGTTGAATGAATTAACTGAGAAGTGAAGTGAAAGAAATGCTTTCTTTCACTTAATTCAAACTCATTTTATAATTCATGCCAGGAAATCTCTGTTCCTTCCCCCTCCTGTACAAAATTTCCCCGGAAAGTTTTCTCTCCACTAAAAACATTTCTCGGTGGAAAATACCTACCCCGCAGGAAAGTTGCCCTCTAGTCTTTGTGGCCACTAAAAAGGGCACTAAAACTTTTGATTTCAGTTTGAATGAGCCCTCTCTCGACCATCTAGGACCAATGGTTCGATACGATCACCACATGGTATCATGAAAAAAACTCATCCTCCATCTACAAGGAAAAACAAAAAACACAAAATTCTACATTCTTAAAGACAGGAGCTTGAAACCTCTATAGTAAAATTTTCTGCTACGTTGACTCTGATGGTGATTTTGATTAAGATTGCTTGATTTTCTAGGATGTCTCCCCTTTCATCGAAAATCAAGAAAAGTTCCTCAGCCTCGTAGGTTCCGATGGGTAACATTAAACTTAATGAGTTATGCATATTTGGAAAAGTAAAACAACAAACAATAATAATAATAAATGCAAAACTATATAATGGCACGAATCATAGTGCGTTCATTGATGCTTTAAATTTACTCAAAATTAGTGCATTATTTCTGGAACTTGATGTAGCCTAAACAAAAAAATATAGCAATAATAATAAACTGACACTTACACCACCTTACAGGGAACTACTAACTCTGATAATCCATACACCCAAAAAAGTGTTTTTGCGTTCTCGTCCAGTTTTTCTTTTTTTTTTTTTCTTTTTTTCAAAACCTTTGTCCATAACCATATAATTCTAAAGAATCAAAATTTCTAAAATAATATACATATCAAAAGCATCTATTTATCCTAAAGCCGAAAGTTTTATTAGGTTTGAAGTTACCCATTAGAAGTTATTAGTATGAGCAAATTTGCATAATTTTAAAGAAGGGGGAAATCTCCATCAGAAAGCGCTGCCATCTTGATAAGCAGCGTACGCAAGAAAGCCTACCCCAAAAAAAATTCGGTTAAGGGCTTTTCGTATTCGAATTAACAAATAAAATTTGTTTTGTTATCATCGCCCCTTCAAAAAAAAAAATTCTTGCGTACGTACATCTGGTGATAAAATCTTGATCTTGATAAAAATTATACTGTTAAATTCAAAACATCCGAGAATCGATAGACAAAAATTTCTGGCCTCTATCTCCGAAACTGCTGTAATTTTCATGAAAAAGAGGGTCAGTACGTGTAAAAAAAACTGTTTTTGTAAAGTCATGCTCTTGGTTGTTTTTCCATTCCTTTTTGTCCATAATTACAAAATGATTTGAGCATTCTGGGTTCAAAGGAGAAAATGTTAAAAACGTGTCTAAACCTACGGAATTCAAAACTTTTGTAACTTCCCTTTAATTAAGGACGGAAAAAAAATAGGGCCCAAATTTCTTTCATAAGAATAAAGGTTGCAAACTCAATTTCTAACCTACTATACAGCGAGTTTACACATCATCGTTACATACATCAATGCATAATAAGCTAGAAACTGTGTTCAGATATCTCAAACTATCCTCCTTTGAAAAGAAACACAGAAAAAAAGTTCTTATATAAATTTCTCTGGAGTAGTAAGGCGAAACATACAAAAACATACATAATTTGAACCGGTGTCGAAATAGGAAATATATTTTCATTATGTAGGAAAACAAGAAACTCAGAAAAATACATCTTAACTGACCACCTAGCATGCCTCAAGGCTCTTGAGAATTTTAAGAATAAGAAAAAAAAAGTTGAGTTGGTTTGTTAAGAGCATCAAAGAGACAAGCATCCAACGCAACAGAAGTCAAATGGAAGCTCACTGATGTGGACAAGACACTCTGGGATCAGAGGCGATTAACTGGCAGATAAAGTAGCTAAGGTTTGGGCATCACTGACGTGCTATGTATTGGAAGCTTATGCTGCCATCTGTCAAGGCTGTTGGAAAGCGTCAATAAGGAGACGAGGCTATGAGAGGGCAGAATAAAAATTGGCATAGAACGGTGGTCTATAAAGAAAGATGATTGCAAAGGCAATGGGCTTTTGTGGCCAGAACCGTGAGTCCCTTTGGGGAATCAACCCATAATAATAATAAAAACAACCGTAATAATAAAAATAATGATAAGTATAATAATAATGGCAGAAGATTCCCTAGTCGGCTAGCAACTTTTGCTGATTGGTGTACTGATTATTGGTTTCTGATCTGCATTTGAGACTCAAAAACATTTGTTTTCATGTCCAATTCTTGCTTACATTTTTATCAGAGCAAGAGTTGCACAGCACATTCAAAAACAGGGCGGAGGGGTTAGACACTTAGGCTAAATACATATTACTGCTTTTTCATGTGCCTTTGAGACTAAATAAAATCTATTTCCGGAACCAAATTGTCTTTCCACAAATAAATCACAAACAATTGATATGTTTTGGTAAAAAAAAAAATTAACAAAACAATTGATACGATTTGGTACAAAAAAAAAAAAAAAACTAACAGCATTAGCTTTGTACACGTGGTGGATTTTAGACTAATAAAATTGATTTGGTGAAATAGAGAATGAAGTTATTCTCAAGCAGATTTACATATTTCAAGCATATTATATATGTTTCTGCATCTGCCTCACATGCTAGTTTCTATTTTGTCGTAAGAAATGTGGATTGTAGTGCCATCTACAACAATAACAATATGAAAACGCTGAATCGGCATAGAATGGTCCAGATGTTCTCTTTCAGTCATGTAACTTTAAACGGCTTCTTGCTACAGGACCAGCGCCAACAGCCTGGTCAGCGACAAAATAGCGTAAACAAGAATCGTACGAGTTGCGAAGTTCTGATGTTAGTGGAATACTGCAAAATACCAAAAGTAGCTCTTTTAAGCCTTACTATAGTCTCGAATCAGTTACTGCGACTCGGATTTCTAGAATAATTGTTTCAAGGCTCATTCAGGCTACTTCTACTGTCCATGTGAAAGATTTTGTCTCCAAAGCTGTGAATTGACAAGTAAAATGTCAGACACTTTAATGCCGATAATATTCTCCCTTTACTCTTAAATGTTGTCAAACGGAGTTCCCAAACCTATATTCTGGCCTACTGATGTAGTGTTTCCAAAAGTTCTATGAGTAGCATAACACAGCAAATCCTGGCACCAAGAGCTGTCGTGATAGCTCCCTGAAGAACGAAAATCAAGCTTGCCAACCATAACTGGCGCTCCACACCTTGTGGTACTCATGAAATGATCCTTCTTCAGGAAATAATTTTGCTCTAGCTGGATCGTGTTTTGGAAAATCTTAGTACTGATTATGTCAGTTTGTGTGACTCGCTTATTTTATGCTTGATGTGACACAGGTCTTTTTCTAAGTTTTCAGCCGTTAGAAATCGATGAAAATCAGCTGTAGACACTGCTGGTTAGGTTTCATAAGCAGAATCTTCTTCTAATTGACGCTTATATGCTAGTTTATAATATCAATAGTTTACCAGAGTTCTCATCTACGCTAGTAAATATTTTTGGTTTGAGTAGTACTCTTGTGGATGCTTATGGGATATTGATTATTGGCGACCTAAATACTAAGGAATATTACCTTTAGTGATGAGCTTTTTTCTTTCTGCTGCGAAAACAATCTGCAAACTGCTGATAGCAATTTAGTCGATCTAATATTTAGATCGACTAATAATTAGCAACTAAGTCAATTATTGTTACTTAGCCGATCAAAGACACCTTGCAAAGACGGTGCAGTGTGTCTCTAATCTATGCTAACGGAAGACCTAGGGATCTGATCTGCGAGACTTTCCCAGTTTGGTCTAAACAAAAAATCAGATAGCTTTGGTATATGTATAGTTTCTTCAACCCGGTCTCTCGTTTCTGTCGCAGCTTAAGATTTTAGCTGAAAGCATCCGAATGGGTTACGTTAAGATTGTGCCTAACCGTGGCCGATACACCAAAAAGGTTCTTGTGGACCTTTACGCATCTTATACTGACCATTCAGTTCTCTTCATGATTGGTCCATCTCAAATTCTCAGAGCGACTAATTTGAAGATGGTACGTTCCTATATATTATGAATATTGCAAGTATTTGCTATATCTTCCTATACGGTCTCGGAATCGGCGACTGATTGCCAAATATGGTGCAACAGATATTACCTCGTCTTTTCGGACTCTGAGTGAAAAATTCGCTGAAAGTGATACGCCTAGTCTTGGGTTGTCAGACGCGCTTATTCAAGTATTCCGCGATGCGTGATTATTAGTGTTTTCTTGTGTCACATTTGTCTAGCACCGTGGTTCCAAACCAATTTTGGGCCATGCCCCAAATAGGCATTTCTAAAATCACGATGTCCCCCTTTTGATGCTCAAATTTTCTTATTCAGAATTCAACGTGTATTTACCTGAAGGAAGCTTAAAAGGCCCTTGACTTGGTATAATGAAAAATATTGTCTAAATACAATGCCTTGAATGCAATGTATAACGCCATTGCAATATTAGCCAACATCTTTTTTGCTCTTTAAATGATTTTGAATACGACGTCTTTCACATGATTTTTTTTTCCAAAATTAAGGCTCTAAAGTATAATCAGCCGAAGAATGCACTTCCTGACCATGACCCATCAAACTATAAACCATGCCCCACCGGTGGGCACTGCGCCCCACGGTGGTCTAGTGTAATTTTTTTTTTCTTTTTCTTATTATAGCTTGTTTCTTCCCAGAAGCAGCTTTATGATCTTAAGTAGTTCATCAGATTATAGAATTTGACTCAGCCACTAAGTAACTCAGAAAAAGGTTATAAATCTGAAGATAAGAACCCCGAGAAAGCACGTATAGCATTCTGATTTTACATTCCGATTTTACACTCTTTTACACTTACATTCTTAAACAGTTTCTGTAGCACTTATGTTCTTTGTTTATTCCTTTCAAATATTTATTTGTCTTGCATTTTAGGAATCATATAATCAGAGTTTTCAAACCAGGTTAAGACATCTTAAATCAAAATGGTTTCTATTTTAGAGCTTAAGTTGGAATTCCCAAAATCAATACGAACTAAAGATTCTGTTGGTTCCCCCGTCACTTCCAAAAAGAGAGGATATTAAATCCGGAATAGCACAGTTACAGAGGAAGGAGATTAAAGCTTAAGATAAGAGTTTAAACAAAGAAAACCTGGAAGCCAAACCTTTAAGTTATCAAGTGACGGGACTAGTGTTGAAAAACTACAAGGGAACGGTCAATAGAAAATTTGAAATTTAAATGTAATTTAGACCGAGCACAGAAGAAGGCCTTAAACTACCATTTAAGCGATTTAACTAATCGGTTCAACTAAAAGTTTTATTTTTCTTTCCAATATTATAAAGCTCCGACATGAATTTTGGAAGAAAACATCCTAAAAAAAGGAAAAGTTTATATGCTCGGTTTCTTGTGAATTCCTCACAAGGAAAATTGAATACTAGCCCAGAAAGCTATTTAACCAATTTGTGTATTACAACACGTTATTTTTATTTGGGGAATTTTCCTTCTCAGTTGCAATAAACAGCTATAACGACTTTACGATGCAGTACATTTTCTTTCTTTTTTCTTTTTTATGTATAGACATGCAGAAGTAGACCATATTACTTCCAAATCACTTTCCACCCATTATTAAGGGGCCCATCCTGCTAATCATACATAATAGGTGATTTTCCTTGTTGGTAAGATGGAGGGCAATAAAGCTCCAGTCTATGACTTCCAACGATAATGATTTCAATGGTGCAGTTTTTGTTTCAATTTGACGTAACATTTGAAGGGCTTCGGCCTCTTTTGCGAAGTTCCCAAATAGTTAGCTTTCCTAATTACAAATTTTTATTCTCTCGAGTCTGAATAACATTTATCATTTCTGAGTCAGCGTTGATTGAGAAATGTATCTCACTCGACACTTTCTTTGGAAAGCCGCTTTCACTTTTCCGCTACTTTGGTCCGTAGGTCACTCGTTACTAGGTTTTAGCTATTGCTGCAACCGTGGTATGAGGTTGCAGCTTCAAGATTCTGCAAAGACAGCAAATTACGAAGGGCCGAGGATCGCACTCATTTTCTATATGTGTCTTAGGCCAGAGTGAAATTTGAAAGAATTCCTAATAAGTTGTTCCTGAGTAAAATGGCCTTTCTTGGTGGAACATAATCAAGTCCAATCCATAGTCGTTTCAAACAGTTCGTGGTAACGAACTGTAGTAAGGAGCGACCCGGCTCAATAGTAAACGAAACTCTAAAAAACGGAATTTTAATGCTAAAAGATACATCAAAAGAATTCAATTTTCATGCTGATTCTAGATATATAAGTTTCATCAAATTTAATCTTCGTCATCAAAATTTACGAGCCTGAGAAAATTTGCCTTATTTTGGAAAAAACGGGGAAACACCCCATAAAATTCATAGAATCTTAACGAAAATCACACCATCGTGTTCAGCGTATAAGAGAACCCTATAGCAAAAATTTCAAGCTCCTATCTACAAAAATGTGAAATTTCGTATTTTTTGCCAGAAGACAGATCACGGGTGCGTGTTTAATTTGTTTTTTTGTTTTGTTTTTTTTCCAGGGGTCATCGTATCGACCAAGTGGTCCTAGAATCTCGCAAGAGGGCTCATTCTAACGGAAATAAAAAGTTCTAGTGCCCTTTTTAAGTGACCAAAAAATTGGAGGGCACCTAGGCCCCCTCCCACGCTCATTTTTTTCCCAAAGTCAACGGATCCAAATTTTTAGATAGCCATTTTGTTCCGCATAGTAGAAAACCATATTAACTATGTCTTTGGAATGACTCACTCCCCCACAGTCCCTGGGGGAGGGGCTGCAAGTTACAAACTTTGTTCAGTGTTTACATACAGTAATGGTTATTGGGAAGTGTACAGACGTTTTCAGGGGGAATTTTTTTGGTTTGGGGTGGGGTTGAGGGGAGGAGGCTATGTGGGAGGATCTTCTCTTGGAGGAACATGTCATGGGGGAAGAGAAATTCAATGAAAAGGGCGCGGGATTTTCTAGCATTACTATAAAAAAAACAATGAAAATATAAACACGAAAAAGTTTTTCAACTGAAAGTAAAGAGTAGCATTAAAACTTAAAACTAACAGAGATTATTATGCATATGAGGGGTACTAAAAATACTTCAGCATAAAGAGCGAGGTATTTAGGAGGAGATAAATACCTTGCTCTTTATGCTAAGTGTTTTTAGTTAATTTCAACTAATTATTCCACGGCCTTTCTGATTCAGGGGTCATTCTTAAAGAATTGGGACAAAACTTAAGATTTAGTGTAAAAGGCGAGGTATTAACGAGTGGACAAACCCCCTCATATATATAATCAAAAATATAAGAATATAAAAGTTTGTTACTTAAGTTAATTCTTAAGTTACGTATATTTTTTACTAATAAAAACGTTCCTTAAAAATTAAAAGTTTTAGTTGCCTTTATTAGTTGCCTTTATAAAAAAAACAATGAAAATATAAACACGAAAAAGTTTTTCAACTGAAAGTAAAGAGTAGCATTAAAACTTAAAACTAACAGAGATTATTATGCATATGAGGGGTACTAAAAATACTTCAGCATAAAGAGCGAGGTATTTAGGAGGAGATAAATACCTTGCTCTTTATGCTAAGTGTTCAACTTTCTTTGAAAATTAAAAGTTCTAGTTGCCTTTTTAAGTAACCGAAAAATTGGAGGGCAACTAGGCCTTCTTCCCCATCCCTTATTTCTCAAAATCGTCTGATCAAAACTAAGAGAAAGCCGTTTAGCCAAAAAAAATTAATATGCAAATTTCATTTTACTAATTAATGTGCGGAGAGCCAAAATCAAAAATGCATTAATTCAAAAACGTTCAGAAATTAAATAAAAAAAAACTAGTTTTTTAAACTGAAAGTAAGGAGCGAAATTAAAACTTAAAACGGACAGAAATTACTTCGTATATGAAATGGGTTGTCCCTTCCGCAATCCCTTGCTCTTTACGCTAAAGTTTGATTCTTTGCCACAATTAAATAAAAAAAAACAGGTTTTTTTAAATGAAAGTAAGGAGCGACATTAAAACTTAAAACGAACAGAAATTACTCCGTATATGAAAGGGGCTTTTCCTCCTCGACACCCCGCTCCTTACGCTAAAGTTTTTTATTGTTTTAAAAAGTAGAGTTACGAGAACGAATCAAACTTTAGCGCAAGGAGCGGAGTGTCGAGGAGGAAAAGCCCCTTTCATATACGGAGTAATTTCTGTTCGTTTTAAGTTTTAATGTCGCTCCTTACTTTCATTTAAAAAAACTTGTTTTTTTTTTATTTAATTTCTGAAAGTTTTTGAATTAATGCATGTCTGATTTTGGCTCTCCGTACATAAATTACTAAAATGAAATTTGCATATTAATTCTTTTTTTGGCTAAATGGCTTTCTCTTAGTTTTGATCAGACGATTTTGAGAAATAAGGGGTGGGGAAGGAGGTCTAGTTGCCTTCCAATTTTTCGGTTACTCAAAAAGGCAACTAGATCTTTTAATTTTTAACGAACGTTTTTATTAGTAAAAAAAAAACGTAACTTAAGAATTAACTTACGTAACAAACGTACATAACTTACGTTACGTTTTATCCCAATTCTTTAAGAATGACCCCTGAATCAGAAAGGCCGTAGAATAAATAGTTGAAATTTTAAAAAAAAAATTAGCATAAAGAGCGAAGTATTTATCTCCTCCTAAATACCTCGCTCTTTATGCTAAAGCATTTTTAGAACCCTTCATATGCGTAATAATCTCTGTTCGTTTTAAGTTTTGATGCTTCTCCTTACTTTCAATTGAAAAAACTTTCATGTTTATATTTTCATTGTTTTTTTTTTATAGTAATGCTAGAAAGTCCTGCGCCCTTTTCATTGAATTTCTCTTCCCCCATGAAATACTCCTCCAAGGAAAGATCCTCCCATATAGCCCCCTCCCCTGAACCCCACAGCCAAACCAAAAAAATCCCCCTGATAACATCAGTACACTTCCCAGTAACGATTACTGTATGTAAACATTGGTCAAAGTTTGTAACTTGCAGCCCCTCCCCCAGGGACTGTGGGGGGTAAGTCATCCCCAAAGACATAGTTATTATGGTTTTCGACTATGCGGAACAAAATGGCTATCTCAAAATTTTGATCCATTGACTTTGGGAAAAAAATGAGCGTGGGAGGGGGCCTAGGTGCCCTCCAATTTTTTTGGTCACTTAAAAAGGGCACTAGAACTTTTCATTTCCGTTAGAATGAGCCCTCTTGCAAAACTCTAGGACCAGTTGGTCGATACGATGACCCCTGGGGAAAAAAAAAATAAAAAAAAAATAAACACGCACCCGTGATTTGTCTTCTGGCAAAAAATACGAAATTCCACATTTTTGTAGATTGGACCTTGGAATTTTTTCTATAGGGTTCTCTGCTACGCTGAATGCGATGGTGTGATTTTCGTTAAGATCCTATGACTTTTAGGGGGTGTTACCCCCTTTTTTCCAAATTAAGGCAAATTTTCTCAGGCTCGTAACTTTGGATGACAATGACTAAATTTGATGAAACTTATATATTTAAAATCAGCATAAAAATCCGATTCTTTTAATATATCTTTTAGTATCGAAATTCCGTTTTTTAGAGTTTCGTTTACTATTGAGCCGGGTCGCTCCTTACTACAGTTCGTTACCACGAACTGTTTGATTCTACTTTAAAAAAAAAAATTAAAAACTTTAGCATAAAGAGCGAGAGATTGTGGAGGGGACAACCCATTGCATATACGGAGTAATTTCTGTCCGTTTTAAGCTTTAATATCGCTCCTTACTTTCAGTTTAAAAAACTAGTTTTTTTTTATTTCATTCATTCAAAATAGACTCCTGACAGCGTGAGTTTCATGTGCGCGCTTTCTTCTATGTAAGCAGGTATAGTTTCCTAAGGTTTCTTACTAGAGCTTGCTCTTTTAGTTCCAGAGAATTAAAATCGAATAGTTGTAGGCATCAAGCGATGGCTAATTGTAGAAAAAGCCAAGACAGATAGTCCGATTCAGTGAGAGGCAAATCTGGCATTAACCTCCTTATTAGGATTGTATAAAAATGATGTTAGTTCATTTGTTAATAGATAGGTCTATCTAGTATCCGTCCATGCGTCATTCCTAGGGCAGAAGAACTAAGGTAGATAGTCATAGAACTAAGATAGTCATAGAACCTATAGTTTTCCAAGTGTTTGGTTAAATGGCACGGAACGGCGGGAGTAAGTATGCCTCTCATTTTACGTTTCTTTGGAGAATCTACCATCCTTAACAATCAGAGATGGCTGTTTATCTACTCACATATTGCAACGACTTTACTATATTATGAGGATTCGAGTAATACACCTATGGTCTATCCCAACATTCATAATGTACAGCGTAACTGTTTTTGTTACGAATTAATACTCTTTATAGCATAAATTATTTTCATAAGCATTGGTATGCTACAGGTGATTATTAATATATAAGCATTAAAACCGCGAAGTTTATCATTATGAATTGGTAAGAAAACGTAAATAAATCCAGCAATATCTTCCCGTCTAATATTTGCATTAGAATAAATTGCAGAGTAGCTAGGTTTATTACAGACAATGGAGCTTACAAAAGGGCAAGAATAGATCCTATTAATAATGGCTATTGTCTAGTTATCAATCTAGTCTCTAAGACAGAAAGATAGGCAAGAAAACTTTATAAAAGGGGTTTGATTAAGCTATATTAATAGGTCCAAAAAGTTTTCGGTAATGAGGAAAAAAACTGAGAGAAGATGTGCCTTTTTAGAAGTAATAAGATCAAAGGATAGTTAGCAGAAAAAAAATCAGACGTCGTTTGAGTTAGTTCTACATCGTCTAACTAATCAAAAATTCAAAGATATTATCCTAATGATTGACATTAGCTTTTAGGGTGACAGAAGAATTCTATACCAAACTAATTTTTGAAGTCAGTTACTCCTGGTCATACAAATTTCTAAGCGGACAATTTTTTCGGTGTTGGGAAGTCATACAAGGTTTCCAAATAGCCAAATTCCAAATTCCATGGATTGCCATCCATGTTTCCTGAAGAAACTTTGGCTTCCAGTATTCAAACAAATAAATAAAATATATCAAAACGTACTCTAACAGTAAGACAGGGCTGTACAACTTTTGGGTTTAAGTATTGTTACAGTTTATTTATTTGTTCTTGTTGAATACTAAGTCAGAGCCAACATTCAAGCGTTGACTTAGATAAATTGAATTGGCTGCCATCTTTTTGGTCTTCAGCCACTTCTCATGATAGGAGTGACCTGAAGAACTTGAGGGTGAGCCCATTTGATTATAATTTTAAGATTCTAAGATCATTTCGAAGGGCCAAAAGTAATTTGAGGGCAACTAGACCCTTTTGTACCTTTTTTTACCCCATAAACCACAGCAAACCCCTTAGGATCGAATTGAAATTTGGGGATAGCTATTTTGTTCAGAATAGTTGAACGGTACTTCTCTCTCACTCTCTCTCTCTCTCTTCTTAAGCTTCAACAAATCAACAGATTGCTGTAAAAAATTACTTGTGCCTATTTTAAAAGTATTATTCTCTATATTCTTGAATGAAACAAGACTCGTAAAGAAATGTTTTGAAAGAAATGTTTCAAAAACAGATTTGAAAAGGAAAAAGTATTTCCTTATGGTCTTGATTAGTATTTTGATTTTTCTTTTGGGTTTTCTTTTTCTTTTTCTTTATTTTCTTTGTTTTTTTTCTGTTTTCTTTTTCTTTGTTGATATATATATATATATATATATATATATATATATATATATATATATATATATATATATATATATATATATATATATATATATACATATATATAATTGGCTGCCATCTTTTTGGACCATAACCACCTTAAACAGGCGGAGAAACTAAAACGAATCGAATAAAAAAATGGCAGATCATTAAAACCAAACGTCAAGTGATAGAACAAACAGATGAAAAGTAAGATTCTCGATGGCGTTAGGTGTTAGAACGCGACTTTGAATAATCGCATGGGCCAAAACGGAAGAGGGCAGTTGATAGTACAAAAATTGGCGGTCACTTGTCAAAAAGAAATGGAATGAAAATCTCTTCCTAAGCAAGATTTTGATAATTCATTTACTAATGTCATCAAAAGCAATAAAAGAGGACTCGCCTCTTTTCTAGAACAACTCCAGACGATTCAATTGTGTGACTCTAGAAGCAATAAATTATGAAGAGGAAACCCAAACATCTCTTTTCATACTGAACTGGGAATAGAATAAGTCATATTTTAAGAAACACAAACAGTAGAACTGATATTTAATTTTTTACACCTAAAATGTATAGAATGTTGGACGGTGCATCAGATACTTAATTATACAAAAATGAATGCAACAATAGACTTTATCAGATTAGCTTAAAAAATAATCATATGGTATTAAATGACATAATGATCAGATTATCAATAATTATTGAAACCTAAATGATTATTTTGTTTTTAATTATTTCACAGCTTATATTTCTGCCCTGGTTCTGCCTTATTTAAAAGTCAACACGTCTCCAATTGTCTGGAGATCGAAACTGACAAAACGAATTAAAATAGGGGCAGGATGAAACTTTGGCTGGAAACATGAATTTGCTTGTTCAGGGGAAAGAAGCTGTATTGTTTCTAAGGCAAATAAGATCATTCCCTCATAGACGTAAAAACGAGATAAGAAATGACAGTCATATCCAGTTTATTGGACAGGTACAATAATCCGTTATGCGTCATCACTCTGGCAAGCCAAGGGGATGAAATGCGATTAAACACATACTAGTTTGGGCACATGTCGCGTCTTTGGCCATCAGCCCACTGGCGAAATCGAGACTAGGATTCCTTCCGGAAAAAAACTGTCCTCGATCGCGTATCTAAGTTTTATTAATCAATAAGGAAACGCGTTAAAAGAAACACGTGTCTGAGCGAATGTAGAGTCAAACATGCTTGTGTTTTTATTTATTTGTTTTTCTTTATATTAATTTCCAATTGTATTTATCAAACAGCTCGTGGTAACAAACTTTATGTAAAAAGCAACTCGTACCAACAGCAACCAAAACTCTAATAAGAATTTTAGAAACTATACATACGAATCTACTTTTCTCGGTAACTTAAAATATATAAAACCCATTAGGTTAAAAGTTATCCACCAAAGTTATAAAGTAAGACAATTTACACATTTTTTGTGAAAACTGATAAAATACCCAACTGATATTGGTAAAAATGCATCATCAAATTCAGTCTATCAAAGAATCTGAATGAATAAAAGAAATCTAAGGCGAGCGGAAATCCACGATGACTAAACCATTCAGTCTTAAAACGGACAACCACCGTAAACAAAGATAATACTGTTGCCCTCCAAATACCCTAAAGGTTAGAAAATCACCTGAGCTTAATTTAACAAATATATTTTGAACAATTTTTCAATTTTTATTTGTAAGATTACAAAATAACATAGTGATCAAAATTACATAGTGTGCAAAACGAACTCGTTTTGACGAAAAATGTAAAATAATCAAGTACCAAAGAATAGTATAAAGCGATATTAAAACCTTAAACAAGCAGAATTGAAGCCATATCAAACAGTTCATGGTAACGAACTGTAAGTAACGAGCGACCCGGATCAATGGTAACCGAAACTCTAAAAACAAAAAGTAATTTTGATACCAATAGATATATCAAAAGAATTGGGAGTTGTATGCTGATTTCAAATAGAAACGCTTCACTAAGTTTAGTCTTACCCATGAAAGGTTACGATCCTCAGAAAGTTTGCCTGATTTTTGAAAAAAGGGGGGACCCCTAAAAGTCATAGAGTCTTAATGAAAACCACACCATCAGATTCAACGTATCAAAGAACCCTGATGTAGAGGTTTCAAGCACCTATCTGAAAAAATGTGAATTTTGTATTTTTTGCCAGAAGAAAGATAACGGATGCGTGTTTGTTTGTTTCTTTTTTTATTTGTTTTTCCCAGGGGTGTTCGTATCGACCCAGTGGTCCTAGAATATCATAAAAGAGCTCATTCAAATGGAAACCAAAAGTTCTAGTGTCCTTTTTAAGAGACCAAAAAAATGAAGGGCAACCAGGCTCCTCCCACACCCCTTTTTTCTCAAAATCGTCCCATCAAAATTTTAAGAGAGCCATTTTGTTCGGCATAGTCGAAAGGTCAAATAAATACGCCTTTGAAGATATAAGGATTCCCTACAGCCCCTGGGGAAAGGCCTTTAAGTTACAAAGTTGCCTATTGTTTATGCATAGTATTTGTTATTGGGAAGTATACATACATTTTTCGGGGGGGGGGGCAAATTTTCTACTGGTGAGATTTTTCACGGGGATAATTTTTCATAGGAATGGAAGTTTCGAGGGAGGAGTTTTTCAGGTCAAATTTTAGACTGGAGGAATTTGCCAGAAGTCCTATACGAAATTCTTCTTATGTCTTGCTTTCTCATTGCCACCTCAATTTTACGCATGGAGATGCTAAAGGTAATTGTCCAGGGTAAATGCTCACCAGGATTGAATTTGTCTAGAGAATAAATCCTTGAAAAGGAGGGATTTTTCAGTGGAGGAGTCACCATATTTCCAGGTATTATTTAAAAAACGAGCAGAATTTAAAGTAAAAAACAATTTTTTTCAACTGAAAGAAAGAGCAACATTAAAACTTAAAACGAACAGTATTTCATATATGAAAGGGGCTTTCCCCTCATCAACGCCCCGATCTTTACTCTAATGATTACCTCTCTGTCACAACTTTACTTTTAAAAGTAATAAAAAACTATAGCGTAAAGAGTGGGGCGTTGATGAGGGGACAGCCCCTTTCATACATGGAATAATTTCTGTTCATTTTAAGTTTTAATGTTGCTCTTTACTTTCAGTTGAAAAACTTATTCTTTTTTATTTAATAATACATGAAGCATAAAATAAACAACAATTATTATGAATAAATAAAACAGAAGCAGAGAAGTTAAATGAATATCAAGCCAAACTCAATAATAACATAAATTACTATAAGTTAATGATAGCTGCCTAAAACAAAGAGACACTATCACGAAAAAGAGTGGGGCTGTCATCCCCTCAATGCTCAAAAGGCAAGGATATCATTTACAATTTAATAAAAACACACTTTGAAAAGTTTTCTTTTTTACTATAATCTTGAAAATTAGTAAACATTCACAGAGTCAAGATTTAGCTCGTTTTGCATCAAATTAAGAATTAGATGATTCCTGCAACAAATTAGGAAATAACTTACTTAGTCCTGGTTCAGGAAGTCTTGCATTACCTTGTCAAAGTTTCGCGAACTGAACTTAGCTTTTTTATAAACCAAGTCAAGACAAACACCTTCCCTTTATCAGACCTAATAAGCTGAGTCTTCAGTCGACTGTCATCAATTTCTTTATACTGAAAATTACCAGAAAGAGACGTGTCACATCACATACAGACACCAGAATGATTGGCCATGTAAAATATGTGAGTAACACCTCAAACAATCTAACAAAATTGACATAAACGTTGCATATATTCTTCAAAGTACCAAAATCCAGCTGGAGCAACATTATTCTACAGAAGACAAAAACAATTGATATGCATCACCAACGTCCCACGGACTGGACTTCTTGCACTAAGTCAGGACTAAACTTGTTTTTGCATCAAGGCGATCCACATCTTGGACTTGGTTCGTTTTTGCACTGAGTCAAGGCTTAGCTCGTTTTTGTTCCCAGTCAGTCCGTCAGTATTCAGTTAGGCTTGTTTTTGTATGAGGCAGGACTTGGCTTGGCATCGAGTCAGGGTTTAGCTAGATTTTCCACCGGATGACCACAGCCTGACTTAAGTCTTGCGATTAAGCTACATCGAGTTCTAGAAACACTGCTACAGACGTTTTAGTTTCTTTGAAGATTAGTCGCAAACAGTTAGAGCTAGTTAGAAAACTTTTTCGTTTCTTAAGTTCGTGTCTTTAGAGCTTTACCATTAATCTCATAAATTGATTCCGTCAAAATGTTACTTAAGTCTTAAGTCCAAGTCTTAAGGCCTGACTTAAGTCTTGCAATTAAGCTACATCGAGTTCTAGAAACACTGCTACAGACGTTATAGTTTCTTTGAAGATTAGTCGCAAACAGTTAGAACTAGTTAGAAAACTTTTTCGTTTCTTAAGTTCATGTCTTTAGAGCTTTACCATTATTCTCATAAATTGATTCCATCAAAATGTTACTTAAGTCTTAAGTCCAAGTCTTAAGGCCTGACTTAAGTCTTGCAATTAAGCTACATCGAGTTCTAGAAACACTGCTACAGACGTTATAGTTTCTTTGAAGATTAGTGGCAAACAGTTAGAGCTAGTTAGAAAACTTTTTCGTTTCTTAAGTTCGTGTCTTTAGAGCTTTACCATTAATCTCATAAATTGATTCCATCAAAATGTTACTTAAGTCTTAAGTCCAAGTCTTAAGGCCTGACTTAAGTCTTGCAATTAAGCTACATCGAGTTCTAGAAACACTGCTACAGACGTTATAGTTTCTTTGAAGATTAGTCGCAAACAGTTAGAGCTAGTTAGAAAACTTTTTCGTTTCTTAAGTTCGTGTCTTTAGAGCTTTACCATTAATCTCATAAATTGATTCCATCAAAATGTTACGCTTGAAAAACTAGGTAAAAACAAGGCGGTCCTTTTCCAAGTCGCCTGATCCGAGCCAGAAACCAAGCATCAAAATTAATGACATAAAAAGGACACCATAAATAATTGACAATGTTGACCGAACCACCGTCTATCAGAAGGATTTGTTTGTAAAATCAATCTATAAGCTTTTCTAACATATTATTACAGGTCAAACAGAAAAGACTCACCCATGTTGAGAGAAAAAAAAAACACTCGACTGAATCTTTCTAGAAACAGATACCAAAACAATATAAATCAGCAACAAATTTTAGAGAACGAAAGAACCATTATTAGAAAGCTGCTCTCACTTACAAACATTTGGTGAAAGAAAACACCTTATCTAAACCAAGATTCCCAACGCCAGCATCAACAATGAGGCACCGTCTTTCTGGGCATTTACATATTTTTTCCCGCACAAAATGATTAAACTCATTTTAAAGAAGTTCAATGGTGGCCTTTTGGGGATTACTTCTTCTGCGTCAGCATTCTAAAAGGTAACATCGCCAGATGAATTTTATAGAAATCGTCGCTCTCACGTTTATAAGTCGTTTCGGCCGATTTCACATTACCAAATCTGTTTAATTCCAATCCCTTTAATTGAGTAAGCAAGGGATACCCAAAATCCATTAGCTACAGTCATCTCAGGGAAGGATAAGCAGAAGAATATATTTTGTTCAATTACGCTTTGATCTTCCTGATCAAGACCAGCAGAATCTTCCTGATTCCTGATCAAAGCAGAATCTTCGCTTTGATCTTCCTGATCAAGACCAGCAGAATCTTCCTGATCCTTATTCCTGATCAAAGCAGAATCTTCACTTTGATCTTCCTGATCGAGCAGCAGAATCTTCCTGATCCTGATTCCTGATCAAAGCAGAATCTTCGCTTTGATCTTCCTGATCAAGATCAGCAGAATCTTCCTGATCCTGATTCCTGATCAAAGCAGAATCTTCGCTTTGATCTTCCTGATCGAGACCAATCGAGATCCATATGTTCTAACCTTAATGGCTTCGCCAGCAAATTCCTCGAAAATGCTATTGGAGGACTAATTTATGTTAAGAAGTTGAGAAGAACATAGTTTCGCACAAAATCTGTCAGTGTCATAAAGGTTACTGGTTGGAAAAATAATATTAATAAAATAAGTAAGCTTTAAATATTTCTATTTTTGCATACCTATACACAAGGTCCTGCAGATGAAAGATAATCAACCTTCCTGAAGCCAAAAAAAATCGAGGCAAAGTTTCGCCTCCCCTCTAGCCGCCACCGTTAGGGTTTAGGAGCCTCAGAACCTGAAGAGTCGTTTCCTTATAGTTTACTTCTGGTCTAATCTGAGTGACTAACTCGATCAGGAGTTTCAGGCAATAAAGCTGAAACTGATTCAAACTACCCTTTTCTATCTGGTCTTTTTTCTCTTTTGTTTCTTTTTTTTTGTTAACGAGGGCAGCGACAGTTAGTCCACAAATTTTCTTCATCAAGTTCCCAACAGTGAGCTGGAATTAATGGCATAAGAGAGACACTTACCAAAAATCACTAAAATGGAGGCTGAATATGACAAGTCCCCTGGGCTTGGATAATGGGATCCCTTGACCAGGCTTAAATAGAGAAGCACAGAAAAAAGCACTTTTTGCTAGGATAGCTTTTATGCATACTTCAGACAAACCCACCCATAGAAAACACGCGTTTTTAATCAGTTGTAGGAGCTTAAAGTTTTAAAAAAGTTTTTTTTTCGATTCTGAATTTTTCATTTTGACACTGAAACTGACTCAAAATATATACATTCAATAAGCTTTTAGCTTAAAACAAAAAAAAATACAAGGACAAAATTTCGATAAGTTCCCCTTAAATCTATCTTTTAAACGCAAATAGTTTCTAATTGGCAAATTTGAAGTTATAAAAGTTATATGTTAAGAATCAGCAGAAAAAATAGATCTTTTCATTCTATTGAAACGCAAATATATACTCGACCGTCAAGTATTACATACGCTTTCATTTTTTGCAAAGGCGAGTAAATCTTTGACAAAGAGGACCAGTGTAGAGGAGTCGTTGAATCTGCCACGCTGCAGCTGACCCGCTATTTACGACAAGGGATATGCCTGTTCTTTGACTAAGTATTTCATCAGATTGGTCTTGCTGGAGGAGCCGTCAAACAAAAAGCTAAATTCACCGGAACAGTCACGAAAAATCGTCTCAGAGGCCTCCCAGCAAATGATGACCGCTACCTGTGCACGAAGGCTGTGGAGCATACGGGACCTTTATAAGTGAAGACAGAGCAATCGCAGCAACTCAGCGGTTTGATAGCGAATCCATTTTGCTTGTTTATAACTGTTTCGGGAAGGTCTCGGCGTCCGCTGTATAAAGATATGATAAGTCAAAGAATATGTCTGTCAACGTAAATCGAGATACGACACGTCGCAGAAGATGTAAACTGACGTACCTCGAGAATACAATTATCTAGCAGCAAGACCAGTAGCCGGTGCGTGTACTCTATCATATCTTTTGTCTCGCTCCATCAAACCCATGAATGCTGACCGGAAGAACACGGTAAAAGTTAATAAAAGCCAGGCCATGCATTTAGTGCATAAGCTTGAACGATGAATTGAAGCCAATTTTGTTGAGTCCAAAACCGGTGAGGAGGTGGATGAGAAAGATAATGGGCTTGCACAATCGTCTAAAAGGCAGAGAAGATGTCAGCTTTCCTTTAAATCGGTGATAAACAAACAGAGAGCATCTAACTTGCTTCGAGAGCAACCGGAAGACCTCGGCAAGAAGCAGAATACATCGTTGTGAAATGAGAACCAAAGTCTACTGTCAATCTAGTAAGGTTTTCCTGTGCTTCCACATTGAAGAGCCAGTTAAAGAATATTTACTCGAATTCTATAACCAAACAGGCCTAACTTTTTTATTTTTTTTTAAAGAGTAGAAAAGAAAATTAGCACTCTTTTATAGCAATTAGACAAAAAATCGTAATGACCGGTATATTTGAAACAAACTCACGAATAACTATTATTAGCAAACGAACCATCAAAAACGACCACGAATGCTAATGTTTTATACACGTGTAATTCCCAAGTCGATATTTTTTGGCCCAAATATAAGGCTGTAAGCATCTTTCACATAACTTCAAGGAAAGACCGGCAGTTTGAACGGGCTTTCCAAAGCAACAAATCTTTCCTTGTTCTGCATTCCAAAGACAGCCAAGGAAACAATAGCCCTTGCACGTGTTAGATATTTCATTTTTCCACTTTTTATTGAATAAAATCAGTGGTTTTCATGGCATTTGAAAAATGTTCCTTAGAATGTGTGAGACGAATCGATTCAGGCATGAACTTGGACTGTCTCCTGGTTCTATTTCTGCAATTGTCTTTGAATGTCAGATCTGACTGGATAAATAAGCTGATTCTTTTAGAATATTCTTCTAATGAGACGTATTCTAGAAGGTATTATGTCTAACGTAAAAGAGAGGAAATGAGACTTGGTTCAAACAATTGATCCAAACGAAGAGAAAATGACGAACAATCGAAATCAACAGGCCTTTTTAAGTTTAAGTTTTATTTCTATGTTCAAAACAGCTACATTCATCAGCCGTTTACAGCTTCAAGGTATACAGCAGGATAGTAATAAGAAGTTAAGCTTTAACATAGCAATTCATTGTTTACCTTTTAAAAAGAATCACAAATACCTTTGGAAACTAAATTCTAACTTCTTGTTTTGTGGACCACTTGAAGAAGAGGAATATATGAAGAATTATATCAGGGAATCTTACTTAGCGACAAAGATAATTTGGCTTTACTAGGGTAATTTATATCTACCATAATTTTCTTGCATTTTACAAGAACATGAAAAAATCAATAAAACAGAAGGTTATTCATTTGCCTGGTTGATGGTGTGCAATAAAACGCCAGTAAAAACCTATAAAAAGCATCTTTTCGACATGATGGGTGAAATAGGCTATGATTACTCATCCACTGTGTCGGTCTTCTCTCACTACTTAACTTTTGATTGCATTGTATGTGTTTCTTTCTATTGATGTCTCATTCAAGCTTTCTTCGTCATATGCAAAAACTCTTAGTCATTATAAAACATAAATGAAGTAAAATTTTCCGCAAAATTCCGAATAAACATAACACACTAATTTTCTCAACCAAAATACCCCCCCATCCCACCCTGAGAAAACTTTCTGTGGATACTTAGATAAAATGCCTAAGCTAATTAGTCCCTGTATTTGAGCTCATCCTTTAAACTAAGTAAGTTCTATCGATTGGTCTAATCGGTTTTCTCCCTTTTTATTTGGTTTTCAGGACATTTAGAATATTTGATGATTTACACAAACCAAGACACATTTATCGGTTTTGCCGCTTTCATATAAAATCGACGTTGTGCAGTACAACACCTTTGAAAAGGTCGAAGCCGATACTGCAGCCAATGCCACATCCCAAAAGAGTAGTTGCAGTCCAAAATGGCTCCACCCATGTTTTGATATGGTTACTACCCACTTATTATTTTTAATTGGATTATTGTAAAAGGAAAAAAATTAAAGATTTAACTACGAAAATATAATACAAACTTTTCAATAAAAAACACAAATTTTATTTTTGGATTTAAATCCAGCTTTGTCTCAAAAGTGATGCTTGGCCAAAAGGAATAAAGCCCTAATTAAACTTGTTTACTACCAAGCTAATTGGGTTACCAAGCCCCCTGATCCGACTTACCTAGAAGCGGTACTACTAAACTAAAACTACTAGTTTCTTGGTGTTAATACAGAAAAAAAGGAAAGGCAGGAGCTCCCTTTCTTTCAGTTTTATGCTTAATTTAATTGATTCTAGTCTTACTTTATGTTATCAGTAAGTATCCGTAGCTCCCAGCCAATCACTAATCTAAAAAAGATAACGTAATGTTATACAACAGATAGCCTACCAGAAGTGACTATTCCTCTGAAGTACTTTTAAAATCGATCAGGGTTTCCAATTCTAGAAGCGAGTATATATTTGTTTTCCTTTTTTATGCCTGAAGACAAGCGAGTATTTCTCCATGCAGACATTTTTCCGTTTACAGTCATTAGGTTCCATTAAATCCTGACGAATTTTATACGTAGGTTGGTAAATACCACCGTTTTGTACCAAAGCTGGGGGGTTGAGATATAACTATCAGGCTTTTTGGGGGGAAGTAAGAGGACTTATATTGGAGGAAGGGGACACAATATTTTTTTCTGGTTCACACAAAAAGAGCATACACTACGTTTTTTGTATGCCTATCGTCAAACAGGCTCTGGTTAATTTCAACATAATCCAACCAAATAAGCTAACTATCTGAATAAAAGATAGTCTATGCAACCCACGAAGTTTCCAAGGGAAGTAAGACAAGTTTAATTGCTACAACACTTCTGGAATAGCGATAATATGCATAGTTGTTTAAAAATTCCTTTTATAAACAATGAATAATAATAAAACATGAAGATTACAGATCATGGACTGTAAGACAGTTTTAGGAGCAAAAAAGTCGCATGTGTACTTGATACTGAAAAATTATCTTTACGAGTAGAACATAAAAGATGCCAACTAATATAATAGTAGCCTACAGTAAAACATATCAAACATCTTAACGAACATGGATGATTTTTGCATAATACTCTGTATGAACATATTAACTTGTTTTTAAAGAAAAATTTGAAGTTAAATCGGAAATCCAATTAGTCAAAAATAAAATAGTTCAAAATAGGGATGAAATCTTTTGATCGACAGCGAACAGACATAAAATTTTTAACTGGATTTTTCGAATACATATACAGTGTTCACTGCTGATGATGCTGCTGAGAACTGCAGTGTTCACTGCAGTTTTACTGCTGATGATGAACACTGTAGATGTGTTCGAAATATCCAGTTAAAAATTTATATCTGTTCACTGTCGATTAAAAGGTTTTATCCCTATTTTGAACTGTTATATTTTCGTCATGGAAAGACAGTATGGTCTTCAAAGTTAGCAATTAATCAAGAAATTCCTTTAATGGAATCTTTAAATTCTTTCTTCCAAATTTAAGCCAAATTATAATTCCAGCGAATAAAGCAAATACAGCGAATAAAGGTTGGGTTTAATTTAGTTTACGAAAACTGATTCCAAGAGTAGAATAGCTTGTTTTTCTGTCTCAATTGTGTGGGCTATATTATTAGCTGATGAGTTTGACTTATTCATTAAAAAAGTTTTGCTGATGAAAATAAAGAGCTAAGTTATAACTTAAAACGAACAAAAATCATTACTTCTTAGCCTATGCAATATTGATCTATAAAACATGCTCGAAAAAACCAAATTTCCCTGTATTTGTAGAATTTCAAAACTAGTGCTTTACTAAAAACCTATAGTAGTATACGTTTTTGCAGAGTAAAAACACAAAGAGCTCTATGATATTTTTTAGCAGAAGAAAATTAAGCATTTTGGAATATTTATATATGATTTGAATTCACGTGACTTATGCAAATGTAAACAAATCGGAAGTGAATGTGTTTGGAAAGTGTTGGGATTATTGCTTAACTTCAGAGATTCAAATCATAGCTTGAAACACTGTATTATCAGCAGAAAAATTTGGGCGAAAATAGATCCAGATAGAGTTGAAATCCATTAGGAAAACATTTCTTTTTAATATACAGATAAACAGAACAAAACGATCTTTGTAAAACTTAGGCAATGATGCAATCAAAGGTCAACGGCACTTTTGTAAAAATAGGGCATTAAATATAGGTTTTACGTTCTACCTATCAGAAACTTTCCCACGAACAATATGCGACTTTGTCGCATATATAAGAATCGCGAAAGGTATGTTATCTTCGTTCTCTTTGAGAAGGCACGGATAGAAAATTCGGTACTTATGTATTATAGCGACCCCACTCAAGAAGTGAAGTTAGGTTAATCCTAATGAAATATACCTAAATTTGACGAAAATATAATACTTTAGTAATAAAATTATGGAAACTACAGCAAAGAATTAGGGAAAGCAGGCCGCCCAGAACGCGTTATGTTAAATATCTAAATTATCCTAACCAAACCCAAATATCCACTCTGTATATTAGATGTTTAATTAAAATATATTTATGTAGTAGTTACTCTCACTGTGCCTAAGCAAATTGTCTCCGAATACAGAGAGACAAACCGGTTTTACGCAGACCTATCAGATTAAACTTCTTGAGTTGGGTCGCTATAATACATAAGCACCGAAAGTTTTGCTATTTATGACATATTCTACTTTATTTACGTAGCATTTTTTATGCGACATACGTTTCACCAGCTTAGTGAATAGCACCAGTAACACTGTCGCAAAAATCAAAGCTTAAATTATCTTTGATTTATTAAATTCACTATACGAACTTTCACCAAATCCCCCACTGCAGTTCCCCCAAGAAAGGTATAATTTTGATCCTTTGGGCTAAAAGATAAGCCCATACATGCACATACAGAGGGGAGAAGGGAATTGTCAAAGGGTCAAACAACAGGCATAGTTCACAAAAATAGCACATAGGGGAAAAAACCTTTCGATCCCTCTACGTGAGTATTTATCCCCTAATTAAACAATGACTTTTCAGAAAAACTTGCTTCTTTAAAGAAATTATTTTTAAAGAAATTATAAGAGGTAAGTGTAAGAAATGTTCTGGAATTAGCTCAAATGTCAATTCCTGAAAATCTCTGAGTGTCATTCGATTAGTTCAACTAATTGGTTTAAAATATTGAAATACAATTAATTCGTTTAAACTGTACACCAAAGGGGTTTATTTGGAATAAATGATAATTATTTTCATTTCATTAGGCAGTTTTTTAAGACATGAGATTTATTCCAAGATCTAGAAATGTCTGTACCCTTTGAAGAAGGAGGGGTAGAGGTGGATACTGAAGATAAGTGAAGTACGACTTGAAAAGCAATGCCTGAAGCACACATAAGAAAAAAAACTCGGGTACTTATCTCTTATACCCACCACACTCAAGAAGTGACGGTAGGTTAATCCTAATGAAATATACTGAACTATGATGAAAATAAGATACTTTAGTAACAAGATTATGGAAAATACAATAGAGAATTAGGGAAATCCGCCCCCCCCCCTCCCCCTAGACGAGCATTATATGAAATGATTCCTAACCCAACCTAACCAAAAAAAAAAATGTTTAATTAAATATACCTACAAGGTAGTGTATATACACTCTCTCACGCTAAGCTGAAAGAAGCTACAGAAAGAAACCGGTTCTGTCAGACTAAGAACTTGAGTGTGGTGGGTATAAGATATAAGTAACAAAATTTGATATTTTTAGGGAGAATTATTTTCCAGTCCTCACAAAAGAATATACCCTAAGTTTTTTTTGTTGTGTGTGTATGCTTCTCGTTGACATTCATTGGCTAGTTAAAATATAATCGGACACGCTTTCGAGAATTGCCTAAAGGCAAAGTGCTCTTTACCAGTGGCAAAGTTTTAATCCATAATATAAGACCACTGATTTTAGCAACTTAAATGAAAAAAAAGAAACTCACTAAGGTTACAATAAAGCATTAGCGAGCCGTTAAAGTACAAGATCTTTCATTCTGATTTTTCTTCATATCTATTATAATAAATAAAATATTTTAACGTTATTTTGCTCCAGGTTAAAAAGTAATGTTTTTTTGCGTTTGGTTGCTTGTGCTAAATTCGATAGATGGCTTCACTCCATGATTCTTAATCGTAAAAACAACTCAAAAACTGTATTTCATTGCATTTATTCAACTGATCTTATTCAACTGATCAACTGTTGCTATTTTTCTACTTTTGTTGACATTTTTCAATCAGAACATTCATGCAAACTTAGGTTTAGGTGCTCTACGAATAATTTTTTGTATTTGGATTTACATTAAATTACTGCATTATTACTACTGCAAGCTTTAATGAAACTGTGCAGCTTTGATGACACAATATTATTATTTAGTTAGAGTCTAATTTCAATTGCCTCTCGAACAACCTGTTTTAAGCCTAAGTCATTGCTAATAAGGGAAGTTTGTTCAAAAAGAATTTTATGGCTAGGGTTAAAATTATATTACAAAATCAGTAGACATTACCACTCAACCTGTTACGGATAGACCTTCTAGGCTAGCTGCCGAAAAGGCTATATTAGCATTGAATGCTTGTTTTTAACTATTTTTATTTCACTTGAATTAATTACCTTTTTTCATCTCACTTGATATATCAGTCCTGGCTGAACTTCCCTGAAGTAATGATGATGATGTTAGGACTTTTTTAAAAGATTTTAATTTTAACGATCATTTTTTAATGTGAGTTTCTTTTATATTTTTTGTTCATTCGTTTTGCTGAGCACAGCCCTTGGATATAGGGTGGAAATATTCCTTTGAGTTCGCATTCCAATTTCTTGTAGAAAAAATGTCCCTTCTGCTCTACCAGTATTTTGTTGTTTGAAAAGAAAAATCTTATAATGGATGAGATATGGCGATTCTTTAAGCTACCACATCCTCTAAATCAGCTGAAAACATGTACTAATACATTAATCCATATTGAAGAAATGTACTGAAAGATATTCCCAAGTCTTTTTCAGGGAGAAATGGCCTAACAATGTTTGTTAGGCTGCCAATAGCCTGTAAAAAGAATTTGTGACAAGTTAATATCATTTCTCATAATCTAGAATGGCAGGTTGCACGTACAACATTTTTCCGTAGTAGCGGAGAATAGTACCCAAAATATCAAATAAACAACCATTCATTTTTGTGTTGATAGATCTCGTGAAATTTAGTCTCATTCCGCTCAAACAAAGTGCCTAGACGATATAATCGAACCATAAATATTAATCAACAATAGCTCGTATGAAAACAAATAAATAATTAGTTCGTTTACCTCATCTCTGAACTTCTTAATGATCTCTCCCTTTTTCCCAATGATGCTTCCAACTTCCTGCAATAGAAAATTAATTAGTGTGATTTGAGTACTTGAATACTCTGTTATTAGAAATAGAACAGGTTAGGCTTGATTAAAGAGCTAGCCAAGGGAAAACTATCGGTAAAAACTAATATTAGTTTATTGGTCTTTTTTTATGAGGTTAGAAATACGTTGCAGTCCATTCACAAAAAGAATCGGAATTGTATATATATATATATATATATATATATATATATATATATATATATATATATATATATATATATATATATATATATATATATATATATATATATATATACACATATATATATGAACGTGTTTCAAACCTATGTGCAAGTTCTAGAAGGGTCCCACTAACTTTGTCGTTTAAGAAGATATACATATAGATGTATATATATATATATATATATATATATATATATATATATATATATATATATATATATATATATATATATATATATATATATATATATATATTTACATTTATATTAAGAAGATTTTTTCGTGGATGATAACTTTTAGTTCGCGAAGATCCTGAAGACGACTTTAAAAAGGATAAAGGCTCTGGCATGTAAATATATCAATGAAGGGGCAAAGAAGTTTAAACTTTTTTCTCTATTGTTGTTTTACGTTGGGAGAGGAGAGATGAGGAATATTTATGTTATTATATTGGTTGTGTGCTATTGAGAATTACGTCGCATGGCCCTATTTGGCTTGTAACAATATATTTACTTGTCTTCTAATGTATCGTGTGCATTGTTCATGTATTGTGACCTTGTGATGTGTTTTGCGTATATTGGCTTACAACAGTCTTGTTTGGCTTAAAATAAATTTATTCATTTATTATTTATTAATCAACCCCGCCTAAGGGTCAAACTGTCTGTAAAAACCATGGATGTAAGATTCATACTTTTTTTTTTTCAGCATATAATGAAACCGGCGATACAAGAGAAACAAAATTGAGTAAAACCAAAGTGTTGCTCCCGCAACACAATAGACTTAAATTAAATAAAATTTCGAGTCCTATAAACTTTAATTACAAGAAAGTGTAGATGATGGTGTGCCAGTGTATTAAAGTTACCCTAAAAATGAAATGAACTGGAGAATCATAAACTCTATTATTGGATCTAGCACGTCCAGAAACCTTGATACGAAGAAGTTCAGTTCTCTGACTCCTCAACTTGCAGGGTCAGAGCAGCAAAGTTAATGCTTGGATTTCAGAATTGAAGATCCCAACTTAGATTTTTATATCATTTTGCGTTAGCAGTGCCATTTAAAAAGACAGAAGAAAAACTCCAAAATAAGATTTCAGAAACCTTTCTATTAAACTCACGCACAAAGAGTTTTCAACTGCTCCAAGCATTAAAAAATACATTGGCTTACACCAGGTAGAGTAGCGAGCAAATTTAAATATTCCTCAGTTTCTTCATACAGCTGTCATTTCGAAGGTCGATTTTGTAAACTCGGAGAAGAAATAAAAAATAATCTTAAATACGCTCTGTATTTCCCGACGCTTTTCCAACAATTATCGTTAGACTAAATTGTCTATACAAAATCAATGAAAAGTATTGTGAGACCATAAAGCTAATTTATATATGATCATGAATATTTTTAACAGTGATAGTTTGCCAGGATAACTCACGTTTTATAGCAAATCACCTTCACTGAATAACTAAAACTATGCAAAGTATTGATATTTTGTATTTTGTGTTGAAAAAATCTTCAGGCCTTCAACTAACTCTATTTTATCTAAGTAAGGAGCGACATTAAAACTTAAAACGAACAGAAATTACTCCGTATATGAAAGGGACTGTTCCCTCCTCAACGCCCCCCTCTTTACACTAAAGTTCGACTCTTTCTATCAACTCTACATTTTAAAACAGTAAAAACCTTTAGCGTAAAGAGCGGGGCGTTGAGGAGGTAACAGCCCCTTTCATATACGGAGTATTTCTGTTCGTTTTAAGTTTTAATGTCGCTCCTTACTTTCATCTAAAAAAAACTTGTTTTTTTTATTTAATTTCTGAACATTTTTGAATTAATGCATATTTTGATTTTGGCTCTCCGCACATGAATAATTAAAACGAGATTTGCATATTAATTTTTTTTTTTGGCTAAATGGCTTTCTCATAGTTTTGATCAGACGATTTTGAGAAAAAAAGGAGCGAGGGAGTAGGCCTAGTTACAGGCAAATTTTCTGGTTACTTAAAAAGGCCTTTACTTAAAAGTAAGAACTTTTAATTTTTCACGAACGTTTTTATTAGTAAAAATATACGCAACTTACGAATTAACTTACGTAACGAACTTCTATATTCGTATTTTTTTACTACGTATATGAGGGGGTTCGCCCCCTCATCAATACCTCGCTCTTTACACTAAAGCTTAAATTTTGTCCCAATTCCTTAAGAATGACCCCTGAATCACAGGTGCCGTAGAATAAATAGTTGAAATACCCACGGGGACTGTGGGGGAGTAAGTCGTTCCCAAAGACATAGTTATTAGGTTTTTTTACTATGCTGAATAAAATGGCTTTCTGAGAATTTTGATCCGGTAACTTTGGGAAAAAATGAGCGTGGGAGGGGGCCTAGGTGTCCTACAATTTTTGGTCACTTAAAAAGGGCACTAGAACTTTTAATTTCGGTTAGAATGAGCCCTCTCGCGACATTCTAGGACCACTGGGTCTATACGATCACCCCTGGGGAAAAAAAATAAATAAACACGCATCCGTGATCTGCCTTGTGGCAAAAATACAAAATTTCACATTTCTGTAGATAGGAGCTTGAAACTTCTACTGTAGGGTTCTCTGATACGCTGAATCTGATGGCATGATTTTCGTTAAGATTCTATGACTTTTAAGGAGTGTTTCCCCTATTTTATAAAATAAGGCAAATTTTCTCTGGCTCGTAAATTTTGATGGGTATAACTAAACTTGATGAAAGTTATATATTTAAAATCAGCATTAAAATGCGATTCTTTTGATGTAACTATTGGTATCAAAATTCCCTTTTTTAGAGTTTCGGTTACTATTGAGCCGGGTCGCTCCTTACTACAGTTCGTTACCACGAACTGTTTGACAAAAAGAAAAAGAAAGCCGCAAAGGGAAGGCACTGGTTTCGTTGCACATCGATTACTGAACTTTATATAATCAGTAACTGTCCATAACTCTTAACCAATGACTTGAGGTTATGCGACGGGTACCAGAAGCCAATAATTTTCGGGCTTGACTTAGGAAGTTCGGATGGTTTCCGATCATAGCAAGAGCAACCAGCCATGTTTCTCGGCTAGAGGACCGCATTGAAACCTTCAGGAAAAGTTGTTTTTAGGGGGGGGGGGGCTTATAACTTTGTGCTTGGGGATTGGCGAAAACTGTTCTTTCAGTGCCCCTCATAAAAGAGTGAACAATATGTTGTTTTTTTTCGTTTTTATACGTATCTTTCGGCAGGCTCTTTGGGTAGTGCAGTAATAAAGCTCTAACTTTTGGGAGAAAAAAGAAACTCAAAACCGAAGAAAAATTAATAGCATCTTATTATTTCCCCTTTAGTATTAACAAAGAAAAAAAGTAAATGACTTAGAACATAGATCTGACAGATTCTTCACGTAGAGAGACACGGAACAGAGACAAGACTTCGTAAAACAGCTTTACGCATATACAAATTAGAAATAAAGTTGGAAAACAAAACGGACATAGATCGTATTTTTGGCCAAAAGCCGAATTTTTCAACAACTGTTTAAGTATTTCTAAGAATACAATCTTCAGACTTCTTTACATTCAATCCTATAGAAAAGATATTGTGACTGTCAAGACTACTGCATATCAGTGTTATCGCTGGCACCAAACAACACATCACAAAAAAGGCCCGGTATGTGGAGAGTATAACAAATTATTGCAACTTTTGTGAGATATATTGGGGGCCAAGCGCGGAGCCCCTTCCTCTGCGCAGATTCCTTAACTACGTTAATCTACTAATCAGTAAGGACTGACATTATAGGCAGAGACATTAATTTATGATTTTAATTAATGTCTGCCCTTCAAAAGCTGCACAAGCTACCCACAAGCTGCACAATTAAAAAATAAAAAAATTCATGTTTTTAAAGTTGAAGGTAATTTAACGAACTTTTAATCACAGGCCTAGCGGTAATACTAATATAAGCGCTTTTCAATGTTTAAAGGAGCAAAACTTAATTCAAAGGTTTCTAGCTCCGGAAACGTTGCTTTTAGATATCCATAATTATTTATCTCTATAAGCAGATGGATAGAGAGGTTCAAAACAACATTAATTTCATTATTCAATAATCGCCCTAGGAGCTTCAATGTACAGTACTACATAGGAGTGCTAAGTAGAAAATTCTAAGGGTCGTGACGCAAGCGTAAATGATGTTCCGGAATTGGCTGATATTTCAAAAGAAATAAAATTCAATAAATTTCATATTACCCATATTACCAGAAAAGTATGTACTAAACACATCCTTTCTGTCCATATGGAAAATTTGCGTGATAAAAACAAATATCACAATATTCTAAGACAACTAGTTTGATACGATGACCACTAGAAAAGATAAAGAAATAAAAAACTAAACACATAAATAAAACAGATTCGTGACCATCCATCCCGGGAAAAATATGAAATTCCCCGTTTTTGAAGGCAAGGGGTCGAAACCTCTGCTAGTGAGTTTTGATATATGCTGAATTTGCTGATTTAATCAACATTAATACACCCTTCTTTGGAGGGATAGAGGGGATTTATTTCCGTTTCCTGAAATTGTGAAAAACTCTTATGGTAATAATTTCAAAAGTGCAAATTTAAGGTTAAAGTTTCTACATTTTTTGAATTGCGTTTAATTTAGGTTCCGTTCATCCACTACTATTAGCCTAATTTCTAATCGCAATGATTTGCCTATTTCTGCTAGTTTCTGCTGTTAATATAGATTCTGCACTTGTCTTTGAAAATTCGTCTTTGAAGGTTTTTTTTTTTTCATTTAGTAAAAGCTTTGATATCTTATACCCAATTAGAATAAATTCTAATGACAATTATGTCGAGTCAAACCTATCTGACTATTTCAAGAATCCACCCCCATCCCCCCTCTTCTATCTAAATAGACCTATTATATCTCTTTCGAGTCAGGAATCATTCTGGGAAAGATCAGACTCCCTCCAGCTCACATTCAACTAATTGTCACACTTGTCTATTTTTTTTGCAAGCAATCAAGTCGGGGGTAGGCCCCCAAAATAGGAAACTAGCGAGAACATAATAGTATCCCCACCAAGACCGTATCCAGGCAGGGGGGTTGGGTGTTGAACCCCTCCCCCCAAAATGTTTATCTGGATCGTAAAAACGTACGAAAAATGAATATAACCAACCTTCTTATGTGTTTTTGAAGGATTTTTTGTAACCCCTCTCCCCTGAAAGAAATCCTTCTGTATCCCCCCTCCGAAAAAAATCCTCGATACGATCCTGATCTCCACACTTCTGGGATAATTGCCAAAAACTGTTGGCTAGGCTGTTTTCGAAGGGAGGGTCAACAGGGCAATGTAAATTGAATCAAACATTAACTCACATGATCTACATGACCCTGCTGGTCCTCCTTTCGGTAATAGTATAGCTAACAGTTTTTGGTATTTATCTGAGAAGTATGAAAATGTCATATGTGGCTTTTGAGCATGACAGCACTGGCGGATCCAGGGGGGCTGGGGGACCCTCCACCGCAAAAAAAATCCGGTGCCCTCATTCCGTATTTTTTTTTCACTTTTTCTTAAATCAACTTGTCAATTTGGTCAATTATTGGCGCCCTTGTCACATTCCCACCTCCAACTTCCCAAGATTTTGGTCTAGATCTGTCAATGCGTGACAGCGACGGTAAGTGAATATTTCAGCTATATAATTAATAGATGTCGTCAGCGAAAGAGTTATATAATCATATAAACAATGTAAACACTCATAATTATAAACTTAATAATAACTGAAACGAAAGTAAAACAGTCCTATCTTCATTAGCATATGTTTTATTATGTACGACTTCTAACGCGAATTAATTTCTATTATTTTTAAATTTCGATAAAATTATTTACATTTAATTAGGAAAAAACAGTTCTTTAACTTAGATTTGTTTTGCAATACTTGAACTGACATTTGAAGAACAGAGAGAAGATAATGAGGATACTGTGAAGACAGTGAACAACAAAATTGTGCAATCTATTCAAATAATTTGGCCAGTGAAATAAAACATAAAACGAAAACAAACTTAGTCAAAACATTACGTTAATAGAAATTTTAACCAAAATCATAAAACAATTTCTTTTTAAAGAGTTCAGGTTGTCTTTTTATTTATTTTATATTGTGTTTCGCTGATGAAGGTTGTTGAATATGCAACCAAAATATTCAGATAGATTAACTTAGTTATAAACTATCTTCACAAATTCCCCATTATATTCTCTCTTGTTTAATGATGGAAAGGCAGTGTGGTTTTCGTCATTATTGAAATGACATTTTTTGAACCCCCAGGGAGGTAAGGTAATTCTTTATTAATGCAGTTACAACAAAATCACAAATCCAACCAACGGTGATCAGAGCTCTTATGTTTACTCTTAGGACTGCTGGCTTTGTTAATAGTGATTTAGTTAAAGACCAATTCTCTTTTATGCGTGATTTCAAGACACGATTAATTAGAGGCAGAAAACTTCTATAAAGAAAGGAAAACATCGTGCCCAAGGTTCTAAGTTCCAAAAAAGAACTTTTCATCTCTACCCTCTTTTTTCAAGGATTTTCATTGGGAGGGGGAATAAACTCGACAAAAGATTCAAACAAAAAAGGCGAATTAAATGAAAATGCTTTTTATTAACCATTCTATTTGACAATGGGTTCCCGCTACTTACATACCTGCTGCCGTAAGTTATGTTCTCAAAATAATTTCTTAAATTCCAACAGTTTAATACCAATTAAAGCAAGTAAGACGTTCGAAAGACGTTTGAAAGATTTGGTTTAAGCAATCTCCGTGATGACAAAAGATAACTGATACATACTTTCTGCAGTCTATATTCTTGAACAAGGGCTAAGAGTTCATACGGCACTTGTGACGAGGTCGGAAGAGCCAAGAGCTCATATGGCATGAGCTCTAGCAAAATTCTAAGAATCAATGCATTGATTTATAAAGAAAACCAGAGACTTAATGCCGGTCGGAACTAAAAAAAGAGCTCTGAGACACGAGGTCCTTCTAAATATCAAAATTCATTAAGATCCGATCCCCCACTCGTAAGTTAAAAAACCTCATTTTTTCTAATTTGTCCTCTCCCCTCAGCCCCCCAGATGGTCAAATCGGGAAACGACTTTATCAAGTCAATTTGTGCAGGTCCCTGACACGCCTACCCATTTTCATCGTCCTAGCACTTCCAGAAGCACCGAACTCGCCAAAGCACTGGACCCTCCCTAACTCCCCCAAAGAGAGCGGATCCAGTATGGTTACATCAATCACGTATCTACGACATTTGCTCATTCTACCCACCAAGTTTCATCCCGATCTCTCCACTCTAAGCGCTTTCCAAGATTTCCGGTTTCCCCTCCAACTCCCCCCAATGTCACTGGATCTGGTCAGGATTTAAAATAAGAGCTCTGAAGCCTAAGATCCTTCAAAATATCAAAATTCACCAAGATCTGATCACCTGTTCGTAAGTTACAAATACTTCATTTTTTTTAATTTTTTCGAATTACCAAACCCCCCCCCCCCCAACTCCCCCAAAGAGAGCGTATCAAGTACAGTTATGTCAGCCACGTACCTTGGACTTGTGCTTATTCTTCCCACCAAGTTTCATCCTGATCTCTCCACTCTAAGCGTTTTCCAAGATTTCCGGTTCCCCCTCCCCACTCCCCCAAATGACACTGGATCCGGTCGGGATTCAAAGTAAGAGATCTGAATTATGAGGTCCTTCTAAATAAGAAATTTAATTAAGATCCGATCACTCCTTCGTAAGTTAAAAATACCTAATTTTTCAGAATCAACCCTCCCCCCAACTTCCCCAAAGAGAGCGGTTTTGTTCCAGTTATTTCAATCACCTATCTAGGACTTGTGCTTATTTTTACCACCAAGTTTCATCCCGATCCCTCCACTCTAAGTGTTTTCCAAGATTTTAGATATCCCCCTCGAACTCCTCCCAATATCACCAGATCCGGTTGGGATTTAAAATAAGAGCTCTGAGACACAATATCCTTCTGAATGTCAAAATTCATTAAGATCCGATCACCCGTTCGTAAGTTAAAAATACCTCATTTTTTCTAATTTTTCCGAATCAGCCGTCCCCCCCCCCCCCAGATGGTCCAATCTGGGAAACGACTATTTCTAATTTAACCTGCTACGCCTGTTAAATTTCATCGTCCTAGCTTATCTGGAAGTGCCTAAACTAGCAAAACCGGGATCGACAGAATTTGCGATCGCTATATGTCACTTGGTAAATAGCAAGTGCCATAAAACGCTAAACGCCGAAATTCATTTTCAGGGTTATGGAAATAAAAGGTATGGAGGGGGAAATAAAAGAAAGCGGCAAAAAATGTGAATTAAATGGTGATATGTTAAATAGTTAAATTTGTATAACTATGTGCATGACGTAGTTCATTACTTTCAATTTAATTACCTTAGGTTTTACAGGGGTTTTGCCGAGGAATATCAAAGTAAAACATCCTTTGAAATTTTTAAAAGTCTGGTTAAAATAATTTCTGTGATGAGTATAAAAAATCATTGATTTTTATTTTTTGCAGTTGGTGTTCTTAATATTGCACTAACGTAGGAATTTATTTCGTATGTGTCATTTGGAGGGGATCTAGGCAGTAAAAAAAGTAGACTTATATGAAAATTACACAAAAGCATTTAAAATCGTAAATTTATGTTTGGTGGGCAAATATCCAATCCCCCTACCCTTTATACGTGCCACCCTTAAACCTAAGTCCTTCGCCTTAAGAAAATATATTATAGCATATGGGTCGGTTTCCACATGAACTACAAGAGGATGGGGTAGGAAATCAATTTTATTTATTTTTAAGAAAAAATTAGTTTTAGATCGCAATGAAAAGAAGAGGAGAGTTAAAATAACTTCGTATTGAGTCCCTTTGAACAGTTTTGCGTCTTTTGAAAGCTACTAATATTAAAACTTAATACTATGACAAGAGCGAATAGTTTTGCACGGTATTTACAAGAGAATTAAACGCTCATGTTTTCATCCTGGATTTCTCCACCTTATGGGGATTACCCTTCATCGAGGCATTGTAAAGCTTCTAATGGAAGATTTACGAAAAATCCTAGGACTTCAATTTCCGATAGTTAAAGGAGAAACCTTGCAAGTAGTAGTAGTTCAAATGTTTCCTAGAATAGCACCAGTAACATTATAGGTTTAATACAAATTTGACTTCCTACATCGGGAGTTCATTTTACAAAAAAGAAAATAAAATAAATAAATAAGGAAAAACTATCAAAGCAACATAATTAAACGAGAGGACATTTTTAAGGCCATCTAAGGCTATTCACTGCGTAAAACCAAATTCGAAGGAAACCAAAAAAGAAGATATATTATGGGTTTTCATTTAAAGGTACCAATAACCTAGTAGGTAAAATCTTCACCTCAGGTGATTAAGTTGTTCATTGTGCTTCGGGCAACCCTTTTTGATACCGCTCATTATAAATTAATTAGCACCAGGGCCGTATCCAGAATTTTTTTTTGGGGGGAGGGGTACAAAAAACTTTAAAACGCATGATATATTTTGTTTATATTCATTTTGCTTACGTTTTTACAAGTCAGAGAAGGATGTCTCGACAAACATTTCGGGGGGGGGTTCAAACCCCCTAGCCCCCTGCCACCTGGATACTGCCTTGCTTGGCACTATATGTAACCACAAAATTCAATATTTCCTTTTCGCACGACAACCCTCTGCTCAAGTTTCTGTTTGAATATTTGCCTTTCGGGAATGGGAAGTACCTAATCTGCCTAACACGTCAACATTCCTACAGCCTTGCGGAGAAAAAACCTACTTTTAGATAATATGCAAAATGTATGTTATTATGAAAGTGAAAAACACTAGAAGGAAAATGCGGGGCTCTGTGGTCGCTTAGCCTCAGAGATAGATGCACACAAATTTAGGCAACATTTTATATCCTAGCATTTAACAAGTTTAAAAAATAAAAAAATCGCTTTCTGACTTGTAAAAACTAAAATAACACGACAGTACAATATATTTGGTTAACAATTATCTACTAGGATAGGATCCATTCCTATCCGTTGAAATCCTATCCGTTGAAATATATCAAGAATAATGATTTAAATCAATTTCCTTTGACGAGCGACAATTCCTAGAAAAGGGAAATACATCTCCATTTTTAGCAGTAATTCATCAATAAGTTCTAATGAGAAGCAATGGGACCCTTGTCAAATTAATATTATACAAGGGGAAAAGCAAAAAAAAAAGAAACAAGAGCAACAAAGAAAAAAAGAAAGAGCAAGGTTAGAAGGTTACCTTTCCGGCCATAAGTAGCCGAATCGTCAGGGTATTAGCTGTTGGGGGTGCGTTAGCCAGCTTCAGTTCGCCGCTTGCAGTGGCCATTATATTTGTAAATAGGGAATTGCACAGAGAAAACAGCAGCTAAGGTCGTGCTTCTTCTAAGCAGGTAGGAATCGTTCAAAACACCGGGATACGGCGTCGAGTTAGGTTCAGTAGCAGGGAAGGGCGACGGGTCAACGCTGCGAAGCAAAACAAAGACTAGGTTAAATAAAGATGGCAATTAAGAGTAGTGAATGGGATACAAAATAACGTTTTTTAATGAATAAATCCTACCTTAAATACGCCTCTGTAGGTTATTTGAAACTCTTCTGCAGCAAACCTAATACTAAAGACGTCACATTAAAAAAAATGTCCCATTACAATAAATACATCCAGATATGGTGCCAACACCTTTACGGTGGGGGGTCCTATATGTTCATTACCCAACCTTGAAATTAATGGTGGATTTGCCTAAAGCACAATGCTTGAACGAATGCCGTCAAAGGATTTAAATTTTGCATCCACAAGCCTCTCTTCAAAATCCTAGCTTAATTTGTTTTTCCTAGAATAAGTTATAGTCTTGGGAATAAAAGAAGTACAAAATTCCGTAAATTTAACAAATACAAATGTATTATTTAAAAAAAAGTTTCTAGTTCATTTGGGGAAAATGTTCATTTATCCGCTAATTGGTTGCTATGATCTCTAAGTATATAAGTTACTTTTTTTCTTTCTTTTTTTTTAATAATGTAGCATCACGTGCGATCTCAATGCTTAAACACCATTTGGTAGCACACAATTTTTTACTTTGGACCAAATTCTAGACTACTTTTTAGGCCAGATTTTAACTTAATGTATAAAAGTCAATCTTCACAGTTGTAAGCATGCAGTTTTTTAAGTATCAGCAGTTAAGGAAACTGCGAATGCGCTAAATTCTGTGTACATAGAGGAGAATGGGTCAACGGAGATTAAATGTATTGGGGGGGAGTAAAATGTATTTTCGAAAATTTCAGGGCAAAAATGAACATTTTGAATGAAAACGCCCCAAAAAAAAGTATTTTTAAAAACTTACAGAATGGGGGGAGAAATTTTACCAGACATGAAAAAAAAAATTAGCACATATTCAGATATTTGGTCTTAAAACCAGAGTTTTAAAGTCTTATATTCTTCATAGATATCCCCGCGGAGGTATAGATGTTATACACAGGGCGGATAGAAGCGGATAGAATTTCTTCGAATCAAGTAAAAATGACGGTGAAAACTGAAAAATGAGCCATATAGTACCATAAAGGTAAAGATATACTAAAGAAAACTGACCCATTTCTGTACATGCTTGAATTATGGAGGCTTATCTCAGTTTTGACGATTTGAAAATTTTTGAAGAAACTAAATTTCGGTGGGGGGAAGGATGGAAACTGGGGTCTGAAGGGAGGAAGGAAAAACCGAGGTTTGGGAGGGGCAGTTGCCCCCCTTTCCCATAGCAAACTACGCCCCTGAAGTTTGACAAGTACTTTTTTTAGAATGTGACAAAGAAAGCCAAAATATTCGAACAATAAGCCTTATTGTTCAAAGCGAACACAACTAAATGATCCTTAAATGATCCCTTCATTCTCAAAGCACTGCGATAAAAACAATAACAACTTTTTATTACTTTGCTTTTGTGTCAGAGCATTCATTCTTGAAGGACTGAGATAAGAAAAAATTCTAACATCGGCGCAAAGATCGGAGAGTGGAAAAAAAACGGGGCTTTCAGCTTAAGAAAGAGGGTTTATGAGAAAATGGGGCATGTAAGTTAATTTTTTATTATTTTTAGCTTTTACGTGACCTTTTACCTTCATTTGAAAAAAATTTTTTTCAACTTCATATTCAGGTTTATCTAACCATGAAAAAATATCACACCCTCAATGACCTTCCCCCCTCCCGATCTTCCATGCGAAGTCCTGAAATTTTAACCTAAAGTGCAATTGTTGGGTCTTTGCGCACTCCCTGTAAATCCTGATAGTTAGTGCGAAATTATTTAATATTTTATAAGCTTTTACATTACGGTATAAACAGTGCATTGAGCCGTTGATTTTGCATTGCGGATCAAGTGCACCAACGAGAGGTAGTGTAGCCTCTGAGACTGAGAGGTTATTTGAATAGTTTTTTAAAAGTTCTAATACGGTTAGCAATCTCAGAATCTTCGCTGGAAATAACACCAATTAGGATTAAAATTGTTGTTTTCGCAGAAAAACGGCAGAAATTGGGCTGTTTCCGCAGCACTTATTACACAAGAAAATAACAGAACTTGGAATTTCCACTTGAACAAGTCTCTAAGACCATAGGTTCGAAACGATTACCCAAGAAAGAAAGAAAATACTACTAGTAAACATGGATCTATTATAATCCTTCTCAAGGAAAATATGGAGTTTTATATTACGGCGTTTCGTATTTCTGTAGATAGGAGTTTGAAATCCCTGCTCTAAGGTTCTCAGACATTTTCAATTTGACTTTGTAATGCTCACCAAGACCACGTGTTTTTTGGGTATTCTCCCCACCCCCCTTAAAATAAAATTCTACAAAGTTCCTTAAACTAATAGCGACACTAGTTAGTTATACCGACCACACTCAAGTTCTTGATCTGAGTAAAACCGGTTTCTCTCTTTGGATTCGGAGATAATTAGCTCAGTCTCAGTGAGATAAACTACTATACAAGTATATTTTGATTAAATATTTAGTTGGTTAGGTTAAACTAGGTATTTAATATAATGCGTTCTGGGCAGCCTGCTTTCCATAATTGTTTGTTGAAGTTTCCATAATTTTGTTTCAAAGTATTATATTTTCATCATATTTTGGTATATTTCATAGGAATTAACTTAACTTCACTTCTTGAGTGTGGTCGGAATAACTAACAAGTACCTTAATAGCTTGCGATAAGTAAATTCAAAACAAATTAATTTAAATATTCTGAACCAGCATTAAAAGCAGACTTTTAATTCATTTATTGTTATCAAAATTCCATTTGTTAACAATATGGTTTCGATTGACTAGGGCCGCTCTGTACTTAAAGTTCGTTACAATGTACTGTTTAAGCTTGTTTCGTCAAATGCACGGCTTTTAATTAAGCTTCATGCTACCTGTGCAAATTTTTGAATGTTTAGTTTTTCTTCTTTCTGCAGGCCCGCAGTTTCAAGGTTTGAGACAAAGACAACAATTTTGCCACCGCCCAATGACTAAAATGAAGCTGTGTCCCATCTACCGAGCTACATTTTTAAAATTTCCTAGCATTTCCTTTTTTTATGTGAATTAAATTGATAAACACGTTGAAAAGGCAAACAAATATTTAAAAATACAAGTTTTTTAATTTTGTAACAAATTTAAACTGTTATAAAAACCTTAACTATTAATATAATTATGGCTCAGCAAATGTATAGATCTGAAACTACTGAATCCAAGAATATACTATAAAATAAGGTCCAGTAAAAATAAGGTTTTGACCGTGCAGAAATACTTCTTTTTTTCAGGGAAAAGAAGGGGAAAAGTGGGTGGGGATATCAAATTTAAATTTCTGTAATATTTTCTCGATTCAAGGTTTGCTTTCTACTAATTCAATTCCAGGGAGATCGAAAATGACATCAAAATTGAAAAAAAAAATTATTGTTGAAATTGAAGTTAGCTTCGCGCCACACCAACACCTAGTTGGTGGGGAGCTTCTGTAATAGATTGACAATCTGTAATAGATTGTCAGGTTTACCGACTCTTGAACATGCAACATATAACTGTCCATGGGAAAAACAATCCGTATTCAGATCTATGCCGCATTTTTCTAGTGATTGCCCTTGAGCTTTGTTGATGATGATTACTAATCGAATATTTCCTGTGTCCCCGTCGTCATTTATATATCCCCCTGTGCTCCCCCGGCGTCCCCGTTGTAGTTGTGTCCCTGTGTCCCGGTCGTCATTTATATCCCCTGTGTCCCGGCGTCCCGGTCGTCATTTGTGTCCCGGTGTCCCGGTCTGTGATTTCTCTTTGAGTATCCCGGTCGTCATTTATATTCCCTGTGTCCCGGTCGTCATTTGTGTCCCGGTCTGTAATGTCATCTTATAATGACGTCATATACAAAGCCTTATATACTAATAATGGCGTCATATGCAAACCCTCTATTTACAAAAAAAAACATACAAAAAACAAACACACATACAACTAATTTATATATATAAACAATATAAGTCTGTAATATTAGTCTGTAATTTCTCTTTGAGTGTCCCGGTCGTTATTTATATTCCCTCTGTCCCGGTCGTCATTTGTGTCCCGGTCTGTAATTTCTCTTTGAGTGTTTTTTCTTTTTAGTATTTTTTAGTTTTTTACATTTTTTCTTTTTCTTCTTTATTTTTCAGCTTCACTATGAAATACATATCGCCGAACCTTTGTTTTTTTAACTAAAATCTGGTAGGCATTGATGACCTTATCCAAGTCAAAATCCCAAACCCAATCATCATCGCTATCATTTTCAGTTTTGATATGTTTTGACTCTCGCTGTCCAGGTGGATCTTCATCTAACTGCGCGGTTTTGCGTTCTTTAGCCTCAAGCCTGTTTCCTTGCTGTTCTTTTGATTCCTCGGCATGCTTTTTTTTCTGACTTTCTCTATCAACAGCAAGTTTTTTGGCATAGACTCTTTAAGCATCTTCATCAGCTTTTGCCATTGTAAGTTCATCAGTCATTTTAAACTTAAACATTAATAGATTTCTACGTGAACATATATGTCTTAAATATCTTCAATGACGTCACCGCCATAGCAAAAATTACGACAACTAACTTCATGACGTCAGTCGACACAGAAACATAGATAGATAGATAGATAATACCACAAATGGTATTTTTACTCCTTCTGACCTCGCCTAGGGTGGATATGGGGAACTAAGTGAAAAAATTGTTCCATTATGATGTCATTTTCGCCCTCCCTGGACTTAAATTAATAGGAAATGAAGCTTCGATCCAGTAAATGTTGCAGGAATTTTAATTGATATCCCATCCCCCTTTTTCCCCATGAAAAGGATTATTTCTGACAGGCAATTTTGGCCGATTTTCGCACGGCAGGTTCTGACAGATTTTGGATATGTTATTAAGAGGTTAGTTTCTAAACATTTTGGTACAAAAAAAATACTGTTGCTCAAATGCCGAGTTTGGAATTTTTTTTTCTTCGTAGTTTTACTTGACTATATATATCTTGTCCTTTTGTTTTCAAGCTACAGCTATAAGTTTCGCGGAGAATAGCCTGTTTCACGGGGAACATCAAAAGTAATGAAGAAAAGTCTGTTTTCTGTGAAAAGTAAAATTCTACTCAAAACAAAAAAAAGTTTATACATGGTGTAAAACGTAAAATGAGCAGATTCCAAAATACATGAAAAAGTCTATCATGAACAGAAATTACATTAAACAAAGAACCCAAACTTCAAACACACAGAAGTTGCAGCAAATAACGAAAGCGTTGCAGCCCTTAAAACTCACGTAGAGCCTAGAGTGCCATTTATGGTTTACTGAAAGCTAAATAGATAACTTTAACCAAATGTTATATTTAACCGATTAATCTGCTTGTACAGTTGAAAGGAATGAATTCAAAAGGCAGAAAATAGTGAAAACAAGGGTAAGATAATAAAACTTAAAAAAACAGTAAATTTAAAATAGTAAAGTTAAATAGTAGATTAAAGATTTAAAATATTAAAACAAAATTAACATTAATATATGTTTACATCGATATTTTGGGAACAAAGGAATTCTACCGCCTTCCCACGCTGTTTTTTGCGCTTTACTAGAAACTATACACAGCTTCGACTGAAGGTTAAATTTGGGCAACTGATTTTCTCTGCACTTGAAAGGAACGTATTAAAATGAGAACAGTATTCACATATGGTTATTGCAGATTGGATAAATAAAACTAATATAATAATTAACTAAATCCCTTGAGTATCATTTTTGGTAGAAATAAAACACTATTTGAAAGATAAGTTTTTCGAGTTGTGATTTGTACAGACGTTCAATGTTAATGATTTTAATTATTATGATTTTAATTGTCCCCCTAGGGTATTGAGAGAAAGGAGGTACGATATGCCTACACATGCAAATTTTCAGTAGGAAGAGGGAGCTAATGGGGACTCGATTTGAGCCCCTTCACCTTACATATTGTAAAGCCTTACAACATTCTGATTCCAGCCCGAAGAAGTGCTCTTCTTATATAGCCCATTTGCAGTATTTGGGGCCTTGCTTCTGGAGCTACAGGGACCAAGCCACCCACAGTAGTATATGTTTTGAAACTTTGAACCATTTTGGCTAGAATCGATATCTTAAAATCTCAGTCCGATTATATGCACTGTTGAGGGCAACGTTGATGCATTTAACATTGAAAGGGCGTCTGATTGCCCCTTCGTTCGCTTTTAGATCTTGATTAAGAAGCTAGAACGTTTTATTAAAGATTGAATGAGTTTCTGCAATCATTTATTTTTTATGTTAAGGCCATATAAAAAAGGCAGGAGACTATACTCTTTACGAAACGTGAACTTCTATACAAATCCTTCGTCATATAAAAATCAAAAATACTTCGTTACTTGAATTAATTGTCGAAAAACACATGCAGGGCAAGTCTAGAATTTCACTTCATATTTTTTTTTTTTTTTTTTCAAGGCAAATGGGTGTGTCAGACTAATTTAAAGAGATCAAAGGCTGTTAGTAAATTAAACAGAAAAAGAATATTGTTTCATTAAATAGGTAGTAAAATATTGTGGTCACTAGAATTTCTTAAGATTAAGTGTAGCTGGTTTCAATAAAAGCAAACCTAAAAAGTTGGCAACCTTCTTATTGTGCCTAAAACTTCAGCTCACACACAATGCTTTAATCTTGGCCTCCGCTACTTTAACCTTCTCGACGGAGTGGGTATTTTAACGCCACCACGGTTTTCCACCACCGTATGTTTTCCACCACTCAGGAAATCTTGTATCATCAAGATGATTAGTTGGGTCAGAATAGACAGGTTAGGTTAGTTTATATGCCTATATATAGACAAATTTTTGTCTATATCTGTGTCTATGTCTATGTCTGTGTCTGTTTCTATGTCTATGTCTGTTCTTTTGTCTATGTCTATGTCTATTCTGACCTACCTGAATTAAAAGGTGGCAGAAAGCATAAGGTGGCGGAAAACCGCAGTGGCGTTAAAAAACTGCTACGTTTTCGACAGGATTATTTCAAGAATCTTCCAAAAACTTTGGAAAATAAATGTAATTTGGCTTCATAAGGGCTACCTTGTAGAAATAAGCAAGAGAAATTGCCGAAAGTTGTTTTTCAGTTTTTGAAATAATGGCTTGTATTATTTTAAGCTTTAATGACCGACGAGGGGCAAGTATCGCATTTCATCAGTTTCTAAGCATATTTTTGTTCCTTTATACTATCCCTGGGTAATGCGTAAACCTTAAAGTAACAAATAAATTTTCCACAAAACGCTATTCTTGCTGAGAAGATGCATTATACAAGATAAATCTTTCCACAAGACCCTAGCTGTACACTTAGAATATAAATCACCTTTTTATGACTCGTTTCAAAATAATTAAAGCAGAAAGTGGAACCAGCACACCAGGTTTATTTACTGGCAAAGAATTGTCGCAAATAGATTTACTGGTCAATGATCATAAGGGAAATTCATTTCCCTAGTGGACTAAACATAGCCTCCCACGACATAAACGTGGTCTAGCTTCATCAGATCACCGTTAGATTCCTTCGAAATTATCCAGCATTCAAAGAAGTACAGTTCCTCGTAAATCTACCATTGTCATTCCGCCACAATAAAAAAGCCATAAAATGGCTTCAGCAAACAAACACAGTTTTACGAACTAGTTCAAAAGTATAATCTTCAAACGGCTAAATGCTCCTGAATTACGTGCTTGAAACCCAGATTACTAGCCTAAGAAGAATAAGAGCTTCCATAGTTTCGAATATTTTATCACAACATAAGAATACATATTTTATTGTCAGAATTTACAAGGAAATCTAGCGTTTCAATAATTTTCAGGATATTTTATCATCTCTGAAAAACTTTCTTCTTTCAGCGCCCTGAGAATAAGCTTTTCAATCTGTTTTTCTTATTCTCATTCTTTCACTAATAATATTCTTGAATTCGAAAATTGACATTGTTGTTTCTCGCATAAACAGGTCTGAAGTACACGCAAACACAACCTTGAGTATCTCGAGCGTATCTGCTCAAGAGGAAGCATCTGCAATTGAACAGAAACGGCTGAAGTATAATGAACCTTTCGGATCATGTTGGGGGAAAAGCGCTTTTGCAGTATCTCAGGAAGGTATACGGGCTTTGAGTTGAAACTTCAGGGAATGTTAGGGGAAATGCTGAACTCGATAAAAAAAACACTACGTGTATACAGGATATCAAAACAACATTTCTGAAATATCTCAATAATGACAAGGGTGTTAATTCAAACACTCAGAAAATATGGAAGAGCATATTAAACTCAATCAAAAAACACTATATTCATCCAGGAGGCCAAAAGGGCGTATGTACAACATCTCAGGAACGGCTAAATGTATTAAGTTGAAATTTTCAGGAAATGTTGAACTAAATTAGTAACCATGTGTAGCCTATCCAGGCTCTCAAAAGTTGGCCCGCATCTACAATATCCCAGGAACAACTAAGGGAACTTTCAGGGAATTGTGAGAGGAGAGTTAAATTAAAACAAAAGACCATGTGCATTTAGGTTGTCAAAAGGACCTACTGAAAATATATCAGGAATGGCTACGTATATTAAGTTGAAACTTTCAAGGAATGTTGGGGGAGAGGTTAGACTAAACCAGTGGTTATGTATGCCCAGGCTCTCAAAAGCTTGCATCTGCAATATCCCAGGAAAAGCTAAAGGAATAAAGTTGAAACTTTCAGGGAATGTTGAGGCAGATGCTGAGCTCAATCAAAAGACACTATTTGCATCCCGGTTGGTCTAAATCGAAATACAGTAGACAGACATTTAACAAAACTTGTCTGGTTTCTACCAGAACTCGTTTATAAGGATTTTTGATCCATCCAAAACTCCCTGATCGATCATTTCGTTTCAAGTCGATTGTTTATAACGCAGCATAATGACTAGAAGGCTTATGAAAATGACACAACAATATAAAATAAAAGAAAAAAGAATTAAATGTAAATATAGCAACACAAACATCAATAGCGATAAAGTCACTCGTTGAAATAGCTGAGCCCGTGGATGATTGAATCAGCAATTTCTTTTAAAAATGATTCTTTCGGTAATTGATGTATGTGGATTGGTCATAGCATATAATCTCCATTTTTAAGGACTTCATGCCATTTTAATTAGGGAATGATCCTAAATTATAATGAGCTAGTCACTGTGAACAAGTAACATTACAGTGTGAATTTCTTAAATAGAAATTTCCAAAATAAAACCATCATTAAATGTTCGACAAAAAGTATTTCATTTCCAACGAAAGTTGTGTTTAAGAATTTAAGAGCTTGCTGATTGCTAGCAAAAATACGGTAATACCCGAGAAGCTTTTGTGATTGATTGCCTACAAAATTTTAATTACCATCTTAGTCAGTCGCCAACCTTAGTATTATGATGTATGCATAAATTTTTCAGGGTGAGGAGCAACTCCATCAGAGAGGAAAAACAGGAGAACAGCTTTGTAATTCTGGGAGAATTTGGAAGAGCAACATTACTTAGGGGGGAGACACATCTACTTCCTCCTACGCACCTACTTGATGCGTATTTTAGTCAAGAAATATTTAATTTGTTCCACTAAATTCATTAAAGGCATAATTTATGTTACACCAAAAAAAACACAGCATATTTTCCTCTAAATTTGAGATGCTCTGATAAACCTGATCAACATAAATGCTTATGTTAAAAATACTTTGAAACTGTATAAACAACAGATTTAGAACAGAAAGTGTCAAAGCGACACGGAAACAATGACAGGCGATAGACATTAAGGAAGTCTATCCGGGAAATCTAACAATTTATACAACAAAGGCGGCGAAAATGATGCTATCGAACAAGCGAAAGTAGAACCGGCTGCGTACAGGTGTGAATATTTGCCATAGTTGAGATATAGATGCACACAAGATAAGGATGACAGGACTCTCGCTCAGCAAAGAAATCTGTTCATTCAGAAATCTGTGATTTATGCTAAAAAATTTCTTTTGAGGTAACGGAAATGAGAGCTCCCCTCATTCAGCATAAGATTTCTGACCGCCCCCACCCCAAAATTATAAAGTGTGTTCACTCAACGCTTTTTTAACAAGATAAAAAGAAGAAACTATTGCAATGTATCGCTGAGGATAAAAGAATTGCCCCACCCAGTCGTAGCATTACAGTGTTGTCATTTGTCGATGTTTCAGTTGCCGGGCTTCTTTTTCACTGGATTCAGTTGCCCAACCTTGCGGTAACTGGGGTGGAACCCCGGGATAGATCCGTTGCGCTATCACAGGATGAAATCGTTCGAACAATAATAGCTAGGTGATATCATTACTCCAGAGTAGCCTGACATCACATCCTTCAATTTAAAAGCAGAGTCTTATCACCACCATCCTGAAGTGACCAATAGAGAACAAGTTGAAAGCATAAGAGTTACATTGTTATGAAAATCAATAAAACACGCGTGATGATCAAATGATCATCTATGGTATTGAGGTGAGTTGTCAGTAATGTTCAAGCACACTTTAATGTCGAAATGGGGGGGGAATTTCTACTAAATACGATTTTTACCTATTTTAAACGAAAAATGTTTAAGTTATCTTACTTAGCCATTTAAATATGATACACACATGTAAATGCCTATATTTGCCCTCGCTATTAGGGCGGAGATGAATGTAATCGTCAACTTTCCAAGACTAAATGGCCATTTTCACTTTCAGGGAATTCTTTCAACATAAACATTTCTTTTATCTATATGTTTAGAAGATATATTAGGGAATGCTGTAGGCTACAATAAAAGTACGTTTAAAAACTGATCTTTTACATTATCCTCCAAGCTGACGATCGGTACGCACTTTCTAAAAAGTTCACTCTCAAAAACAAATAACCATTTGAAATTCAACCTCCGCTCTTTCAATGTTTACGGCTAAACAAATTCCTGCAATATATCTGAATTTCAGAAGGCAGTTGAGGCCAGAAACGCTTGATCCTGCTGTAAGTACAAGTAAGTCTGATGCGAAATATCGAAACCACTCTAAAATACTTTCCTTTTTCACAAATCTGGGTCTAATGGCTTACCCTCCTCAAAATATGGACCACCATTTCCCTGAAAGGATTTCCTGAAATTACGTGACAGGGTGATGTTATTGCATAGTTTGTTTGTTGGTCAACCAATTCATCGGTAAATATCTAAAATCATGGTGCCGTGCTTATAAAACCAAGTAATTTGATACTTATTCAACCAGCTGAAATGGAAGAAATGAAGATTGTATTTGTAACGAACTTTAGGAGCCAAGAAGATTGGAAATCTACACATCAAGAATTCTTTCGAGATCAAAAGATTCCCTTATTTGCTCGATGTAAAGAGCATCTAACCAGCCTCCAAACTCCATGAATCCCAGAAATGGCACTCTAAAGCGGAATTACCTGCACCAGACCTTTGTAGAGTGTGAGTCAAATGAACCAACGACCAGATGAATGAGCGGACTCTAGCATACCTAACTTAACCACCATCTGTATAGATGTTGAACTCGTTTTGTTGAGGCCAGTAGTTCCATTTTTTAGGAAGTAAAAAAGACAAAGTTCTGCACGACAGTTTAGGATTTGGCACAATATCCAAGAGACTAGTTGAACTCATAACAATATCAATCTCTTTTTGAGAAACTCTATATTTTTTTAGTCGGAGGAAGTCCCATAAATTCTGATATGGCAAACTTACCGTTGTTCGTGACATATGACATTTAGCCCTAACGCTGTCAGTCTGAGATTATAAAATTACGTAGAAGGAAACAGCAGCAAATCCAGGGGGAATGTTGGGGGTCCCAAGTCCCCCAAGGGCTTGGGATCCTTGGGGGGCTCGTTCTCTTTCCTTGCTTTTTCTTTTTTTACTCTTTTCTGAATAAATTTTTATTGTAACCTCTGTCACAATCCCCCCCCCCAAGGCTTTGATCATCGTTGCCCTTTTCAAATTCGGTCTCCCCCAAGATTTTGCTCTAGATCAACCCCTGGAAGAAAAAAAACATAATTTGAATTAATACCTAATGATCACCATAGAGCCCCCCAGCGATCCAGCAGCACTGGTGAGACAGAAAAAAGAACACGCTGTTTATTGTTAATTAAATTTAAAAAAAAAACTTTTCCACAAAACAAGGTTTTCAAAGAAAATTAAAGAGCCACATTAAATGAGCCAAAAATGAGCAGAAATAAAGTCAAATAATCTTCCAAGTGTTAAACTACCACAAATCACCATCATTGAATAAATGAAACTTAAAACAAACAGAAGTCACAATGAATAGCCGATTCGAACTCAAAACGAGCAAAAATTAACATGAGTAAGGCTGATAACCCCCATGCCTTCTCAAGACAGAACAAAAAAAAAAAAAAAAATGACCATGGATCGTCAGTTTAATTGACATACAGTGATATTTATTCCTTACAGTTTTCATAATTTTTCACTTTAGAAAGTAAAAAAAGTGAAAACATTAAAAGCGTATTTTATATTAAAACGCATGAAGAATCAATAGTTTGGGTTGCTATTTGTATGTTGGAGAAACTTTTACAACAATTTTTAATTCTGACACAGACAGAATTTTTTCATTTAATTTCATAACTCCTGAAGTTGACCTTAAAGATAAAGCTTAATATTATTCCCAAAAGATTCTATCTATGCTCTTTGACAATTGGTAATTTTACACTCTTTATATTTATTTATATTGTAAAAGCAGAAGTAGTAATGGTAGTAGCCCCAAAAGTTTCAACTTAATACCCCCAGTCGTTCTTGACATAATGCTGAGGTGTCTTATTGGTAACCATAAACATAATGCCTTTTGATTTAGTTTAAACCAACATTTATTTTTAAACTATAATGGACCAATTAAATAATTGTGGGGGTTGACATGCCCAATATTCCTAAATACATAGTTGCTGGACCCTTCTACTATGCTGAACAAAATGGCTGTCTCAAAATTTAGACTGGGTATGTTTGGAAAATGAATAGGCTTGAGAGAAGGTCTGCTTGCCCTCCAATCTCTTTTTACTCTTGAAATGGGCACCAGAACTTTTAATTTTGAATCGAATTAGCTCCTTTAAAAGTTTCAATGATATTTCAAGCTATTATAGATTGGTACTGCCTATGATAATGCTTATATGAACTTTTGAAAACAAGCCTGCATACAGTTTTTTCGTTTGATTGAAACTCCTTCTAAACGTTCCCTAAAAGTTTCACCTTAATACCCACACATAGTGCCTTCTGGCTAGTACCCTTAAAGGTCTAACTTAACAATATAAGTGCTTTGTCCAGATATTGCTTTGTCACCTTTTTAAAAGTCCACAGGCTCATAGTTTGTTTTTATTTAGTTCAACATCCGCCTAAGTATTCGTTAAAAGTTTCACCTTAATACCCTTAGCTTGTGCAGTTGCAATAGTTGTAGTAGCATTAGTAGCAGTATGCACATAGCACCACTGGTTTCTTCGACATCCCCTTCAACACATCCTGAAAGTTTCAGCTTAATATCGTAAACCGTTTCTGAAGTATTTCCGACGTGTCCGTTTGACAACCTGTGTGGGCATAGTGTGTTTTGAATTAGTTCCACACAGTTTCTATATATCCCAAATTTTTTGCCTTAATATCATTAGTTTTAATAGCAGTAGTAGTAACAGTAGAATTAATTCTAATAACCTAAGCTATGGCGGCAGTAGTAGTAATAATAGTAAGAGTAGAAGCAGTAGCCTTAGGATACAAATCTTTTCTATTGGTTAGTTCAACATCCCTTACAACAAGCCCTGTTAGTTTCAAGTTCACACACCAAACTGCTCCTAAGATATTGCTGTTACACCCTTTTGACAACCTCCGTACAGACGGCGTGTTGTGATTCAGTTCGCCTTCCCCTTTCAAAATTCCTCGAAAATTTCTCCTTCATACCTTAAAAGGTTATTCCAAATACCTCTCAAATGAAGACACGAAACTCAATCAATCGTAGGTTAATTAGGCTTTGAAATCAAGTAATAGTAAAATATATTAAAACCCTGTTTTCTTTTGGCGATTTGCTAGAAACTTGAAAGCGAAAACTGTGAATTCTAATCCCCCCAAATGAACTGCTTTCACATTTTTGTTATTCCATATTTAAGCAGTTCATTGCTAGCACTAACGGATGTATTAAGTCCTACCTCTAAAAATAATCCAAATGACACCTTAGATATCTCAAAACCAATTGCTCATTATAACCAGGACAAAAGAACTGAGGACAGAAATTCTCAAGAAGCCTTAGAACGGAGACACTTCCCCCAGTTACCGAGTTTGCGCCCAAATTATTAGAGTGGGACAGATAAGAGAAGCCAAAATTAACGTCCCTTGACGTATTGAAAGTAGCGATAATCACTTTTGAAAACAATTAAAGAATAAAAATTTGCAGTAAAATTTTCGCATTACAATTTTTCATATTACATACAAAAATAAGTGAAGAAGATAGTCACGTCAATGTCGACAAATGTTGTTGTTGCTGAGAAAGCAATCCAAACCATTCAAAACAAATCAGAAAGTGATTTGTTTTCCCGATTAGTGACTCGAGTCCAAAAACATTATTTCATGAATGGCAAAGACAACGATGTTTGAGTCAAAAAGGACTACGATGGCCATTGTTCAAAACTATTTTAAGGTCTTAAATAGAAACTGTGTTGATAATAACCTGAAAGAATTTACTGAGCAGTTAAACTCCCAAAAGAAGTACTTGGCTAAAATGAATCAATTATAAACTATCAAGACAAACAAAATAAATGAGAAAAAGAAGACAGAATATAAACAAAAAATAAACGCGAACAAGAGCTCATATGGCACTTGTGACGAGGCGAGAAGAGCTAAGAGCCAAGAGCTCATATGGTATGGGCTCTAACACAATTCTAAAATCAATAGATGATTTAAAAGGAAAATCAGAGGCCTAACGCCGGTCAGGTTTTAAAATAAAAGCTCTTGAGTCATGATGCCCTTCAAAATATCAAGATTCAGTCAGATCCGATCACCCACTCGTAAGTTATAAATACCTCTTTTTCTAATTTTTCCTCTCCCTTTAGCCCCCCAGATGGTCAAATCTGGGAAAACGACTTTATCAAGTCAATTTGTGCAGCTCCCTGACACGCCTACCAATTTTCATCGTCCTAGCACGTCCAGAAGCACCAAACTTGCCAAATCACTGAACCCCTCCCCCCAACTCCCCCAAAGAGAGCAAATCCAGTACGGTTACGTCAATCACGTATCAAGGACATTTGCTTATTCTATCCACCAAGCTTCATCCCGATTCCTCCACTCCGAGTGTTTTCTAAGATTTCCCCCTCCAACTCCACCCAGTGTCAAAAGATCTGGTCGGGATTTGAAATAAGAGCTCTGAGACATGAATTCCTTCTAAATACCAAATTTCATTAAGATCCGATCACCTATTCGTAAGATAAAAATACCCCAATTTTCACGTTTTCCAAGAATTCCGGTTTCCCCCTCCAACTCCCCCCAATGTCACAGGATCTGGTCGGAATTTAAAATTAGAGCTTTGAATCACAAGATCCTTTTAAATATCAAATTTCATTAAGATCTGGTCACCTTTCGTAAGTTACAAATACCTCGATTTTCAAAATTACCCCCCCCCCCCACAACTCCACCAAAAAGAGAGCAGATCCGGTCCTATTATGTCAGTCACGTATCTTAGACAGGTTTTTATTCTTCCCGTCCAGTTTAATCCTGATCTTTCCGCTTTAAGTATTTAAGTATTTTCTAAGATCCCCGGTCCCCCCAACTGCCCCCCCCCCAATGACGCTGGATCCGGTTGAGATTTAAAATAAGATATCTGAGTTACGAGGTCCTTCTAAATATGAAGTTTCATGAAGATCCGATCACTCCTTCGTAAGTTAAAAAACGTCATTTTTTCTAATTTTTCAGAATTAACCCCCCCCCCAATAGAGCGGATCCGTTCCAATTATGTAAATCACGTATCTAAGACTTCTGCTTATTTTTTCCATCAATTTTCATCCCGATCCCTCCAATCTAAGCGTTTTCCATTATGTTAGCTTCCCCAACCCAAAACTCCCCCCAATGTCATCAGATCCGGTAGGGATTTAAAATAAGAGCTCTGAGACACGATATTCTTCTAAATGTCAAATTTCATGGAGATCCAGTCACCCGTTCTTGATTTAAGAATTACTCATTTTTCTAATTTTTCAGAATTACCTCCCCCCCCCCCCCCACACAACTACCCCAAAGAGAGCGGATCCGTTCCGATTATGTCAATCATGTATCTAGGGCTTCTGCATATTTTTCCCACCAAGTTTCATCCCGATCCATCCACTCTAAGTGTTTTCCAAGATTTTAGGTTTCCCCCTCCCAACTACCTCCCCCCCCCCCCCCCCGATGTCACCAGATCCGGTCGGGATTTAAAATAACAGCTCTGAGGCACGATATCCTTCCAAACATCAAATTTCATTAAGATCTGATTCATTCGTAAGTTGAAAATACTTCAGTTTTTCTTTTTTTCCGAATTAACGGGCCCCCCACTCCCCCCCCCCCAGATGGTCAAATCGGGAAAACGACTATTTCCAATTTAATCTGGTCCGGTCCCTGATACGCCTGACAAATTTCATCGTCCTAGCTTACCTGGAAGTGCCTAAAGTAGCAAAACCGGGACCGACAGACCGACAGAATTTGCGATTGCTATATGTCACTTGGTTAATACCAAGTGCCAAAAAAACAGACAACTAAATTACCATCTAAGAGCTAAATTTGAAAATGAGAGTAAACAGTAAAACGTTTAATTCATAAAGCAAACTTCATAAATCAACTACAGACATCTCGATTACGTCATTTAATACTTAAATCCTATGATAAAGCTAAATTTCGACTTCGTGCACAGTTTTGGGCAAGCGACTCGGCTCAATAGTAACCGAAACTCTAAAAAATAAAATTTGACATCAATAGATACACAAAAACAATCGACTTATTATGGTGATTCGAAATATATAAGATTTATCAATTTCAGTGTTACCCATCAAAAGCTATGAGGCTAAAAAAATTTGCCTGATTTTCAAAAAAGAGGGGGAAACCCCTTAAAATTCAATGAATCTTCAGCATATCGGAGAACCCCACTTTAGATGTTTCAAGCTCCTATATACATAAAAACAGAATTTCGCATTTTTTGCCGGATTAAAGACCACGGTTGCGTGTTTATTTTTTGTTTTTATGGCACTAGGTATTTACCAAGTGACACATAGCGATCGCAATTTCTGTCCGTCGGTCTGTCTGTCTGTCGGATCAAAATCTTAAGTCTTTCTCAAATGAAAGTATGCTAAGGAGAATCGTCCGCAATAAATTTTATGGGGGGGGGGGGTAATTTTCAGCGAGGTTGGAATTAACCAGAGGGACAGGAGGGGATGTTTTACGCGGAAGGAACTTTCAACAGGGGAGTTTCCCGTGGGGAGAGGGAAGATTTCATGGAGGCTCAGCCAGGTTTATCGGTATTTTTTGAAAAACAATCAGAATCCGAATGTGAACAAAAAAGTTTTTTCAACTGAAAATAAGGAGCAACATCAAAACTCAAAACGAACAGAAATTACTTCGTATATGAAGGGGTTGCTCCATCCCCTTTAATACCTTGCTCTTTGCGCTGACTGTTTATCCCAATTTTTAAGAGCAACTCCTGAAACACAAGGGTCGTTCAATTAGAATAGAAAGCTTTTTTAAACATACTAAAAACTTTAGCGCGAAAAGCAAGGTATTGAGGAGGGGGGCAAACCCTTCATATATGGAATATTTTCTGTTCGTTTTGAGTTTTTATGTTGCTAATTACTTTCAGTTGAAAAAAAACCTATTTTATTTTATAAAAAAAAAAAAGAGAAGCCTAAGTTTGAAGTCATAGTTTTCTTAATGAGAAATATTGTTTGCTGTGAAATAAAAAAAGAGAGGATTAGTAAAATTCAAATACTTAGTTAGGTATCTTTTTTAAGTAAGCGAGATATTTTTCTTGTTTTTTACCACCCTGCATTACATCAAATCGCTATTTTTTATGGCTTTATATTACTTCATGACTTTTCTCTTTTTCTTTCTTCATTTTCTATAGCTTTGCTTCTATTTAGATTTAGCAATGGTCTTGCTTTCTAGTTTATGTAAAACGTTACATAAGAATAAACCACAAACTTAAAAACGCGATTAGATTCCAATTCAGAGAAGTGAATCCGGAAAAAAGGGACATGGTTGGATGCATCAAATATTCAAAACTAGTCAAATAGCCTCTCCGACGACAGACATGACAAAGATAAATAAACCTAGCGTACTCTTTTATGTGTACCGGATAAGATATAATTAAACCCCTTACACCAAACACAACATTCCAGGTTTCCTCACCTTACCTCTCAGCCATAAGACAAAAGAGGGTAAGCCTGCTAAAAACTGAATTTGTAACCTGATCGTATACAATCTCAGTAATGAGAAATGCTTGCATGCATCTTGGCTTTAGATGCCTGCTGTATTTGATCACGTGATTGTTTTTAGAATAGCGATTGGCTGGAAATTAACAACATTTACAAGCATCTTCGGTTAAGGATAAAGGGCTATAGTTTTATCAGACGGGAAAGCAAAACATACTTTCCAATCACACAAGAGTAAATTCAATAACGTTAAACATAAGCCTATTGGCATTTTTACTGACGAAAGTAGAAGTTTTCAACTAAACTTGTTGAGAGTTTCAGAAACTCATCTCCTAGATATAAAAAACTGGGTGATTGGGAATAGGGGCTCGCGACGAACAAAGAAGTTTCAAACTGTTGTTTGGGTTGGGAAGGTATCAATAGAATTCTAGTTGTTCACTTTATGACCAAAAAGTGCAAGGTGTCAGTCGTATTGGAATATACCCAAGTAGAATCAACTGACGAGGACAGTAGTGACTCAGATAAGTTTTTCATACAAGTAAAAGAAAAATAGACAAGATAACAGATAGAAATATTTTGTTTTTTGTTTTTTTACCAATGGTATCAAAGCTTAGGTAAATTTGGCGTCCGGAAGGAAAACAGTAAATGTAATTGATTACTAAATTTTGTAGGTGTAATAATATAGTTTCAACAAAACTTTATTTTGTCGCAAAATGGCCTGCAAACTAACATGGTATTCTCATGATGGTAATGACAGCGAGACTTATTGAATATGTTGCTGTAGATCGATATTTGGTAGGATCGGTACAGGACTCCAGGGTACACATGAATGATGTTAAAAATGGATAACAGCATATCTTTTTGTATCAGTAACAATATGAGTCTATTTATTACAGGGCAACAGTCGCATATGTCCTAACAGTACCCATAACAAGTCAATTAGGCTTAATATAATACCAATAAGAATTTTCCATCAAAACATTACGGAAATGAGGTATAAGAATTTCTCTTAAAAAAAAAGGAAAAATAAGCAATCCCTTCTTTTTAGTTCTAAACTTTCTTTTAAGAAAAAAGAATGACATGCATTTCCATTAATATGTGTATAAAAGTAGTTTTTAACTTCAGGACACAAAGATATATACTTAGGACCATAGAAGAAAAAAATCTATAAAATTTCTATAAAGTTTGGAACACTTATTATATTGAATCTCAATTAATTACCCTCTGGAGCAATTACAGGGGGTGAGAAATAAAAAACCCTCAAATCAGGGAAACGGAATTATTTACAAAATAGATGGCGTTGCCTGAACAAAGCCTATGTATCACAAATTAGTTACAAAAGGTTGAGAAATAAAGGCCATGAAAACCGTCTTAGTGTAAACACCCACAACATAAGAATACAGACCGGCCAGCCCCCTCCTTCCCCATTACCCCTGCAATCCTAAACACACCAATAACTACGAAAAAAGAACTATAGGTAATTTTCTGCTACTATTATGACACTTTGTTCGATAGTTTTCACACCATTGCCTGGAAAATTTGTGCAGGCTTGTCCCCCCTCCCCCATGAAAAAAATTTATGGAAGTAGCCACATAGTTTACTCGTTTTAAAAGTCGTAAGGAATTTATAATGACCATCATTGCTTATAGCACCTATTGTCACTTGCATTGTGCTACCAAAAGGTATTATCGTCTCTAGAACTAGGAGTTTATACTAAATAGACCTTCGATGGTTCCAAACTAATTGCCAATTTCAGAGTTTTCGCTCAGTAGCATGTTGGTCACATTCGTAACTGCGCTGTGGTATAATCCTCAATAGTCCTGAATGAGCCCTGTTTGGACATTCTACGACCTATTATCAGATATAATCACTCATAGGAGGAAATAGCGAAATATAAAAATAAGGACGCACCTATGGCCGTTCTTTTTGCGGAAGTACGAAATTTTGAATTTTTGTAGACGGGGTCTCAAAGCCTCTGCTCAAGAATTAATAGTTTCAAATATTAGCCAACAGTGCAATTCTTTTCCAAATCGCAATTTTAGGCTGGGCTTTTCTTTTCAACAAAATAGAAAAAAAAAAGAAAAATACAAATTTCCAAATTCTAATAACTTTTAAATGGGAAATTGAAACTTCAAGAATTTTACATATATGGGACCAGCAAAAAAGTAGATCATTTTGATCCAATACAAATCCGCTTCGGAGTTCTGATTGCTATCTAGTTATATCAAAATTTACTCGCCGTTCGCAAATGAACATTTTGAAACAAGCGTTGTATACCTACTAAATAGTACAACAATTTAGCTTCAGTGGACCACCAGATGTCAGGGGACTATAGGCCAACGGCATATTGATAAAGCCAGCCCAGACAACAGTGATGCGAAATTTTGAACAGACTATAAATAAAATCCATCATACATTGCATTGATAACCAAGGCTTTATGTAAGGAAATTGCAACAATACTTCATTCTTACACGAAGATTAAATAAAAAAAAATACTGAAAGTAAGGAGCAGCATTAAAACTTAAAACGAACAGATATCATTCTGAATATGAAACGGGTTGTCCCCTCCACAACGCCATACTCTTTACGCTAAAGTTTGACTCTTTGTCACAACTCTACTTTTTAAAACAATAAAAAATTTAGCGTAAAGAACGAGGCGTTGAGGAGGGAACAGCCCCTTTCATATATGGAATAATTTGTCTTCGTTTTGAGTTTTTTACTTTAAGTTAATATACTGTTTTTTTTTTTTTTTTTTTTTTTTTTAATTTCTGAACGCTTTTCAACTAGTAAGGGTTTGAATTTGGCTCATCGTACATGAAAAATTTAAGAAAAATTTGAACATCTAATTTTGGCAGATTTGCGCTAAAGCTATTAGCAATTTTAAAATTTTTCTAATTCTAATTAAAAGGGCCCCGTGTTTCAGTAGACGCTCTTAAAAAATTGGGACAAAATGTCAAACTTTAGCGCAAATAACAAATTATAAAGGAGGGGACAACCCTTCATACATGGAATAATTTCTTTTCGTTTTTCAAATAATGCTGGTAAATCTTGCTCCCCCTCTATACAGTATACCCCTCCTCCTCACGAAAAACTCCTTCGTGGAAATTTCATCCAACGTGAATTGCACTCTCCACGGTTCTATCCTTACTAAGAATCCCCACTCTCTGTAAAATTGTTTGCGGACGATTCAGCCTGAAAATTTTTCCTAAGCATTCTTTCATTTGGATAAGACTTTAGTCCCTAATCAGTTTCTCAATCACTTCAGAAACGCCCCCTTCCGTGGAAATTATTTCCCAGAAATCAAAACACGCAGAAAAAAGCCCCTGGGTCTCCACATGAAAAATTTCGGCAAAGAGAATGTAAGACAATTAAAAAGAATTTGTATAGTAATTCTGTCAAATCCCCCCAGTGTAACATTTCCAATAAAATATTCAGCCCCCGGAAATTCCCCTCCCCAAGGATTATTCTCCCTACATAAATCCACCCAAATAACAGCCCCTTCCCCCTAAAAATATCTGTATACTTCTCAATAACAAATACTATACGTAAACAATGGGGGGATTCATGACTTACAGGCCTCTCCGCACGGACTGTGGGGGATTATTTTACACCTAAAGACATAATTATTTGGTTTTTCAACTATACTGAACAAAAAGGCCATCTCAAAATTTTAACCAGAATAATTTGAGGAAAAAATGGGCGTGGGAGGAGGCCAATTTGACCTCCAGTATTTTTGGTCTCTTAAAACGGCCAATAGAACTTTTAATTTCCGTTCGAACACACTCTCTCCTGATCTTCTAGGACCATTATTTCGATAAAATCACCCCTGGGGAAAAAAACGAAAAATCAAATAAACCTGCATTCGTGATCAGTCTTCTGACAAAAATAGCAAAATTCCGCATTTTTGCAGATAGATTTAATTTTAGGGGGTTTTCCCACCTATTTCAAAAATCAGGCAAATTTTCTCAGGCTCGTAGCTTTTTATTGGTAGTGCTAAACCTCATGAATCTTACAAATTTGGAAGAAGCATAATAAGCTGATTCTTTTGATGTATCCATTTATATTAAAATTCCGTTTTTTAGAGTTTGGGTTACTATTGAGCAGAGTGGCTCCTTACTTACAATTCATTACCACGAACTGTTTGACCAAGTGAGCCAGTTCTCCCAACCACCAAAAATAAAACCATCCTTTACTCTTCTTCTTGCCCTGCTTTTAGACAGTAATTGTTTTGGGTCTTATTTCATTCTGATATCACAATGCGTATCAAAATGTCAAAGATAATGAAAGAAAAACAAAGATCTATATAAACAAATAGAGGTCATTCACATCAAGACTCAAAACTTGAACAAGACGGACAGCAAAGAAACAAGTGAAGATAGAGTTTGAGGTAATAAATAATTTTCTACTTTATCGTTCAAATAAACTTTTAAAGCAGCCATAACCAGTCAAAGACACATGCAGCTAAAACACATGGGCTTACAGTATCCAAAAATACCAGCACATTTTTTGGGGGAGGGGAGGAGGGCGGGGCTGTGAAATTTCCCAGGAGACTTTGGTTGGGGAAAAAACCGTCGTATTAGTCTAATTATTAGCGATTTATTCATTATTCGCATATTTTTTGACTTTTGAGGGAGGTGGACGGAAGTAAAAACAATAAGAGGTAAACCAAGTGGGGATTTAATCTAGAACAGTGAATTTTTTGAAAACCTTAAATGAATATTTCGGCTCTATATCAAAAGGCCATTCCCGGCAAAATACATCATAGGTAGCGCAATAGTGCTGCCTGAATAAAGAGCGAGTGCCTTTTCACCAAGGCACTTCATATGGAAGGAGTTGTCATAGAAACTTTGGAAGAGGCTCATTCTATTAGAAATCGGATGTTCTTGTGCCCTTCATAAAAGTCAAAAGTGATTGGAGAGCAACCAGCCACACTCCCTTGCACCCTTTCCCAAAAAGACATCCAATAAACATTTTGAGATAGCCATCTTGTTCAGCTTTGTTGAAACGTCCCACAGCTATGCCTCAAGGGATGCCCCCCCCCAGTCCTTGGGGCATGGACTCTTAGTTATACAACTCACTATTGTTTACATATAGTAATTGTTATCGGGAAAGGAGGACCTGCTTGACCTTGAGCTTTCTTGGAATAAATAAAAAAAATGTAATTTTTTTGACTGAAAGTAAGGAGCGACATTAAAACTTAATACAAACAGAAATTACTCCGTATATGAAAACGGCTGTTCCCTCCTCAACGCCCTGCTGTTTGCGCTTGAGTTTGACTCTTTCTCTCAACTTTACTTTTTAAAACAGTAAAAATCTTTAACGTAAAGAGCTGGGCATTGAGGAGGGAACATCCCCTTTGATATACGGAGTAATTTCTGTTCGTTTAAGTTTTAATGTCGCTCCTTACTTTCAGTTAAAAAAAAACCTTGTTTTTTTTTATTTGCTGAACGTTTTTGAATTGATGCATGTTTGATTTTGGCTCTCCGCAAATGAATAATTAAAAAGAAATTTGCATAGTTTTTTTTTTTTTTTTTTGCTAAATGGCTTTCTCATAGTTTTGATCGGACGATTTTGAGAAAAAGAGCGGGGGAGGAGGTCTAGTTGCCCTCCAATTTTTTTGGTTACTTATAAAGGCAACTAGAAACGCCTGTACACTTCCCGATAACCATTACTATATGTAAACACTGGTCAAACTTTGTAACTTGCAGCCCCTCCCATGGAGACTGTGAGGGAATGATTCGTCCCAAAAGACATAATTATTAGGTTTTTCGACTATGCTGAATAAAATCGCTGTCTCAAAATTTTGATCCAGGGACTTTTGGAAAAAATGAGCGTGGGAGGGGGCCTAGGTGCCCTCCAATTTTTTGGTTACTTAAAAATGGCACTAGAACTTTTAATTTCCACAAGAATGAGCCCTCTCGCGACATTCTAGGACTACTGGATCGATACAATAACCCCTGAAAAAAACAACAACAAACAAATAAACACACATCCCTGATCTGTCTTCTAGCAATAAATACAAAATTTCCACATTCTTATAGATAGGAGCTTGAAACTTCTACGGTAGGATTCTCTGATACGCTGAATCTGATAATGTGATTTTCATTAAGATTCCATGACTTTTAGAGGGTGTTTATCCCCTATTTTCTAAAATAAGGCAACTTTTCTCAGGTTCGTAACTTTTGATGGGTAAGACTAAATGGGTAACTATCTGCATGCGGTTGAACAAGAGGACGCACCTCCGGGATCAATTGACCAAAAGGCAATAAGTCCACGCTCACTACTAATTCTACTACTGCTAGTATTACTGCTACCACCATCAAACTACTACTACTATAATTACTACTTATATTGCGACTACTACTACGGTTAAGGATATTACGGTAAAAATTTAAGAAAATGCTGAGGGTGAAGTTGAATTGACTCAAAACACACTATGTATACACAGGTTGTCAAAGGGGCGCATCAGCAATATGTTACGAACGACTTAGCGTATTAAGTCGTAACTTCCAGGGCATGATGAGGGGAGTGTTCAGCTGACCAAAAGGCAATATGAGCGCATGCTACTGTTACTACTACTACTAATACATCACTACTACTTCCCTTACTAAATTATTATGGCTCCTATTAATACTAAGGCTAGCAATATGAAGGTGAAATTTTAGGGAATATTGAGGGAAAATTTGAACTAAATCAAAACCCACGCTGTGAATGCAGGTTGTGAAAAGATTATAGGAATATTTACTACACTTTTCCCATAGAAACTGTGTGTGGATTGTTTTGGGTACCCGACTGACTGACCGTATTTCAAACAGTAAACTGTATGAAAGGTGTGGTTTAACCCTGCTTTCTAGGGTTATAATGAAAGAAAAGTTGAGATGGCTGGACACGTTCTGTGGATGAAGGGTGACAGATTGCCAAAGATTGTCCTTTTCGGCCAACCGTCTAGGGTAAAATGAATAGAAAGTTGTCCTCGGTTGGGGTGGGATAATGACGAAAGTAAAGATTTTAAGGGGAATCGGAACTTCCTGGGAGGGTGCAAAGAGGTAGGCTTTGAATAGGTCGGGATGGAGGAGAAGCGTGTGTAGCTGTGTTGGCCTCAGGGGGCTAGGTGCTTCTGTGAGTAGTTAGTTATAGCAATTAGGTGAAGTTTTCTATGAATATTTAGGGGGGTGTTGAACTAAACTAAAACACACTATAAGCATGCAGATTGTCAAAAGGATGTACCAACAGTATCTCACGAATGACTTAGATTAGTAAGTTAAAACTTTCAGGGTATGTTGAGGCGGATTTTGAGCTAAACAAAAAACACTCTGGGCATACTTCTACTACTACTATTTCTACGGTTGATGAAACTATTGCGGTCAACAGTATTAAGGCTGAACTTTCAGGTAATGTTTAGGGGATATTTCAACTAAATCAGACGCACGTAGGATGTCAAAAGACTATATAAGCAATATCTTAGGAACGGTGTAGATTTCGGGGCATGTTATGGGAAATGTTGAACCAACCAAATGACACTATGCGCTTGTAATCAATATTATTACAACTACTACTTCTAATGAGGCTAATGGTATTAAGGTGAAAATTTTAGGAATATTTAGAGGGATGTTGAATTAAATCAAAACACACTTACTAAAAGGATATATGATCAATTTCTTAGGAACACTTAGGAGTAGCAAGTTGAAACTTTCAAAGCATGTTGAGAGGGATGTTGAGAGGCATATTATCACAATATTAATCCTGATACTTTTATTAATACTACAACTACGGTGACTACTACCAATACTGAGGCTAAGCATAACAAGGTGAAACTTCCAGGGAATGTGTAGGGGGATGTTGAACTAAATCAAATCACACTCAATGCATGTAGGTTGTCAAAAGGTCGTATCAGCAATATCCCAGGAATGGTCTAGAGCAGTAAGTTGAAACTTTGAGAACATTTTAAAGGGAATGTTGAACTAACCAAAAGGCACTGTGTGCATACAACAACTACTACTAATGCGACTCCTACTATTACTGCTAAAACTACTATTACTGCAATTGCTAATACAACGACGACAACAACTACTAGTGCTGCTGAAGCTAAGGGTATTACAAAAAACTTTCAAGGGACATTCAGAAGGATGTTGAACCAAATGGACAACAGCTATTGCCAAAAACAACTTAGAATATTAAGTTGAAACTTTCAATGCGATTTAAGGAGGATGTTGAGCCAATCAAAAGGTACTATAGCTTACTACCGCTAATACTACTACTCTGGCTAAGGTTAGTAAGAAAAAAATTCAGGAAATCTTGAGGGATATATTGAACTAAATTGAAACACGTTATATCTATGCAGTGTGTCAAAGGGACGTACGAGCTGTATCTTAACAAGGAATTACATATTGCACCAGATCATAATCTGCACTTTACTGAACACAAATCAGATTTTAAATGTTTTCGCTTTTTTAACTTAAATAAATCCAACACTATTAACACTTTCAGAAGTGAACGTCAGTATATATGCTAAAGAGTCAATCCACATTCGTTTTTTCAGTAATGTTGTTTATGATGATGATTTTTTCCCCCGATGTTATGATAAATAGAAACAGACAGCTCAAAGTATGGACTGTTTTCAGTAAAGTGCAAATTGTGTTTTGGTCAGGTATGGGGACATCATCCCTACTCATATTAGTTTCTGCTCGGTTTCATTTATTTGTTGGTGTTGATTTAGGGTAGTTTTACGCTTGAAGAATTATTTGACTTTATTTCTGTTTACCTTTGGTTTAATGTAGTTCTTAACTTTTCTTTGAAAAACTTCTATTGTAGAATACGTGTTTTTAAATCAATATATAAATAAAATAAGACTTCTAATAAAATGAAATTGTTAAAATAGAAGATTTTGTGATCAGGGAGAAGCCCCCTTTTACCTAATTTTAATAAGAGTTTAGTATAAAAACCTAATAGAACTTAGTTTAATAAGAAAAAAATCATTCAGCGTAGCTGTTCGTTTTTTTTGTTGTTTTTTTTTTTCTTGAAAATGAAGCAACTGATTTGTTACAACTAGAAACATTAGAAAATTAATATGTAATAAGATGTTCATTTAAAATTCCCTTTTCATATTTTTTATGTGAAACAAAACGTCTCAAATCCAAATGCGCCACTTTCTAACTTTAGTTACTTTCCAAAGCACAATCGTATAATCTTTTAATTTAGGCTTAACGACACTAATATTCATCTGAGAAAGCAAACAGGCAATAAACAACAATGACAATAAGAAAAAGGTCAGATTACTGAAACACTGTTATTTTGATGAACAAATTCAAACCAAACAGCATGGGATACTGGTAAGCGTGGATACAGGTCCTGGTGTCGAAAAACAAGATATTTGATGGGTTCTTTTTAGAACATCGCAATTCTTTTTTTGGAAAGTGAGATGGGACACTTATTGGACGTTGATACTTTCTGAACACTTATTGAACAGATAATGATAATCCCTTGATATACAAAAGAATGAGCTGAACCGAATTCTTGAAAGCAAATTCGGGCTGACTATTATTATTAAAAAAAAAAAAAAAAAAAAAAAAAAAAAAAAAAAAAAAAAAAAAAAAAAAAAAAATCTTTAACTAGTCAGATTTAATCGATTCGTGAAAAAATTAAGGTTTTATCCATTTCAAAAGCCTACAAAAAGTATCATGAAAAGCTACAGATGATGTGACGGATCTGTTTGACCATGTCTTCATTGCGCCTTTTTCAGACGAAATCAGCCTAGTGCCGTATTAGTAAAAAAAAAGCCTTTTGATTGCCAGATATGACTTATGACGAAAAAAGCCACTTCAAGTGGGCCTAATTTATCCTTTGAGCCTTAAAAGTCCGGTAAAAACCCGAACTTCCAAAAAGTAGAAACACTCAGCCAACTTGACCTGAAAAAATTCATGATGAAGACTCGGCTAATATATGCATCAAGAACAACAGTAAAGATCAACCACAAATCACATATTACTACATTAGTTACAAAAATCATTAGATGTTGTGCAGGCTAGTCAGGTCAGTGATTAACACAAATGAAATAGCAGTTATGAATGTCACCCATTAATCATTATTTGAACAATCAATAAAAGCCGATTCACACTGGTTTCTCTAGGAATATCTTCGATTGGGAACCAATTTCTTGCGAGTATTATGGAGCATTGGTCGAATGGTCCTTGAATGTGCTAAGTCTGAATACTGGTGCACAAGTTGCTTTATATGCATCAAAGCACTAATGATCGAAACATCAAGGAAATTCCCGGGACAATTTCTGTTGATCGACTTGTATAATTGCCTTTCTGCGCTTGCACTAGAATAGGGTAGTGCACAAAGATTAAACATGGACCTAGACAGTCTGAAAAATCTAGATTTCCACTTGTGATCTTGATGTAAAACACTTAGAGAGACACGCTTTCAGACTCTAAGATACGCTTTTTGTTCATCTCAAAACCATATTCTGACATCATCTTCAACTGTTTCAATACCTTGTTAGGGCCTTTTTCCAATTCAGTCTGGCTTCTTTTAACATCTAAACAAACCGCACCAATAAAGGGTATAGCGTCGACCTTGCCAACTAATACCACGTCTAAGTTCAGACACATAAGCGATTTCAGGGTTGGGTTCAAACAGCAGAATAGTATTTTTCTTCCCTTTGCTTTATTTCAGCCGCTGCGTTAATGGTAAAAAAGAAACAGTTCTGACAGAGAACAGCCTCTTATTAATTTCACAGTTAAATTATTTCTCATAAAGCTCAAATACTGGAATCACTATAGCTTGAAGTACTGTAAAGATTCAAGTGCATTCAACCTAGCCTTGGAAGAATAGAGGATATGTCTAAAAAGCATGTAAACTTAGATATAGAATAGAAAAATAATTCGGTTTACATTCCTGTTCTCTTTCATCATGATTTAAATAGTTTTTCCCATAGCTTATAAAAAGTGACTGAGAAGAGTTAACCACTTAGCCAGCTGATTTACCACCCTAAGCTAGGTAGAGATAACTCACAGTCGACCATCCATATTCCTTTATGGAGGATGCTTTCCAGCAGTCAAATATCACTAATGGATAAGAATTGTTAGTTATTGCCTTCAATCTAGAATGGCGGATTACGACAAACGCAACCATTTAGAATTTCATAAATTGTAAAAATGCCTAGCACTGTAATCCCTTCTGCGGTTGCAATAGCAAGACTGAACGAAATTTTGTGCCGTCTTGCGTTATTTGGAACAGAAATTATAGCAAATGATCCATGATAATTAATGACGGTTAGATTTTGGAGCACACCCATAAGGCCATAACATATGGCTGCTGATGCAAGGGCACGATCTTACGAGACTTAAGGTTCCATTCCAGGTTGTAAAAACTGTTAGTTCGAAGTAACTACAGTACAGATCAACTTTATAGCTGGAATTGTTGCAATAAATTGCTGCTAGGTTTTGAATGGAAACCTCAATGTATTAAAATAAGATAAAGGACTTGTCGAAATTGTTAAATCGTGTAATATCAGTCTATCATTTGTATTTATATTCTGTCAAAAAGACAGGATTCCAGTCAAGTTGGCCATTTTAGGTTGTATGGCCTTGTTTGCCTTATAATAAAGTTTTTATTGATATTATTTTGGCTTAATACTACGAAAACAGTGATTGGTAATTTCAATTATACGATTTTCTAAAATGTTCTAGTGTCTAATGAAGGCGCCAGACTTTGCAGTAAAAGGAACTGTGCGGCAGGGGCGCAGCTTGGATTTGGAGTTGGAGGGGGGGGTAGGAGGTTAATGTTACAGAAAGAATTTCAAAGACTTGGCAGCTTAAATATAACCAGATTTCTTAACTGCAAAGCTAAAATGTATCGATCTACTGCATTGAAATCGTACGGTTCCCTCTCCACGCTCCCATGAGTTTTCTCAGGACAAGAATAAGACAATCGAGGTTTTTTTTAAAGCATTATTGGAACTCTAACTCTTTCTAATTTATGGGCTGACTATCTATACAGCTGGCAATTAATTATTGGCCAACATAAAGCAGTATTTCATCAATACCGTAAGGAAGGCACAGCGAATTTCGCTATAAAAATAAAATGATAATTGTTACATTTTCATTGCAAGATAATATGTTTTACCAAGTTTCTACCAAATTCGATGCATAAATTGCCATGATTTACCTGTATTTTTAGGCTGTATTTGATATATCTAAACCTGATTTTCGAAGTTGATGGTCAATTTTAGCAAAATTTTCTAGAATAAAACATCAAAGAATAGGTTTTACAAAGCATGCAACCAGCATTAAAATGTGTCGGATTTCAGAAGGCTCAATCCAATATAACAATGCTTGGTAAGAATTTTCAAGGAGGCTTCTTTGGAAAAAAAAGTTTATGTTTTCCTATGATTAACTTTTAAGATAAATTGCAATTAAAGTTCTACTCCTTGTTCCTCTCTGATTTCCTTTTAGTGCATTATAAAGTTAAAGTCTTGAACTTTCAGAGCCAAATCAAAGACCGTTCATTCGTGCTGAAACCGAGATTTTGTCGACGTCATTATTGGGACTGGGAATGTATTATAAAAGAAAATAATAAAAATTAGGATGATAGGAAACATCCACTCTATTACATTTTAATGAGAACCACTAAAAATTTCTTACCAGAAATTCTATGACATTTAGGCAGGGTGTATTAACAAGCTACAAACGTCCGTTTTATCCGGTCAGACCGTCTGTGTATGCTAACGACACGTTTTCAAGAAGAATTTTGAAGTACCTCAATTTAATGGTCTATTTGAAAAGAGAGTAATATACGAAACAAAAATTCCTCCTAGAAACGACAAGGAGTCAATTTGAATCTGTCACTTCCATTTTTTGTTATTCTTTTCTGTGGAAAAAGAGCCGAAATACATAAGTTTTTTCTATTTGCTTAGTAACAATGTCTCCTGGTTGCAATGGATGATCAATTGATTCATGTGTACGATGTTATTTGACAACGACATGTTTACGCCAAACTATCGTCTCCTCCCCTCCTCTTCAGAGGTTCACATTCGTTTGTCCCTCCACATTAGACATGAAATGTCAATGGACGAAAAAACCAAGAGCCTTGTTAGAAATGGCCTATAATTACAAACCGTGGAAGAGCTACCTCAAGTTGAATCATTAGAATAGACCAGTTTACTAAAAACCTTATTGCCTTAAGCTTGTATTAATACACCATCCACGATGTTCCCAAGCTTTTTACGATTTATCCGTTAATCCCTTGCACCCCTCCTGTATACTTCATATATGTAAAAAAAATTCTTTTTTTTTACAAAATTAGGCAGGAATCCCAAACTGGCATTATAATTGAGCCCAAGATTAAGGAGCTTGTAAGGTATGTTTATTGCTTCAGCAGGGATTTAGACTAAAAGTTTAGAATAATTAAAGTACCTTTTTTTTAGAATTGCATGCTATCCGATTACATCTTAGACTTGGGACAAAATTTTATTTCTCGAGATAAAAAGTGGCCCATTTTGGTTAAAGTATCAAGACAGAGTTTGATTTAACACATCAGATTTGACACGTTTGATCACATGTAAACAAAAATATACAATGCAATTAGTTGAATTAAAATAAGTAAATAGAACCTCGAATTTAGTGCCATTTAGAACTTGCAGATGGTAAAATTTATAGGAAGAACGTAGATATATGCAATATCTTTTATATGAGCTATAAAAACTCCGTCTATGATGTTCTGGTAGCCTGCAAATGCCACCCTTTGAGAAATGGCACAGAAAGTGCCATTTTAGTGCCATATGGCAATTGCAGATGGAGGAATTTATAAAAAGCACGTAGATATGAGAAAATAGGAGACAGATCTCCTGTTTTTCTTTTCATCAACTTGAAAAGTAAAACCCTTCACCTCTCGATTAAACAGGCAAAATATGAGTTTCAAGGAGATCGTTTTACTTGTCGTTATTAGAACGACTGGCAAAATTCCTGCATTGCAACAAATCAGGTCTTAGGTTGATTTATGTTCTTTATTTCAATTTATGTTCAATTTAGATTGACGTTCTGGTAGCCTGCAAATGCCACCCCTTGAGAAATGGCACAGAAAGTGCCATTTTAGTGCCATATGGCAATTGCAGATGGCGGAATTTATAAAAAGCAAAACGTAGATATGAGAAAAAACTTTTGAATGAGCCATTAAGCATCTCTCTATGATGTCCAGTAGCCCAATAGGTCTGCTGAAAAAAAAAAGAAAAAAAATAGGAGACAGATTTTTTTCTTTTCAGATGTTTTTCTTTTCATCAACTTGAAGAAGTAAAACCCTTCACCTCTCGATTAAACAGGCAAAAATATGAGTTTCAAGGAGATCGTTTTACTTGTCGTTTATTAGAACGACTGGCAAAATTCCTGCATTGCAACAAATCTAGTCTTAGATTGAATAAGAAAGCCAAGCAAACTTCTTATTAAATCCTTCACATACCAGCCCCTATCTTCAACGCAATTATTCCCAGAAGAATCCAAAGAATTGTAGAAACACTCGTAGTAGAAAAATATGCAATGGAAATCAGTGAGGCTATAATTTACAGGTGAAATGACACAATTGAGATGGGATTTCAAACATTTTCCAGCTGTTTTCCTTCCACTGAAAATAGCCACCAAACAAAAAGCAAAGAAATAGATATCATGCACGTGGTGTAAGTCCTTCATTGAAACCTCATCTGCGATAAATTGGTGAAAATACTTGTAATACTATATGACAAAAGAAGACGACAAACAAGTTCTTGGCTCTGTTAAATTCCAAACCCTTATAGGAGAGTCGTATCAAGCAGTTCGTGGTAACGAACTGTAAGTAAGGAGTGACCCGGCGCAATAGTAATAGAAACTCTAAAAAACAGAATTTTTATACCAATAGATATATAAAAAGAATCGGCTTATTATGCTGATTTCAAACATATAAGTTTCATTAATTTAGAATCACCCATTAACGGCTAAAGCCTGAGAAAATTTGCCTGATTTTGAAAAAGGGGAAATTACCCTCTAAAAGTCACAGAATCTCTGTGAAATTCCCACCATCAGATTCAGTGTATCAGAAAATCCTACTGTAGAGGTTTCAGGATCATATCTGCTCCTATCCCAGGGGTGATCGTACCAACCCAGTGGTCCTAGAATGTCGTGCGAGGGCTCATTCTAACGGAAATTAAAAATTCTAGTGCCCTTTTTAAGTGACCAAAAAGATTGGAGGGCAACTAGGCCCCATACCAGCCGGTTTTTCCCCCAAAATTGTCCGACCAAAATTTGTAGATAGTCATTTTGTTCATCATAGTTGAAAGGCCCAATAACTATGCCTTTGGATATAACATGACCCCCTCCCCCACAGCCCCAGGAGAAAGTATTTGAGTTATAAAATTTGCTGATTTTTCAAGCATAGTATTTGTTATTGGGAAGCATGTATAGATTTTAGGGTGAGGGGTACCGATTTTCAGCTGGGGTTTTTCCACGGGAGGATTTTCCATGGGAAGGAAGTTTCCAGGGGGGTGAACTTGTCAGAGGAAAATATAAACAGGGGTATTTTGCAAGAATTCCTATACAAAATTCTTTTCACATGTCTTGCTTTCTTTTTTCCGTCTCAATTTTACGCGTAGAGTTGTTAAAGAGTGATTTTCCTGGGTATATTTTTACCGGGATTGAATTACCTAGAAAATATTTCCATGGGGAAGGTATTTCTTCATGGAGGCGGGGCCAGATTTCCTGGGATTACTAAAAAACGATCAGAAATTAAATAAACAAACAAGTTGTTCCAACTGAACGCAAGGAGCAGCATTAAAACTTAAAACGAATAGAAATTATTATGCATATGAAAGGGGTTGCCTCCTCCTCAACACCTAACTCTTTGCGCTAAAGTTTGTTTTTTGTCCCAATTCTTAATGAACGACTCCTGGAACACAAAGGTAATTAAATTAGAACACTAAGAAGCTTTTTTAAAAGTATTAAAAATCTTTAGCGTAAAGAGTGAGGTGTTGAGGATCAGGAGCCCCCTTCATATACGTAACAATTTCTGTTCGTTGTAAGTTTTAATGTTCTTTCTTACTTTCGGTTGAAAAACTTCTTTTTTTATTTAGCGTAAAGAGTGAGGCGTTGAGGAGGAGGAACCCCCTTCATATACGTAATAATTTCTGTTCGTTGTAAGTTTTAATGTTCCTGCTTACTTTCAGTTGAAAAAACTTGTTTTTTTTCTATTTAATTAATTAAGATGCGACTCTGCAGTAGCCTACTAAAAAAACAAAAAACTGAAAATTGCAAGGCGTTGCAAAATATGTCAGTAAAATATTGCCGTAAAATTACAGCAAAATATGTAAAATACCCAATTTTACCGTGACTAATTTTACCAGTTAGAACACTAATGTTGACCCATCAATCCTCTCCCTCAAGAGTAACAAATACAGTTCACTTATTCCACCATAAATCTTTCATAAAGTCCCAACTCAATCGTCCAAGACGTTCCCTAATACTACAGATAACTTTATTTTAATTAACTCAGTTCACCGATAGTGAGCGACGACGATAGTGTCTTCGGATTTACGTGGTCACTCCCCCGTCCATGCATTCCATGTTCCATAGGAGTTCATGCTCAGAACCTTTATAAGGACCGGGGACAAAAAATAGCCCTCCCTCCCTCTTAGAATTTGAGGTCCACTTGGCCTACTCGTCACTCCCTGAGAATATGAACTCAGTCTTCTAAGCTGTCTCAAGATGTTGCATCTTGACCCCCACTCCCAACGATCCCTTGGAGTTCCAATTCCATCACCAAAGCCATATTTTTTTACATACTGCAGATATGCCATCTTGATCTCACTACTTCAATATGTATATAGTCAAAGTAGCACGAGGGCTTATAGTGCATACACTTTTAGCTAGAATGAAGACAACAAAAGTCCCTCTCCATTCACTCCCCATAAGGGCAAATTTAAAATCCCCTTGCCCCCCCCCCAAAAAAAATAACACTTTTGAAAGTTTGAACCCAATCCCCCAAGCCAATCTCAGGATATTCAATACATTCTATTTTGGTAACATGAATACATGTAGTCTTTTGATAAACCTCCACATCCTCCTCCTTCCCCCTCCCTCTTGGAGGACAACCAGTCCCCCTCCGTGTTCCCTTCGGTCCCCAAGACACTTCGGCACCTCGGTCCCCTTGGTGCCAGAAGACTCCCTAAAAATTTCAAATTTCCGAGCTGTTCTCTAGATATTCCAGATATATTATTTTCATAAGCTGGTTCTACTGTGTCTTTCGATTTGCCTGGCTACTTGATCGTGGATGGATTCTATATCCCTAGGTATTTTAGTGCGATTTTTTTCGTAGGCCAATCGGAGACAAAACATTTTTACCTCTACCCCCTCCCCTTTGACCCATACAACAAAATTCGAGATTCAATGGCTTCCATAACATTTGCTCAATAGCCTTAGCGATCCACCAAATATTACAAACACAGTATTTTGATGGCCAAAGTACACATGGTGTCTTTCAATTTACATCGCTACTTCACCGTGAATATACTTTAGTCCCACAAGGCTTTTAGTACCAAAGACGTTAGTCAAATTAAGGGCAAACATATTTAATCTCCTCCCCCTTCACTCTGTTTCTCTCACCAAATGAAAATTTGAGATCAGTTTGCACCACTCAACCTCTCCCTGAAAGTTTCGACTTTATCCACCAAGCTGTTCCCAAGATATGTCAGATGTGTTATTTTGCGAACCTTACGACATAGTGTCTTTTGATGCATCATGCTGCATAGCCTAACTGTAACAATAGTGCAAAACAAGTTTCAAACCCATTCCCAGAACTGCTTCCAAAATATTGCAGATGAACTGTTTTGATAACGTCAATCCAAATAGTATCTTTCCATTTATCTTAGTGCTCTCCTCACAAGTCAAAATTCAAGGTCGTTTTGGCTCCCCAATACTCCCTGAATGTTAAACTCGCTCTTGCAAGCCACTGCCTAACGGGGGTCATGTCGCAATCCCTGAAGTATACTCATTAGACTTTTTAATTATTCCAAACACAATGGCTACCTCAAAATTTTCATCCAACATCTTGAGGTGCCGGGGTGTCTTGGGGGCATAAGGGAACACAGAGGGGGGCTGGTTGCCCTCCAATCATTTATGAACATTAAAAAGGACATATAGATTTCACTTTCCAATCGAATGAGGCCCCTCCCCAAATTTCTACGACCCCACCTTCTATTCAAAGTGGTCAAGAAAAAAACACATTCGAAATAAAAATACATTGAATGTACATGACTTTGCTAAGGTAACACTACAATGTTGCTCCTCATATAGCTGTGCCATTACTTCTCAGTTATGACTCAATCTACAAGGCAAAACCACCAGCATGCACCAAAAACCACATGGAGGAATCTAATAAATTAATCCCTTCTATAGTATTTCGATCATCATTTTGAAATCATTTATTGACTTACAGAAGTAAGACAAGAGTTCAAAATTGCATGAACTTTCCAGGATTTCTTTTTTTTTTAGCAAAGATGCTTGAGGACTCTAAGTTTGTTCATATTGGGGCTGGCAATCAAATAAGACATATTAGCTGATTTCATTTGCTGAGAAGCAATCACAATATGGGGAGGATAGTGAATACCCTGCTTAATCACTTATATTGAGGTTAGTACAAGTACTTGGGCTTCGTGAGCCAGTCTTGGCTGCAAGCAGATTTCCCAACTTCCGTTGCTGATAGTGTGATCACTAATAACGCTCACTAATAACGCTTAGTAGCCAAAAATGAGTGATGGATTGCACCAATCACTTCAACGTGTGATTAGTGCAGTTAAAAAAAAGAAGCAATGCATTGAATATGCATTCATTTGCACAAATGTGCAAATTATGTAAGATTGCTCTTGCATATCCTGGCTGTCAAAAGATGCATATTTGACATGATTTTACTCACTTTCTGAATTGGCTTTAGATTTTCTTGAAAGTAAAGATCCAGGTTTAAAAAAAAACATGAACAATTTTGAGAGCAAACGGATTTGTTCAAAAAGTTTAATGACATGAGCTTATCCTTACAAGGGGACAGCTTTAATTTCAAAAAAACAAATGGTCTAATTTCAGCCTTCTTGGAAGATTGAAATTTACCAAGCAAAATATTAGTTGGCATGAATATTTCCACTTTCCAAGATTGTCTCACGTAGAATGCCTTGATGAAGATACTCAGACAATGGAAGCTTCACCATGGATCATAAATCAGTTTGATAAAATGGAAGTAGAGATTATGATATTTCAAGAGGAGCTACTTGAGCTTAGCACTAATGAGGATCTGAAGCAAAGATTTAAAAGAGACCTAACACCCCCAGTGCCTTTTAAAGACCAGAACATAATTTGCACTTTACTGAAAATAAAACACATTGTAAACATTTTCACTTTTATAACTTTCTTAAATCCAAAATTATTCAGACTTTCAGGAATGAATATCAGTATATATAATACTGATATTCAACTTTTAATCAATATTCTTTCGTTCTATTCAGTAAGTGAATTTTTCCTTCTTTTTTAATGTTATGAGAAATAAACTGGATCCTACATTATTCAGAATGTACATCAATGAATGTGCAACCAAGTTGACGAATCCTTTGATGCTATTTGCAGGTGATTGCAAGCTCCTAAGATTGACCCAAGACAATATAAACCAGTCGAACATGCAAGAAGATTTGAACCAGCTATCCAAATGGTTATCAGATTGGCTTTTAAAACTCATGCCTCAGAATTCCAAGTTCTACATTTTGGATTTAATAATCCAAAACGTCCATATCATTTAGGAGATGCACAGTATGAGGCAGTTGGTGAGAAGAACCTGAGGGTCATTGTTGACTACAAGTCGAAGTTTTGTTGCCACATATAAGATCAATTCGCAAAAGCAAACTGAGCCCATGGCCTCATAAAACAAACATTCACCACCAGGAGGCCATGCATGGTAATGACCCTTTATTAAGCCATGGTCTGCCCTTACCTCTAAGTTGGCATGACCCTAGCCTCTCCCATCTAAAGATGGAAAAAATCATGTTCCTTCACATTTTCTGCTAATATAGAAATTCATTCTTTCACAATTCTCACAGGCAAGGGCACTTAATTCAGTTTCTTTGTTTCTTTTTGACCATAAATAAACTCTGTTATTTTTACAGCAGCTGGTATAACCAAATCTTCACCAATAGTGCATAGTTTCTTTTTTTGAGCAATCAACTAGGCTACTACTAGGCTACTGTTCAAATGTACCAAAGAAGTTGCTACTCAATCTTTGTTTTTTTACAGATATTTCTAAATTTGCAAAATAATCTTGCAGTTTGGAGGACAGGTGTGAATGCAAATTATCTAAATGTTTCTTCAACTGACTTTTTTTGAAAGATTCTGAATGCAAATTATCTCAATGTTTCTTCAACTGACTTTTTTTGAAAGATTCTGAAGTCAGTATCTTCATACATACAAAACAATGTGGTTTCATTGTACCATTGTCTTCTATTTGTGTAAAACTGTAATTAAGGAATTCATCTTGGTATTTTCATTTTCTATTTGCTGCCATCTGAAGGGAGACAGCAAATAATAACTAAGATACTTGAATTAAATTTTCAAATAGCAGCTAACCTTTATTGAAATATTGATGATTAATGATAAAATGGTGGTATTGTCATTAATTAACTAGAAATACTGTCTCTCTGACTCATCATTGTATTTGTATCTTGACAACATGGCATGGACTGAGCAGGTAGCCAGGGCTGTGCTTTACTGTACAAAGATTTAAATCAAGAACACTCTAGTGGTGGGGAGTGAGATGGTGTGGCCTGTATATGTTGCTAAATTGTTTAAGTTGAAAAAATATTAATAGGTTTAAAAAAGAGAAAATTAAAAATATATACTTTTTACTTACAAAAGTTTCATTTTTATCCCCAAAAATTTCAATTTTTACCCCATTTGGGTAATTTACCCTGGTTCCCTGACTGCTGCCCTATATTACATTGGTCTGTAATTTATCTCTATGTGTGATAAAGTGAATAACTTAATAGAATATCATTAAAAATGACTTTTAATAAATGAAAAATCTGCTAGATAATGTTATTACTTCATTTCCTGGCAGCTTGATATTAAGTAGCTCACTTGTGTCTGGCTTTCAGACACAGAAAAATCAGAATTTCTCCATCTTACATAGTTTCTTTGGTACAAGCCTAGTATCTACAGGCACGGGAGACATTTTCACCAGAATCCCACTGCCAAAACCTGCCATTTTAAAGATGAAGCGAGCTGGAACAAGCAGAGAGGAAACTATTACAAGGCTTGCACTGGAGATTGCAAAAGAAAGACAAGTGGGGTAAGTTTCCTAACATATTTTTGAACAAGATTGACTGGGGTCAAACCATAATGGCAAGACACTAAAGACAAGAAAAAAGATTTCCATTGAGCATTATGTTTCTTGTATTGGTGTTAAATGACTCTCTTCTCTGTTTTTTACCTCTAATTACTGATCCAATCCAAGATCTGGAGAGCATATGATGAGGTCAAAACCTTTTTGGATACTGGGCAGTGCTAGTAATACTATTTTTCCTCATTAATGTAAATTAACCATTGTGTAGGCTACATTTTAAATTAATACTATTGACATTTACCAAAGCTTGCTCCAAACTGGTTGTGTAAATGCAGGAGACTTCTTTTCCAGCACTGACTAGAATGAAGGGAACTTGTTGCATTAGAATGTTATTTTATATGCAAAATATATTCTTTCAAGTGCTATTTGTATTTGATTTCTATAGAGACATCTTTCTGTAAGAAAATGTTCTTGATTTTTTTTTTTTTTTTTTTAGACCCAATTTGCCCTCCAGCAGTGATGTGTCTGCTGGAAATTTCAAAACAGAACCTCTAAATAGCAATGTAGTAAGAGAATCCACAGATACAGTCTTTCATCAACTGCAACCCTTGGCTTTGGATGTCACAGAACCAGAATTTCTCTACACACATTTCTGTGTTCTTCACAGAACAGAACCAGAATATTGTCTCTGTGGACAATAATCAACTAATTGCAGACCTTATTGACAATAGTACTCTAGTTTGCGATTTTGTTGACAATGGTTCAATCTTGGTTGACAGAAGTCAAGTGAATCAGGAAATGGATTCAGAAAGGGCTGGTAGAAACTATGAAGGTCAAGAGCAAGAGCATGATGGGAATCACTTTTCTGATCAGAACAGTTGCAGCAAATGTAACACTAAAAGAAAGAGGAACAGAAGCAAGGGGAGAAGGAAAGACAACAATAAGAGGAAACACTCTTTTATTGAAGATTATTGTGACACCTGCTGCAAAAAGCACTGCAAAGAGTTTGATGTTGAACTAGAAAGCAAGTCTGTGAAAGTTTCTGAGGTGAAAGCTATGCCCCCAGAAGCAAATTCTTAGCTGGATGTAGAAGACTAGAACCTATAAAAAGACAAACTGTCCATGCTGAAACCAAAAAAGGGAAGATGTTTAAACAAAACAATTCAAGGCATTTTTGCCAACCAAGAATGTAACAGAATGCTGTAGCAAAGTTAGAGGTTTGCAAGAAGATGTTAATGAATATCTTTGGTTTCAAAATTAATACTCATTGGACTGTGCTATGTAAAAAATAAAATGTGGTCTTGTCAACCAGCATATTGTGGATAATAGAGGAAAGAAAGCGCCCCATAACAAGGTGACTTCTGAAGACCTTGAGAGGATAAAGAACCATATCAATAGTTTTAGCCCTTCTACACCCTCATTACCATTGCAAAAATGCACCAAACATCAAATATTTGCCATCTTCATTGACTCTCAATAACATGCATCAAGATTTCAGTGAGGAATTTCCAACTTTGAAGGTATCTCTTGAGACAAACAGACGCCAGGTAAAGAGAATGAACATATCATTGAAAATACCAGCATGTGATGTTTGCCCTGAGTGTGAAAAGTACAGTATGGCTGACAGTCTTGGAAACGACATGGATGAGACAGATTCTGCAATCACAAAGCATTTAAGAAAAAGATTGGGAGAAACACATTGGACATGCTAGGAAAGCTACACATGTCTATCAATCAGATACATCCAGCTGCAGCAGCAATTCTGGGAAAATTATCTTTGCAGTGGATTTACAAAAGGTTATTCTTCTTCCTGATATGCCTGGAAATAAAGAGGCTATGTTTTTTAGTTAGCTGGTTGTGTTTAACAAGACCTGTGCACATGTGAACCAATTTGACCCAGTATCAGTAGGAAAAGGTCATTATTACTGTGTATTATGGCACAAAGCAATGAAAGGCAGGATAGCCAAGAACATAGTTGACACTCTTTATGCTGTTATTTCATCTACTTCAGAGCATGACATTCAGGATTTCATATTTTGGATAGACAACTGTACCAATCAGAATAAAAACTGGATTTTGTAAACCTCACTTGTCCAGATTGTAGACCTCAAACTGTGACACTGAAGTACTTGACAAAAGGTCATACTCACAACTCAGCTGATGGAGTCCATGGCAACATTGAAACTAAGATGTAGAAAAAAGGGAAAGTGCATAATTTTCCAGATTTTGTATAGTGCATGTCAATGTTGAGAAAAGGACTCTCAGCTGTGGAGCTACATGAATTTAGGCAATGGGTTTCACAAAACCAAGCACAGAACAAAAATATGTGCAGCCAAAGTTAATGAAGATTGTCAAAGCCAAGTTTGAAAAAGGGTCCTACTTACTTTACTACTGTACAGACTTTGACAAAGATGTGGAGGCTTGCAACTTTCTGCAACCAAAGTTTGACATCAAACATTTGCTGGAGGTCAGCAGAATTCCAAGAGGGATACTCAAAGAGAAGAAGGATGGAATTGTCAAAAAGTTCTGCCCCATGATGTCTAAAAATAGGCAGTTGTTTTGGAATTCATTATTGTTTTCAGAATCCATGGGTCTTATTGACAGCAAGGATGATCCCTATGAAAAGGAGGAACAAATCTGTGATGAGATGAGTGACAATTCTTAGTGTTGTTACTTTTGTAATACAACTCCTTTTTTTAAACTCCCCTTTGTGTTGACACTAGGTTTTGGTAGTGGGATATGTTGGCCATCAGAGCTGAAAAGCTCCATCAGGATTTTGATGAAATTATGCCCCTGGTTGCAAAGTCTCAGGGATTGAAAAACAAAATCTACAGTTTAGGTCTTTTTTTCAATCATATAGGCTACTTCTTGAATCAAATACTTCTTTCTAATAATATCTCTTTCCTTAATATCAACAAATCACTTCAAATTCTGAAATATGGGGTATTTTCTTCACATGATGGGAAAATAAGTACCAGCTGTGGTGGATTCTTGTTAAGAATTCTTCTCCAAAATGCATTATGTAGAGCTTTTTATTTTAATATTGGGTCTATGAAGATGCGTCCTGTTTCAATTGCAAGTAGGTGGAATTAAAGCTGGATGTTATTTTCCTGAATACCTTTATTATTTTCCTTAAGCTTTCTATGTCAGTCTCTGACTTACTTATGGACCTAACTAATGAGTTGCAGGGCAGGCTTAGAGTCGGTGAGCAAGATCACCTTCTTGATGCCATTTGGAAGCCTTGTTCTCTAATAGCTCTCTATGATGTTCTAGTGCCCTGCTAGCAGCAAAGGAAAAAAGATAACACATGCGTTTTGCCTATGCATAAATATTATTTGCCTTGTTGTTCAAGGCAGAGCTGTGAGTTTCCTATTTAGGGTTACTAACAATGGTTATTCTAATGGTTTACTTTTTGTCTTGCTGTGATGCCTTTTTTAGGGTTTCAGGCTCTCTTAACATTCCCACAAATTAGTTTTCAAAATAGTATTTTACTATTAATACTAATAAAAATATATAAGACAACCAGTACTGGGACACTTAAATCACTCTGCCTATTCTGGGACAGAATCTTTGGTTGGATTGCAACATGTCCAATACTGGGACAAAAGAAAACAGGTTTTTTGGAAGCAACCCAGAAAAATGTATAGATTGGGTGTCCAAGATTAAAGTGTTTTGTCCCAGTATTGGACATGTTGTAATCCAATCAAAGATTCTGTCCCAGAATAGGCAGAGTTATCAAAGTGTCCCTGTACTGGTTGTCTTACCCTAACTACTATTCCTGAATTGGATACACATTGCAATTTTTTCTCAATAGATAGAAAGGCATCAAGTGAGGCTTCATCCTAGCTAAATATGCTGTAAACTGCGAAGTTACTGGCTGATATAGGTGCCTGTTCTTAAAGTAGGCTAGACTAAATTTTTTTTAATAGCCTAGTTATCTGATAAGCTTCAAACTTCTTATTATTATAGAGTAGCGTTTTTCCAATTTTTTCATAGAAAATCACTTAATAACCTAGACATCAACGTAAATCCTTAGCAATTAGGCTAGGGCAAGGTTTAGTCTATGCTAGGCCTATCATTTTGTCTAAGTTACCTTAGTGAAGGCATAGAATAGGCCAACCTAAGATTAATAGGCTGGTGGATCCATTTTTATAGTCTACTGGCTTCATAATTCAGACTCAAATTAAGAAGAAGTAATTGATCAGTTAAAGTACTATACCAGGTAAACTTGTTACAGGAAGAGACAATGTGATAGTTTATTTCAAATTACTGCAAGTTTTCCAATAATTTTCGTTTTTCCTAGATGGTGCTTTTATGCTTGCATTCATGACACCTTGTGATCCTTTCTCAAGTTATTAGGACTTTTATACAACGTATTAAAATTAGTTTGCCGTATCTGTTAAAAGTCTAACTCCGTTTTGGTGCTAAATAGATTTGGAAAATAAAAAATATAAGAGAAGATGTTTTATTTGATCAAAGCTAGCCTATCTTTTTTTCTTTTTCAATCAGTAGTTCGTAACGAATTCTAAGACCGACCCAGCTCAATAGTAACCGAAACTCTAAAGAACGGAATTTTTATACCAATAGATATTTCAAATGAATTGTAGTTTTATGCTGATTTCAAATATATAAGCTTCATCAAGTTTAGTCTTACCCATCAAAAGTTACAAGCCTCTTGCCTTATTTTTGAAAAAAGGAATTTGAACTTTAGCACAGAGAGCGAGGTATCGACTAGGAGGAAACCCCCCTCATATACGTAATAATTTCTGTTTGTTTTTAGTTTTAATGTTTCTCCTTACTTTCAGTTAAAAAAAATTTATTTAAATACAAATTAATTGCCGCCTAAATACCATAGCCTTAATTTTAGAAATAATGTTTAGATTCCGAAGTCCAAAAATCCAAACATTCAAATTTATCAGTATTTCGTAGGCGTTTTGTCCAATAAGACTACTTTTAAAAGTCTGAAAAACAAGCCTGAAAGGTCTTTAAATAGTCTGAGAAGAACATTTGAGAAATAAGGTAAAAATTTATTTCAGAAACCTTCCTAATGAAGCTTCCAAAGAAGCATAAAATGTTTTCACTTCAGCACCACCATGCTAAGTCCAGCAGTCCTTTTTTGTATCACCGTCATCCTTAACTACAAATTAATTCTTCACCTCTTTTTGAAGAGGAGTTTTGACTTTGGTTGCAAAATCTAAACCTTTGATAATGATGAAAAAATTATAAAGGAGGGCCCAACCAAACTAGTTCTTTGAGGGCAGCTGATTTCCTCTAGAGTCAAGTAACTTGTTTGCATTACCCTACAAGCTAAATATGGTACATCATAAGTTAAGTTGTTGTGTTGTTGTTTGTCGTTTTTTTTTGTATAATTTGTGACGGACAAAACTCTATTTTTGCAGCAAAAGTGGCAATACCCTCTTTTGTTGAAAATTATACTTTTCCTATTTTTGCTCAAATAACTTGTTATACTAATTTTTATTTTATTCGGATCCTTGGAGAACAAAATATTAACAGGAAAAACCAGACAAAATGATTTAATATAGTAACAAGGTCGAAACAGATCGTGTTTATCGTGAAATAAATTTCTTTGGAAAGGCTTGCCAAATATAAAAGACTCTCATATGAAATTTTATGCTGGATTATAGTAAAATCTAAATTAATTTTTATAATTATCACATTTAGTAACATAATTTTAGTATGAGCTAGAAGAAGGAGGGGTAGTGTGATTTTCAATTTATTTTTTTTATTTATAATGTCAAGTACAAGTGTACCCCAAACTAGATTAATAAAAGTATGGAATAATTCAGAAGTTTTTAAAAGCTCATTTAGACATTTATATGGAGGGAAACTTTAACTAGTGAAAGCTGTTTTTTTTTTCAACATGCAGTTGCAGAAATAAATACAGACGAAAAGACTCTTTATAGATTTATTTTAAGATTTTAGTTTACAATTTATTTTATCAATGAACTTTTTTCAGTAAGATTGATTTCTTTTTATTGGTTTTATATCGTATTTCGCTGATAACGGCTGTTGCATATATAGCCGATATATCTGCTTTGGTTGTGTTCACTGCCAAAGAGTATAGGTAACTTAGAAGAATGAAAACTGGCGCTAATATCGACAAAAGCAACCAACAGTGCCATCTAGCATTTGGAGACACTTGGCATTTCACTGTGTTCGAAAATTTCCTCGTTACCTTCTCTTGTGTTTTATGTAATTGAAGTTTTTACACAAAGATTCCATAACAGCCAGTGTACATTATGGTATCATATCCTATTTACTGTTGGTCTGTGTTTACTTGTACTGAAATCAGTGACGTGGATGGTTGGGGAGTAAAGGGATACTGAGATTTTGGAATAAACTTTGAGACTATTTTCCAAGTTTCTATTATTATATTTCATCAGTTGAAAGAACTTATAATTGAAATTTACAGCTTTTCTGAAAAAGCATAACATTTTTGGTGAAAAAATGCTAACATCTTTTGCTGAAAACCTTTCATTTTACTAAAAGTTTAACGGTATATACATCAATTTCGTATCAAAAAGGATGAAACTGCAAAAATACCCAAAATACGTTTATCTGACCGGTTAATGATTGCAAGTAAAACTAATTATGGAAAGTAATATACATGTTTACTGGGTCTGATTTTGCAGAAACAACCCATGACATCGAGGTGGAAAGATTTTATAAAAGCCCCTTTCTACATTAACCGCCATGAGAGCATTTGGGCTGTTATTATAGCTTACTAAATAAGATATATTAGTCAATCGATTGCCCATACCAGACAGAATGGCACTTCTACAATCCACTTATAAGAAGTTAAAGAATCTGCATGGTGGTTCGTATACTTCGCAATATAGAATTTTTTTTTTAATCCCTTGGCCCCTGTCAAGTCCATCCAGCTTCGATCAATTCAGGCGATGTAAGCTAGATTTTAGCCTGACTAAGTGTGAATATGAATCTTTCATTACTAGTGGTTGTAACAGACAAATTTGCATTTATTAAAAAGCGTTGAAATTGTCCGATAAAGTGTCGATGAAGATTTTCGCAGACGCCGTATATTAGTTTTGTAGAGCAGCGTTAGTACTGGCTTCCCGTTCATGTCCTGCTACAGACGACTTCCAGGATTTTGGAGTGAATCAACATCACGGACTGAAAGTGGCTTCAAGAGTTAAATAGTATTTATGAAGCAGCTTTCACGCTTAGAACTCAGTTTGTCTATCACAAGAAAAGGAATTTTTAGCATATTTAGTCTATTCCTTTATTGTACCAAGTACTGTTTAATCGCACAACGGCATGATTTTATTGGTGTTGTCAAAAATCACACTTCTAAGAGTATTTATAAAGGTTTTCAGCAAGGTTGCGTTAATTACGTACCATACAGCTGCTGTAATATTGACAGGACTTGAAGAAAACAGTGTTGCCATGTAGAGCTTTTCGGAAAGAGAGATTAACCGAATTACGCATCTTCTAATGGATAGTTTTTGAGGTAATGACCAATAACGTCAGTACCTTTATAAGTACTAACATACAGTTTTGTTTGTCCTGTCATTACGAATAAAACAGCACAGTTCTTCTTGAAGAATTGAAAGGGGAATATCATTTGTCTCAAGTTTTGAATGCAGTCACCTCAAATTCCAAATTGTAGATACAGTAATGAATGCAAAATCTGTATAAATCTGAAAAGTGGCTGCTACTCCAATAATGATAGTTGCCCTGCCATAGAATAGTGCAATAACACCTGACTAGATGAGTCGTATTTTGTATATTTAATTGTCAAGTCACTTCAGCTCACAGACTGTAGGCTGTGATCCAAGTATAAGTGAAAACCCTCTTTTTGGCACCCAGGAAAATATAGGATAAAGCTTTACAAAATGTAAAACTCTATTGAACAATTCCAGCCCCAGGGTTGAAAACCTCAGAAATCCATTTTCTCATCACAGTCAATGAAAAAAGGATGGAATTTAAGAAAAAATGGGTTCCCGCTTTTAAGTTTGACTATCAAGAAATGAAATTAAAAATTGTAAGAATTCATATTTTTTTTCTGTCCCAGAAAACAAAAACGTAAGTTAGTTTTTAGTAGCAAGTAAATCATGTTTCATATTTGTTCTTTTTTGTATTTATTGACAATTTTGACGGAAGTTCCCAATTCTGCTCAATAGTAAATTGCAAGAACTTTTAGCAAGAACTGGGTTATCCGTATATTGAAAAAGCAAAAAAGCTTCCAGTTTTTAATATTGAGCAAAAGAAAATAAAAAAGTTTTCCAACGAAAAGTAAGGAAATACATTAAAACATAAAATGAACAGCAATTATTTCTTATATGGGAAGGACTGACCTTTCCTTAACCCTGAACCTTAATGCTAAAGTCTTAAAGTTCTTTAAATATGCTTGTCATTCCAATTCTATGGCCCTTGTATTTGAGAGGTCTTCATTAAAGAACGTTGAGAAAAAGTTCAACTTTACGTAAATACCGAGGGTTCAGGAAGGGACAGCCGCCTTTATCAAGGGTGTATCCAGGATTTTCGTTCGGATGGGGTATTTTTTTTCGGAGTGTTTTACAAAAAAAAAAATTTTACAAAACGCATAAAAACTTTGTTTATAAGTATTTTCGTCACTTTTTTATGAGGCAGACCAAAACTTATGGAGGGAGGGAAGGTTCAAATCCAGTAGCCTCCCCCTAGATACGACCTTGCCCCTCATATATGCAATAGTTTCTGTTGGTTTCAAGTTTTAATTTAGCTCCTTACTTTGAATTGAAAAAAACTTTATTTTGGTTTCTAACCGCTTATCAAATACTACTACTACTACTAAAATATACTGCAGCACCAAGCCGCCTGAGGCCGACTTAACTACGCACACTTCTCCTCCCCAATCTGTTCAGAGCCTCAATCTCTACACCCTCCCAGGAAGTTCCCATTTTCCTTAAATATTTCCTTACATCCTCGAACCCCAACCAGGGACGATCTATTTTTAGTTTGGCCCTAGACGATTGACGGACAAGGACAATTCATCCGCAGAACGTGCCCTAGTCATATTTTTCCTTTCTCTCATTAGATTCCTTGAAAGCGGGATTGAACCACACTTTTGGTACAGCCTACTATTTGAGATACAGTCAGTCAGCCGGGCACCTAAAACGAAAAGTAGTTAATTTCTCTGGAAAACATCTAGCGAGTCTTCTTCCGTTTATCGTAGCGTCCACGCTTCCGGACCTAAGTTGACCCATATTATCACTGTAGCTTCCAAAATTCTAATCTGGTTCGTAGTGCACACACCGTCTTACTAACATTACCTAGATAAATGAAACTTTCAACTTGATTGATCTTCTCATTACGCAACATCAACTTCCCTTATTCCTAGACTTAGCGACTAACGTTAAGTCTTCTTAACGATAATTTTCAAACGCATTCTTGCACCCTAAACTCTCGATGCCTCTAAAAGCTCAATTATTTTACAAAAAGTCAGGGGCACGGCGAAGAAGGGGGTCCTCAAAGTTCCATTCCAAAGTGTCAGTGCACAGTGCCGACATCTTATAATTTAGATTATGTTTTTAGTTGGCTTGAGTGTCCGCATTTGTCGGCATACTGGACGATTTTGTTGGCACATTATTTATATTTCCATCCCAACTCAAAACCCTAGCTACATCACTGCTAAAACATCATTAATTTTTCAATTAATACCAGGAAATCCTCTCCCCTTTCCTTACCCGTGTGGAATTTCCCAAGGAAACTTCCCTCTCCACGGAAAATTCTACCTGTGTAAAAACTCCCACCCCAGATATCTGTATATTTCCATAACAAGTAATATATATGAACAATGGTGAATTACGGGGCTTATAGCCCTATCCCCAGTGACTATGGGGGGATCAAGTCATCTCCAAAAGCAGTTATTAGACATTTCAATTTTGCTGAATCAAAGAACTACCTCAAAATTTTGATCGGATGTCTTGGGAGAAAAGCGGCATTGGAGGAGGGGCTAGTTGCCCTTAAAACCTTTTTGGCACTAGTGCCTTTGATTTCCGTAGAATGAGCCCTCTCCCAATCTTCTAGGACAATTGGTCCCATACTCGTGAAAAAACATAACAAAACAATTAGCACACATCCGTGATCTTTCTTCTGACAAAAATACAAAATTCCATATTTTTGTAGTCAAGAACTTGAAACCTCTAGTAGGCAAGTCCGCTTTTTAAAAGTTTCGGTTATTATTAGGCAAGGAATCACTCCTTGCTTATAGTTCGTTAGCATGAACTGTTTGATATGAAAAAATCTATCTTTCAAAATACTCTGAAGTGAATTCGATTCTTTCTTGATTTTTTTTATCTCATGGACCATGAACATGAATCTTTTTTTTTTTTACAAATAAATTATGTTTAACATTGCTAGTTAAAATCACCTTTGTTCACAATTCCTGGGTACAACCAAAAGTGTTCTAAAGCAGACTGGATCTATATCTATGAATATTATCATTAGAAGCAGAGAGAGCTTATTGACAAAGCTGTAAAACCTTGAAGACGAATAATACATCTCCAAACCAAGCATTTAAATGTACATAAAAGAAAACAGAAGTGAATGCGTAGCTGTGTTGGCTTCAGGGGGCTTGGTGCTGCAGTGAGTGGTTATTAGTAGTAAAATAAAATATAAAGACGCCTTTCCTTCGTTTGCTCGTCCCTCTCTTTCCATTACCTTTACTGAATGTAGGAGGCTTTTTGCTGAGTCATTCTTTGAGCTTATCTTTGGTAAAACACCGACTTCTTCCAGTCCCAAAACTTTTATTACCGTCCTGAATTTTGAGCATGCGCCTTTGTGACTAACAGACAAGGGATAATACAAAATTAATTCCATGTGTCCAAAATATTATGGAAACTCCTTATTGGTCTTTGAGGTGCCCTCCTTTAAACAGAATATAAATGTAAATCAAAATAATTCTTACCCCGAATAGTGCATAAGCTCCATGTCAAAGCTGACAATACAACATTCCGTCATCAAAGAGCGACATTAAGCCTTATAACGAGCAGAAATAATCCTTTATAATAGTTAAGAGTTCTGGCTTGCTCTGCTAAGAATTTTTTTTAAATCTTCTTGCGATGCTCAATTATGCCATCTACATTACAAACATTGAAGCTACCATCATCAAAATCTACTTGATCATTGGGACAAACTCATACTCACAACTTTTCCCAATGACCATTCCCTTTATACATAAAACACTTCAGAATACCTGCTTGTAATCCAACTACGTGCTTACTCACTATTGAATTGTCAGATGTTATTTTTATGGTTGTTTCCGATTGAAAATTGCTAACGAAACACACAATCAGGGCTTTGGAGTCAGAGTTTTACTAACCTTTTGCTGGAGTCGGTATATTTAACGTGTTTAGAGTCGGTTATAACTTATAAAAAATCTAGTTAAACGAAGCTTTAAAACGGAGCTGTGAAGTCGGAGTCTGTATATCGAAAATGTCTGGAGCCGGTTAGAACTTACAACCGACTACACAGCCCTGCACAAGACATTCATTTTTTCAACGACTGTCAAGTCCACTGACCACGTATTGCATCATCATCAAAAATAGCTAACTATGCACTTGTTTTTCATTCTCCTGCATGTATTAACAAATATTTTCCGAGTAAAATGCACAATTTTTTAAGCATATTCGGAAAATATTTACTCGACACTGAAAATCCTGGACAAGATAAACTCAGACAATATGAATTAAACGGTATAATTCTAAACATGGGGAAAATAGAACAAAACACTTCAAAAGCAAGTCATAGAAAGTTTTACAGACGTTCCTTTAATGTTGACTCTTGCTACCACATCGTAAGCTCCTGGAAAGATAACCAAAATGGTAAATATAAACATAAACAAACATGGACAAGGTGTTAATACTGGATAATCCATTAAAACGTTGAGAGTAAAGGCTGAAACAACAAAATAGTCCTTACATTTCAACTCACTAGGTACTCAAAGGTGTATTTTGAACAGATGGCCAAACTAGCTAATTGACAGAAACTAGCCCGAGAATGTAACAGACACTTTTACACAAATTCTGTGAACAACTTGAGACAAAAATATGATCCATGGCTCGTGCCTGATATTAATATTTTCAAAAATGCAAAATATCCTACACTTGCTTAACCAACTAATTTGCTAAGTCACGTGTTGCCAAGAATATGGGCAAAGTAGAACAGAAAACGCAAAACACTACCCCTCCCCCCCCTCCCAAAAAAAAGAAAAAAAAGTAGAATCAAATAAAACAACAGAAAAGTGTCGCCCGGACCCTCAAAAATCAACAATAGATCATTTTATCAATCCGGGTCCTTCAACAAACATCCTCATAGAGTTTTCAAACTTGTTCAAAATCCGTCAAAATTACAGATATGCATCATGCTCAGAGTGGAGGGGCGATCTATGAATCAATCACAGGAGGAACTTTCATGTCACCACTGATCCAGGCAAGCAATCCCCTAGATAAATGTTTAACTAATCTGCTAAAATCTTTGATTACGATCGTTATTTAAATTTCGAATGCTTAAAAAAACGCTTCTATAAGACATATATCTTCAATTGTATGTACAGAACTTCCCAAGATTTCACTAGTCTATAAACCTTAAATATTACCAGTTTATTCAGTTTCTCAAAGACACAAATGTAAAAATATCCATTTACCTTCATACAAAAACGACGAATTTTCAATCACAAAATTTTGAGGTTTTTTTTTTGCTGACGGATGATAAAATTTTAAAAGTCAAATTTGATAAAATACGGGTATACTATAAAGTAATTAAAAAGAGTGAAAGAAGCTGAGTCTTACGGTAAAATTGTAAAATCACGCAGATGTTCAAATACAAAAAAAAAAGAAAAAAAAAGATCGTGATCGTGCAATACTTAAAGGGCAGACAAAACTCTTGAAATCAAAAGAAATAAAAAAGGATATTTATTCCTTAATTTTATTCGGAAAACCACAAATAGAATATATTCAATAAAATAGTCTGATTAGAAAAAAACCTTATCAAGAGATCATCTTCGAGAGTAATTTTTATATCAGATAAAGTCCTTGTTCATCCTTCTTTAGATTGCTCGACTTGAGACTTTGAGAACATAAGCATTTCATTTGGACCTGCTTGACAACTTTCCAAGAGACAAGCTTCAATATTTCCCATCAATGCACTATTTTTCAAGTTATTCTTCTCTCAGATATTAACATTCCTAGCCTCACAAGGGACCCCTCCACTGTTCACAATACATTTCTATCGTTAATTCTACCCTATTGTATCTACCGTTAAATAATAATACCTCAATTTATTAAATAAGCAAAATGAATCGAGTTTTTTTCTTCTTCCACGAACTCCCTGGTTATCATTTTTCAGCTCTATTCATATCATAAATACCCTTATTCTGTATCACTTGATTGATAAATATACTTTTGGTTTCATGTCCCTTGATTAATACATATCCTATCTTACTTTTTATATCCCTCTTGAAGTTGCCTCTAATCGACTAAAAACAGGGAATCCAGCAAATTTTTTTAAGACGATAAAACTAACCACATTCCGGGGAAGATACACAGAGCTAAACAAGTTCCAAAGAATATAAAGATTCTTCAGTGAAATTCAAACATCTTCTTCAACACCTTTTAGTATACTCATTAATCATCGTGGAAAGATATAATCTATTAAATAATGTAGGTTAGACCATCTTGTCTAAACCATAAACGACTGTAAACGAAACTTACCATTATAGCATTCACTATGTCATTCTTGTTATTTTTGAGGGCTTTGATGGCTTTAGCCCGGGAAACATTAGCTTGACTCATTACTAGGTCAATGTCTTTATCTTCAACATCAGTTTCATCAACCTCTTCTTCTTCAGATTCTTCAGCAATTGGAGCAGGAACCTACAGGAAAGAAATTTCGATTGAAAATGCTAGCAATACACATGAGATGGAAACTAGGCCATTTCAATTTCAAAATCGTTTACTGCCATCTAGCGCACCGTGACGAGACACAATGGTAATATGACAATGGCAGTAACCTGATAAAGCTCGGTTCAATATGTTTATTTGATAAAGCAGAAGAAACATGGATTTCGAAACGTTATTTCATAATCTTCCGGAAACACTTCCAAAACAAAACTGGCGCCTTGAATTGTTCTATATATATATTAGTCACATTAGAAGCAAGACAAAGATCATTCATTTCGATGATACAGAAAGGTGTCAAACTAATCCTATATTTAACACCAGCCATTAACAATGGTAAAATAACAGATTTTTTTTTTTTTATTTTTTTATTTTTTTTACAAATTCTATTCATTGTTGTCAATTCATTATAACTCACCCTATTCGACACTGAAGAATCGTTATTTAGAGCTACCGCTTTTTAACGCAAGGTTATTGAAAACGAATTTTCCTTTTAAAACTCACGAATTTTCAAGTTATTTTTCAAATTTTCATTTTTTTTCAAAAAACAAATTTTTTCTTTAAAATTCACGAGTCTTACCAAAGAGAATCGAAGATTCAAGCGACTTTTTGTTAAATAGATTCCTCTCTAATAACGACCTACGATAACATAGTATCATAAGCAGTCTGAAGTACTTAAATGCTATTTGTTTCTGTTTTCTGTCAGGTTTGACTGGAGACTTTATGGGAAATTTAGACTTACAAATACATTTTTAGTTAGTCGGATATTTGCATTTAACTTCACAAATAACATAACCATTTGGAATCAAACACAAAAAAGAAGCATACGAAACTAAAATACGATATTGAAAAAAGCTGCTACAAGAGATTACGGTGGAAAGTTTAATGGAGGCCAAAGGTAGCATTGAATTTGTTCGGTCAGATCGTTTACACCCCTTAGTCAAAACCTTTCTAGTTTCTCAGCAGGTTATGGATCAATAAATTTTTTGCAAAGTCTGCAAATACTGGCTAATTATCAGTCAAAATTCTATTTGAATTTAAAAGAAAGCCAGAAATTTTTAATTGTCACTGATGCTTAGCCTAAAACTTGTTCTGATTCGAACTTATTTCTGCAACTAACTGATGAAAGTATAACAGTTCAAAATAGGGATGAAACCTTTTAATCGACAATAAACAGATATAAGAATTTTTGACTGGATATTTCGAACACATATACAGTGTTCATCATCAGCAGTAAAACTAAAAGACATTAATAATAATAATAATAAAAAAAAAAAAAAAAAAAAAAAAAAGAACACTGTATATGTGTTCGAAACATCCAGTTAAAATTTTTACATCCGTTCTCTGTCGATTAAAAGGTTTTATCCCTATTTTGAACTTTTATGCTTTCGTCATGGAAAGGCAGTGCGGTCTTCGAAGTTATATACAACTAATTGATGGATGTGACGTGTTGCCAAAACACAATTTAAATACTACTTTTGCCAATAATCATTTTTCTGTATTTATACTGCCATAATATACAGTAATCTAAATTGATTTCATTAGTGCTTTAGTTCTAATGTGAAATCACTATGTTCTTCTAGTTGGACAGAAACTAATTGTTACAACATTCATCTACAACCAAAATAATTGAAGCAACTCTTAAGACATATTTGTTTTACAAATGGGAAAAGAACAAGAAGACTAAAGACTTCTTACAGACGACTTAGAGGAGGGAGGGGCAGGTACAGAAGAATCAATTCACAAAAAGTATAGATTGGGAAAAAAGTTATTTTTCAAAATCTAGGGAGGAAAGTCAATTTTTTTTTATCAACGAAGAAAAATTCATTGGGGACAATTGCCCTCTTCTAACTGATGTGTCTGCTCAGGTGCAAGGACATTAGAGGTTTAACTTATAACAGGATGATGAACTGGAATAAGTAAAATCAGGCATTTTATAAGAATCATTCAAATTGAGTAAATCACCTCGACTCCCCAAAAACATTCAAGTTTCATTGGTAGTATACATGAGCATTGTAACAGGTTTCTACTTATTATGCAAATCCACCCTTTACTTGGACTTCCAGCAAATCTCATACAATTTAGGGTAATTATTTACAATATTGTTGGTTAATTGTTTTTCTTTATGAACGAGACTCAACTTGTACAAATTATAATAATTTATGCATTTTTACGTTTGCTAATAAATTAAAATATAAAGTTGGAAGCATTGCAGCCTGGTTGCTATCCCTTGGTTAGTTTGCACTTTCTCCTGTTTCTCAATCTCCTATGTTCCTCTTGTTCGTCCCTTTCCTCTATCCGTTTTCTTTCTCCATAATTTCTTCCCATTTTTCTCCCTCTATTTTTTTTTAAATTTAAGAGTATAAGTGGTTTCTATATTTCTCTCCCTAGCTGCTCTGAGGGATGACTGACAGTGAATGAAGTTTGATTGTGTTTTGAAGTTGCAAGTAAAATTATTAAAAGATTAATAACCCACAATTAATAACACATTCTGCTAAACTAAACACTATAGGCAAACATCAATGATGTTAATGCTTAGTAACTATTATTACTAAGCAAGTAATCATTAGAAATGATTAACCTAATAATACTGTTTCAATAGCCAGTTTTCTTCAGCTTCAACCAAATTCTATACGAATTGTTTTTTTTTTCTACTTAAAAATCTTACTGTAACACTTAAGTGTTTTATAATTACCTTCACTTGATTTTTAGTTTGAAGTGATTAAGTGTGCTAGTTTTTATTGAGTTTAGATATAATCAGCATAAACACATAATAATTAGGAAGTCTTTTTAGTTTGAATGTACTACAAAATATCAAATGTTACACACACAAACAGAAAAAAAGGAAGAACCGTAATTACCGTTGTAATTAGGGGTGAGTAATTACCGTTATAAGTATATAAGTGAGTAATATGAACCGTAATTACCGTTGTATGTGCTCCAGCCTCTGCAGGCGTTGTTTCTTGAGTTTTAAACTTCTCAACTGCAGCTAGGTGTGCTTGTTGTGTCAAGTCTTCAATCTAAAATAAATAAATAATTGAATATGAATGCGGAAACTGAAGAAAAATGAAACATAATACAAACAACATTAATGATATTTCTGAGAGGGGGGGGGACTCACTCGACGCAGTTGTGTATATCAAGAGGAAGACAGTAGACCCAGGGGCTCAAAATTCTGTATGCCTTGATACTCAATTGAATCTTCCACCAAGTACTTTAACAGTCTAAAAGTTTATGAGATCATCTTTAAGCCGAACACTCATCTAATAGTGAGCAGTTTGCTAAACAGAGCCTAATGAAGCCATCTCCGTTGGTTTAATATAAGTTCAAAGGTGCAAACGGGTGTATTTTTTCAATATAAGAAAATAACTTTTTCCTAATTTAGGAAACAATTTTACAATAGTTTTTTAGCCCGAGTAAAAGTAATGGAGAGAAGGGTTTCGAATGAGCAGATTATAGGTGATAAATCGTACCAGAACAACACAAAATTATGAAAGAAGAGATGGAAAATGAACAAATTAAAGTGATATGTCGTGAAGACTACAGACAGAATTACCGAGAATATGCTAAATATGATGTGAAAGCTTTTCTTTGAACATTAATGGTAAACATAAATCGGCTTTGCATTAATAAGTTCACGATACTAGAGCATGATGTCAGTCCATTCAATTGCTTTGTATTTAAACGATCTGCAGTTAGTTCATAATGAATTCAAGTTGTTGGTTTGTGTGACAATCCGGTGAATAAAAGTGAGATGAGTAATCCCGGTTTTGGTTATTCCCTAGCCCATTTAGGTTTGGCAATGAAGTTTAGGCGAGTTCTTAGTGTCTTACTGGCATGTCCAGAGAGCGATCGAAAGTAGTAAGTCCTACTTAGTTTCTACCAGTTTCAATTACAGAGGGAAAGTACGGATTAATTAGTGATTGAGAATATTCGGATTTAATTTCTCTGTGCAAGTCTTTGGTATATTATTCTTTTTGCAACCCTAAAGTTTTAACTATTCAACATAAGACGATTTTCTTTATTATCCAACAGCTGAGTCTCAGCTTTATCCATATTCTGAACGATTTTTAAAATTTTCTATGCTTTCAAAAACACTAAAAAATTTCCAGAAACGTTAGAATAGGAAAAGTTTATTACTTTTTGAACAAGATTAGATCATTCTCTAGGAAAAAGTCTCACTAATTTCATGATTAAAATAGTGTGTACTTTTGATACAAGTAACGCAAAGTTGCTTGCTTCACAGAACATGAACCATAAATAGAGGGCGTGAGAAAGCAATCAATAAAGTTGTCAGAATAATAACAAATATCAATAGTATTGAAGTGTAGGAAGATTCATTTTCTAAAGAGGAGTCAAAGAAGACATTAAAAGCACAGAAAACTAACAAGGCTAAAGGTTATGATACTTAGGTAGACGGGTTTTGAAAGGAAGTTAAGAGACAAGATATTGAAAATTTGGATGACTTTGATAAAGGGGAAGAATCTAGTGATGTTAGCAAAACCTTAATAAAACTTATTTATAGGAAAAGCGCTAAAGGGTATGTAGTCATAATAGAGAATTAACGCAGTTTTGGTGGAAGAAAATTGCTTAGCACAATGACGCATTATTGAGATAACCAATCTAGGTACAGTTGACAGAATATAGTTTAAGAGACTGTCAAGCTTCTAGGAGTTCTCCAGGATTCTATATGGTCCTATTCTCCTCTTAATACATATAAACAACATCCATGGAGCAATAGTTGGTTTAGTGACGGAAATGAGAAAGAAACAAATAAAGCAATATAACCTCTTGATCTGTCTGAGGATGATGTTAACTCTTTAGCTCAAAAACTATCAAGCTCAACTTCCAGGAAAGCTTAGTAATGATATGAAAAAAAAATGAGAGAAATGGCTGAGGATAAATAGACAAAAAGTTAATCATTGTAAATTTGGTCTGTTGAATAAACCTTTACCCATAGCTGCAAGAGCTTACGGTGGAAGAATCAACTTTGTGGTGGAAGAAATCTATGAAACATCTAATCATGATATTGATGAAACCTAGACTTTTCAGAACAACTACGGTTTGTAGCATGAACGATGGCAAGGATATTGCATATTGCAAAGATATGACCAAGGAATTGAAAATACATTTTCTAGAGAAAACCTTACAACTTTAATTTTTTCTTTCGTTGTTCCAGATTTATTATATATACCTTTTTTATCTGAAACATTTTCAGTACACCTGATACCTCTGCCTGCTCTAGAAAGTTCACCTATAAGCGCTATTTCCAGCATTGATAAGCGCAGTATACTAAGTTCTATTTATCCAACAGTCCATATACTACCATTTTAAGGGCTTTGTTTGTTGTAGAAGCTATAGCTAATACCATTATTCTTTTCATTTATTCTAACATTTATTTATCTATTCATTATTCTAACATTTTCCAAGTTGATTTTGGTAATATGTATATTGCAACTACTGATGGAACAGGCGAGCGAGTATAGAAGCCCTATTGGAGTGTATGTGATGTCGGCTTTCTCTGTTTGTTACATTCATCCAGCACTACGGTCTCACTCTGCATCATCTGTTAGGGATGAAGTTGAAGAGCTTGCCAATTCTTTTGGTTTAGTTTTTTTTTTGTTATAGTTATCAAAAAAAAAAAAAAAAAAAAAAAAAAAAAAAAAAAAAAAAAAAAAAAAAAAAAAAAAAAAAAAAAAAAAAAAGGTGTACCTAACTGTCTTATTTAGTGACTCTTCAAGCCAAGTTACTGCACTGCCTATTTTTTCGTCGCTTAAAAAAAAAACCTATTGTCTCCACCGAAAAAAAAAGAAATAGAGGACACTGATTAGAATAAGACGTTATGATTAGAGATGAACAGTATACTTCTGAGAAAAGAAGAGGACACGTTGACCAAATTTTCGTAAATAACTTGAAAGAGTTAATTTACTTATGCAATGCAATTAATATACGCCATTTTTAAATGAAATCATACTTCCAGATTATATTTTAATATCGTCCTGTGGTAGCGCAGTGGGTTTGACCTTAGCTTGGTAATACGGGACCCAGAGATCGAATCATGCTGCAGGAATGCACTGCAGGGCCGACGCAGGGACCTTAGTAGTCAAGAAGCGTCATTAATCCGATACAATACAATATATTTTAATATCGGGAGCCAAGGCTATCCCACCAGGCTTGTATATATTTGGTTATCTAGTTACACATTAGCACAATCACAGCAATTTTTCTCAGTTTTAAGTCACGAGGCGTCAAGCCACCAATTACAATTGAATTAAGAAATTCTTGTGTCTCCCTTGCAGTTAATGCATCAAAGAATCACCCATTTTATAGAGTTTTGTTTTCTTCTGGGACTCATTGTTATCCTCACCGTTGCTTCTCTTCTAACTACGGATTTCATTTACGGTTCTATGTGATCATCCCTGTCGCATATATTCTAACCACAGATTTCTTTGTCCATTAATTCCATTTCGGATTTGTTGTGATGCTTGTTGTTGCATGTATTCTAGCCATAAATATCATTGCGCTTTATCTTCGTACATCATTACCTCAGACATTTTTTCATGTCTTTTCGCTTAGCTGCTCGGATTAATTCAAAACCCTGTATAATTTTGCATGACATCATAAATATTTAAAAACTTCATTCCCAGCTTTTCCCATTGGTTATAATGTACAAATTTGTCTTTTCATGGTTCAGGAACACTTGTAAGAAATTACAAGTTTCTAGTGGATATACTAGCAAAACAGCTAATCCGCATGGGCTCAAAGCAGATACACCATTTAGGGCTTGTAAAAATAGTTTTCTTTACAGTGTGAAGTTTGAAAGAAGAGGCTTCAACGAACCTTAAAACATCTAAACAGCAAACTTGGTCATGGGATATACGAACAATAAAGAATGACATTTTCACACCAATGGTCTCAAGATCTTAATGGAACTTTCAGATTACCTTCTTAAAAAATAATTTGGCACTCTTTACTAGTTATATTTTCAGACAGAACAATCATACATTTGCTTTATTTTGATGGGAAACCTTTTCTTAAGATTAGGCCTCCACTATAAAGAAAAAAGAAAAATCTTTCATATAACATGCTCAGAATTAGAAGCAAAAAAGAAGAAATCTAAAAAAAAGTAATACAGCACAGGCTAGAAAGAAAAATCACCTTTGCTTCTCCAAAAACAATGTAGGTATCAGAAACTGGATTCTTGTAAACATCCGGTTTATTGATAACAAAAAGAATGTTTCGCGATTTTCTAATTGTCACTTTACTAACGCCAGGGACGTGTTTCAATCCAAGTTTGGACATTATTTTCCTTGCCTTTTTCTCCCCTCTGGATTGCTTTGATTTGCTAGACAAGTCTTCTGGGCCAGCTCCAGCCACTGCACCAGCCTGAAAATTTAAAAGAAACAATGTTGGGATGTCATGTGTTATGGTTAGACAAACAACTGTCCATGCACATTACCTAAGAAATCAGGAAAGAATTCAGTTTTGAAAGCCAATTTCTATCCCACCCTCCTGATCCAAAAAAATATAATAATAAAGTACTAGAAATCAGACCTAGAATCATTAATAAAGGGAACAAAAGGACCGAAATTTAAAATTGGTCTTCGTTTGCTTCATCTTTTTTATGATTGTACAATCAGGAAAATATTAGTCGAGGAGGGATAGAGCACTCAGATCCTCCTAATAGTGTTCTGCTACAAAAATTACTCTAAGTGCCACAGAAGAAATTTACGTTTTCTAATCTTAACTGTCTATTTTGACTTAAGACAAGAAATTTTTTAAAAAACTTTAAAATTAGTAAATTCAAAAAATTTAGTTATGGAACTGTTAAACTAGGCAACCATTTTTTTACGACATATTTGTATAAACATAAATAAAATTTTGTAAACATTTCTCAAAATGCCCCAAACTAGATTTATCTTTAATATAGGTCTTACAGATACAATTTACATATAAAGATCTGCTTGGAATTTTGGATAAAAATATTTATATTATAAAAACACTTCACAGAGAGTTGTATCACAATATTTGGTTATTATTTCACATGAAAGCATATTTTCCACACAATGTAAACAATGGCTAAAAACAACTTACTGCTGCTTGTGCCCCCTTGGCCTCTTCTAGTTCTGGCACAGATTCGTCAGATTCCGAATCTGTGTTGTCAGAGCCATCTGCTACAGTTACTTCATTTTTCTTTTCTTCAACAGCAGGCATTTTCTAGAAAAATACATTAGATGAGACAATCATTCTGACTCAATAGCATTACCAATGATTGTACCTACAAACATTACAGCTTTGCATGCATACAATTTGCCTTCTTACAGCCCAGGATATCCATACATTAGATATATCTAATTTAAATAAGCTTAAAATGTTTAATCTATCATTTCAACTGTATAATGAAGACTAATATCTTGAAACGAATGATAATTAATTTGATATATGTGATAATACGTGAGTGCAGTAGATGCATTCAATAAAATAACAAGAGCTCATATGGCACTTGTGACAAGGTCGGAACCTAAAATTAGACTTGGTACTCCGGTTTCTAAGATTTTCATTTCCCCCTCCACCTCCCAATGTCCCCGGATCCGAATTGAAAATGGAGCATCTGAGACATTACATCTTTCTATATATCAAGTTTCAATAAGATCCAATCACCCATCCATGAGAAAAACATACCTCATTTTCACGATTTCCCTTCCCACCATCTCCCCCCCCCCAGATGGTCGAATCAAGGAAAAAACCTGTTATAAAGTCAATTTGTGCAGGTCCCCAACACGCCTACCAATTTTCATTGTCCTAACACGCCCAGAAGCACCAAACTCGCCAAAGCACTGGAAATCCCACCAACTCCCCCAAAGATAGCGGATCCGGTCCGGTTATGTAAATCACGTATCTCGGACTTATGCTTATTCTTCCAATCAACTTTCATCCTGATCTTCCACTCTAAGCATTTTCTAAGATTAATTTAATCTGGTCTGGTCCCTGATACACCTGCCAACTTTCATCGTCATAGCTTATCTGGAAGTGCCCAAACTAGCAAAACCTGGACCGACAGACAGGAAGACCAACAGACAGACAGGAATTGTGATCACCATATGTCACTTGGTAAATACCAAGTGCCATAAAACTGAATTTTACAAATTTCCTGAAAATGATACAGGTATTTTCCCATAATTTTGTGTTAATGTTTTAAATAGTCATGGCCTTTCTCTTTATGAACAAGATGCAAACATACAGGAAGACTTCTAGCTGATAAAACAGGAAAAGACCAAACCCTCACTCCAGCTGAGATACTGAAAGCAAGTAAATCTTGAGAAAATAATGTGAATTTGTGAAGGACTAATCTACTGTCAATAGGACTAAGGCTCAAAACCTTGAATGAAGAAATAACTTCCCCCCTCCCAATTGGCTATTACAATGAGAAGTAGGATGTAGTAGAAATCGGTCTTTCAAGCAATTGTTCCAGCGAGACTTGCGAAATCAAGAACATCTTATCAGTCGCTTGACAACTCTTTTGAAGTTTATACGTACCTTCTGCTAGAATTCTTTCTGGAGAAGTTTTTTGACTTCAGTGTCAAAGGTAGCCTACCATGTTTTGTATAGATTATCCCTATTAGTAGACATGTAAAAGAAGTTGTACATAAAGCTTGGCTGAGTTGATGTAAATATTTATTTTGTTTGTACCAACAAACAAAATAAATAACTATCATACCTTTGCCTCAAGCATATGCCAAGTCCTCTCTTACAATGACACAAGCAGACTAAGCTTTATTTATAAAGAATACTTGTATCCCAAGGCATTTTGCAAATTTCACCCATCTTTTCCAATTTCATTTTGCCAGATAGATCTAAGGTAAATTGATGTGTTTCACCAGTGAATGTTTATTTCTCAAAAAAAAAAAAAAAAAAAAAAAAAAAAAAAAAAAAAAAAAAAAAAAATTCTTTTGTTATTGTGATGGATTATGGCCAACCAGTTTTTTTGTAAATCTTGCACAGATAGAATTATTGCATATACAGATGCAAAAAAAAATAAAATGTTATTTAGCTAAGCCATTATTGACTAGGAACTTATTTCATTTTGGTGTTCGAAACATATGTGCATGAGTCAACCTTAGAATAAAACATGATGAATGTATGAATTTTACACAAAAGTTTCAGTTGATTATTCGGTGGTTACTTACTTCCCTTTTTTTATTGTAGAAATAAAATTTAGCTAATCAATCTTTCCCCTTTTCACCCCTCAAAGGACCAGACCTGCATGCACCAACAAAAGCATAAAATAGTAAATATACTATTTTATGCAAAACAAGTTCTCTGTCTAATAGGGCTTTCTAATACATGACTATGAACTTACTTTCCTACTTCTGCTTTACTGTTCTGTTTTCATCCTTGCTTTATTGATCATATTGTTCTGCTATATTCTTGGACATGGGAGAAAGGTAGAAACTATCTTCAAGAAGGTAGAAACTATCTTCAAGACTGGTCCTAAGATTTACCCTTTCCCAAAGGGTCAGACATTTGTCAAAATACAAGGAAAGCCAACCTGGATATTTTAGACTGAAACAAACTTTTATATGTCTTCAATATTCTTACTACCCCTTGCAAAACTAATTCCTTTTTTAATGGGTCTAAGACATTGTGCTAAAGAAGGACACAATTCTGCTATTTCAACACATCCTCAACTTTTGACATCTGAATGAAATAAGGCAGTGACATTTTTTTCAAAAATCACCAAAACAACTCATTTATAGATAGACCTACCTAATTCTTGTGATTTTGAGCTTCAAACCACAAAACTGTCTGCTTTCTTTATTTGAGCTTCAAAAGCCCATAGAATGCTACTATACTGCCACACAGTAGATATACCCTTAAGTCAAGTATAAAATTTAGAAGTTTCTAAAAACTATAACTCTTGAAATAGATATATGGAAAAAAAAAACACATTAACCTAAACTAAGAATTTACTTATCATATTGACTAAATGGACTCATTAATTTGATTAGATACAGATGTTAAGGTTACTCATAGGGTAAAAATCAGACATGAATAAAAGAAATACAACACTTGATTCCCAATGCAACAATCTTTCTATATAAAGTAGTCTCTACCATTGCAAATTCTTCAGAACACTTCTTTAGAATGCATTAAATTTTCTACTTCTATTTCAAAATTAAATATACATTTTTTTTTCTTTTATTCCTCAAAGTATGGTGGTGATACTTTATACAAGCAAAAACTGGCTGAATATGTTCATTTTATGAAGTGTTCAGTAATAGCAAGCATTTGAAATGATATTGAATAAATGCAAAAGAAGATGGATAATTATTTATTATTTTAGTATAATTTTGAGAGTAATATCAGATCTGGTTTTTTCCCATTGAGATTGAGATTTAAGTTTTGTTTTAGTGTTTTTTTTATTGATTTGTTTAGAGGCAATTTGAGTTCATACTGGCTGGCAAATGGAGGAATGCCACTATGTGATTTAATTCCTCATCAGGATTAATATAAAATTATAAATTTTAAATTTATTTTTAAAAAGTATTGTATGTAATTCAAATGTAATGTATTATTGAAACCAAACTGTATCAACTTTAAGTTAAGACAACACAAATCCAATGGTTATAGCAGGATTTTAATCTATTCGAGTATTTAATTTTCAAATTTGACACAATATTATAAATCATTTAATACCTTACAAATCAGGATTTAGCAAAAGGAACAAGACTCATTATAAACAACTTTTACATGATATTTTACCGTTTCAACAAATAGGTAAATAACTACAAGGAAGATGCTAACCTGACAAGCTTACAAAGTGTTTTGATGAGCAAAAACTTGCCTTTATTATAGACCCAAAGGCAAGTGACGGTCTTTAAGTAGCTATGTAATTTCAAAACTAAAAAAGGTAAGACTTTGCCATTTCTTCATTTGTGACAGAAAGCAAACTTTTCTTTTCTGTCTCAGATGGCACCCTATCAAAATTTCCTTTTTTACAAGCTGGTGTGTATCAGGAAAGTAAGAACTGGGACCAAGTCATTCTGGAGGGGGCTGCTGCCCCACTGCCCCATAGCAAATTACACCCCTGTCTCAATCTCCAGAGGACACTGACCTTGGTAAACTTTGTAGTACAAAGCTGAAAAGTATTTGAGCTATATGAGCTGAATTTTGAAATAGATCCAGAGCCTAAATTTATGCCCCACGAAGGTCTTTAGAAGCATTTTGTCCCATCCCTCTCCAAAGGGGAACTAACTTAGATGCACTTTGGGGTATAAATCTGATCATTTTACCACTAGATCTACAACAAAAATGAGTCAAAAAAAAGTTTTGAGTCTAATAACTTTGCTAAGTCCTGATTCATAAGATAAAGAATCTTGAAAAACACATCCTAAATAATAATAAAAAAAAACAAAAAAACAATGATATGGCACAAAATCATATCAAGGTTACTTATAGGACAGAAATCAGATAGAAAAAAGGAAATAGACCATTCAATGCTTATTCCACAAATAGCAATTACCACTTATGCAACTGGACCCTGTCATCCCCATTTATAACAGGGATAGATATAGCCACAACCTATACAAAAACATTAAATAATTTCTTAGACCACACTGTTTTTCCATTTACGAAAAAAAATAATTGAAGAAAAACGGGTTTAATTTCTTATTAACCGTTTTCTTCTTACCCGTTTTTCTTCAATTATTTTTTTTCGTAAATGGAAAAGCAGTGTGGTCTAAGAAATTATTTACGTCAAGTCTACGGGTGGCAAAAGACCAATTCAGTTTTAGTATTTTTGAATTGTTGTCACTGCTTTATAAGAAATTAAACCCGTTTTTCTTCAATTATTTTTTTTATACAAAAACATTCTTTTTTAAATTGGCTTTATTTGTATTACAAACCAAATGTTGATGATAAGTAGGTAGCAAAAACTACGAAATTTGTTTATATGTTACCAGGAATGTCTGAAATCTGGTTGAAGTTGATATTCACCACTAAATGTCCAAGATTCCCTTTTCTCTGTTTGGATTCAACTATGTTGCAAGTCAGCTTTTTTTAGTGTTATGCATGCTATGATTGTAAAAGCTAAAATTAGATTATGTTAGTTTAGATTAGGTTCAATTTAGTTATAAATATCAGACATGGGTTAAAAACCTAACCCAACATAATCTAACCTTTCATCATCAAACCTTGCATTAAACTGAAAAAGTTTACTGGCAACACTGACTAAATCCAAGGAGAAAAAAAAAAAAAAAAAACAAACAGTGAATGTAGATATTTACCAATTTTGGACATTTGCAGTAGCATACCGCCTAGGGCTAGTGACCTCAGTAGAACTTTAAGCCATATAAAAGCTTTTTTACTAGACATTTTTGAGCATTTACTTTCTTTTTCATTGACTCTAGTATACAAAGACACAAATTCCTCTAGTCTAACAGGATTTAACAGTATATAAAGGCTTTTGACCTACATTTTAGGAAGTAGTTTGACAAATTAATTAGATCTTATGAATAAAGATGGAGCAAGGGTATGATGCTTAAAATACTTCCCATGTGATCTTAAAAATCGAACAGTTGTGGGCATCAAGCCATGGCTAAACTATAGAAAAAGCCAAGACAGATAGTCTGATTAAGTGAGAGGCAAATCTGACATTAACCCCCTTATTAGAATTGTATAAAATTGAAGTTAATTGTGAAAAAAAATTGATTTTGAGAAATGAATATGTAGACATCAAACCATGGCTAATTGTAGAAAAGCCAAGACAGATAGTCTGATTAAGTGAGAGGTAAAATCTGGCATTAATTCCCTTATTAGGATTGTACAAAAATGATGTCAGTTCATTTGTTAATAGATAAGTCTATTTATTATCAAACAACTGAGAAATAAAAGAAAAATTCATTCACTCAAAACAAACCAGCAATTAAATGAGTTGGGGAACTATGTCATCTGATTTCTAATTTTAATAATTGTATTCCTTGCTGACACCCTTTGGGATCTAAGGAGTTGTTCATGTGCTTGATTATGTGATTAAGAAGGTGGTTCAAGGTTTTATTCAAGGTGGTTCATTTCAGAGATTACTAAAGTATTGGCTTTTTTTTTAGAAATCATAATATGACTTATTGATTCTAAAATCACAGGAATGTCTTTCCAAAGCTAGACCCAGTAAAACGACCAGTTCCCGAATTTATCAAGGTAAAGACCCTATACCAAAAGCTGAAAACTCGGGCGTCTACAGAATTCCATGCTCATGTGGTCTTTAGTACATCCAAAGAACTGACCAAGGGCTTATGGATAGATTAACTCAGCACTCTATCTCAATTAAAACACCCTTAAAAAGCAGAAAAAATGGAAAATCTTGACTCTGCCCTTGCAGAACACATCTTTGATCACCCAGAATATGCTATTTTATTTAACCAAGCTAGCTTAATTTCACATGACAAAGGTATTGTCCAGCACTACAGAGAAGCTGTTGAAATTTTTAAATACCAACATTTAGGTCTAGCCATGAACAGAGATTCCAGTGATCAAAGAATAAATGAATCATATCCAGTTTTCTCAAAAGAGAAGCTGATACTTTAATAATCCCTGAAATGAAGCTTGAACCACCTTTCCATTCACATAATAAAACACATCAACAGCCCCTTAGGTCTCAAAAGATGTCTGCAAGGAATGCAATTATTAAAATCAGATGACAGTTCTATGACTTTCTTAATTGCTGGTTTGTTTTGTTTTGAGAGAATGAATTTTTTCTTTTATTTCTTAGTTGTTCCCTAGTGTCTGTTTAGGACAGTTCTAATTTTTTGAATTTTGTGCAAACCGTAGGTATTAGCAAATGACTTGCTTTGTGGTTGTGAGGTATTATAATTCTTATAATTTTCAGCTTTTATAGAATTCGATTTATTTTATAATTTTTTCATTGTTTTTCTTTTTCACATTGACTTTCCATGTCTGTTTTGCTGCTTTTCTTCAGCATTTTCCTTAAATATATTATTTTGTTCGCACTGAAGAAGAGAGGTGGCTGTCCTCTCAAAATATTTGCTTTGTGTTTTTTCAGTATTCTTTTTGGCATTAAAATTGAAACAAGAGAGTTGCATTGGCAAAACATTATTGAAAGACTAATGTTAAAAAAAAAGAGTGGAAAGACACTTAAGGAAAGCGAAAAAAAAGGAACAGCTTCATGTGAAATCTAGATCTTTACCCATTCAACTAACACAACTACTTTACAAAATGCAGAGTTTTACTAAACCTTCAACCTTATAGATCAGGATTGATCTAAGCACTTTAATTGTGCATCATTTTATCTTATATCTATTTTGATAAGTTTCCCTTTCATAACACAAAAGTTGTTCAAGGTCATCACAGGTCAATACCCATTTGATAGTGAAGAGGTGAGAGGAGATGCTTCAAAATACCTTCCCAATACAACAACCATGCATTGGGTACATTCTTGAAAATTTCTTTCACCCTTTTTCCAAAATAACAAATGCCCCCTACTTATAATTTTACCAAATATACCTCACCTTAGATACTGTCCTGATGAATAAATACACAGCTTACTAGCCTATTTACATATTCCTAATACATTTAATAAGACTCAGGAGTTGTAATGCCTAGAATTAAAATGCAGATAAATTAGATATTATAAGTGTTTAGCATTATAAAATGTAGGCCTGTAGCATATATATATATATATATATATATATATATATATATATATATATATATATATAGGCCTATACTAGCTGTTGGGGTGGCGCGCCACCCCAACACCTAGTTGGTGGGGACGCTTCGCGCCCCCCCGCGCGCGTAAGTCGTTATGCGTCAAATTAGTTACGCGCCATTGTAGTTGTGTCCCTGTGTCCCACCTGTGATATATATATATATATATATATATATATATATATATATATATATATATATATATATATATATATATATATATATATATATTGTGCTTTTAACTATGTAAAACTTGTGAATATACAACATTCTTTGATGTCCCATTGTCTGTGCAAACAAATAGATTGTAAGGTTTACCGACTCATGAACATGCAACGTATAATTATCCATGGGGAAAACAATCCGTATTCAGATCTATACCTCATGATTCTAATGATTGCCCTTGAGCTTTGTTGATGGTGATTGCTAATCGAACATTCCCTGTGTCGCCGTCGTCATTTATATATCCCCCTGTGCCCCCTGGCGTCCCCGTTGCAGTTGTGTCCCGGTCGTCATTTATATTCCCTGTGCCCTGGTCGTCATTTGTGTCCTGGTGTCCCAGTCCATAATTTCTCTTTGAGTGTCCCGGTCGTCATTTATATTCCCTGTGTCCTGGTGTCACGGTCGTCATTTGTGTCCCAATGTCCCGGTCTGTATATACATTTGTTTTTGAATTGGTCTTTTTTTAGCTTTTTTACCTTTTTTTTAGTTTTTTTAGTTATACCTCATGATTCTAATGATTGCCCTTGAGCTTTGTTGGTGGTGATTGCTAATCAGACATTCCATGTGTCCCCGTCGTCATTTACATATCCCCCTGTGCCCCCCAGAGTCCCCGTTGTAGTTGTGTCCCAGTCGTCATTTATATTCCGTGTCCCGGTCTGTATATACATTCGTTTTTGAATTGGTATATGATGAAATAAATTTTTGTGTTTTCCCCCTTTTTTTCTTTTTAGTTTTTTTTTTTGGTTTTTACCTTTTTTTAGTTTTTTTCTTTTTCTTTTTAGTTTTTTTTAGTTTTGTTTTTCTCCTTTATTTTTTCAGTTTTTTCCTTTTTTATTTTTCTTTATTAGTTTTTAGTTGTTTTTTTGTAGTTTTTACCTTTTTTTAGTTTTTTTTTTGGCTTGAATACATTCGTTTTTGAATTGGTATATGATGAAATAATTCAGACGTCATATGCGGACAGACAGACAGACATAACACACAAACAACTATATATATATATATATATATATATATATATATATATATATATATATATATATATATATATATATATATATATATGGATTAGGCAGCATGGTAAATAGGCTTTTTAATGGTTGGTCACCACTGAAGAAAACATGCTAATTAAAGTAGTTACCAAGAAGGATTGTCAATGATTTAGAAGAGTTATTAGCTTTGTCCCTCCCCCAATGTGCAAATATATACCATGAATTGTATATAGGCCTATACAACAAATTTTCCATTGTTTGGACATAGGGTTAATTCAATTTGGAATATACACTGACTTAAGGAGAATTGAATTCCTATATACCATTGAGAGTATATATTAGCAGATAAAAAGGGGCATGGGTAAAGTTAATTTATGACAGAAATGGATATTACATCTAGATTCAAGAATGCAATTCTGACTCTAAGGGTACCTAAGTCTATTTTTTTTATATAGCTAGGACAGTAATTTAAACTCCTCCAAATTTACCAACAGGGAAGGGAATTTATTGTTTTTCTAACAAAAACACCCCAAAAAAGTAATTTCTCAAAGTTTATGTGGGGCTAATGTCTTTTACCTATTAGTGCTCCTGCATTAGGAGGGGGGGGGGGTAAGTATGGTTTCTAGGGTAAGGTTAAGATTTTATTTGCCAAGGACTGAAGAACAAGCAATTACATTTTTCTAGGATATGGGGTTGTTGCCCAAAACAAAACACTGCATCAATGGATACACCATAACTTTGTATCTTACAAGAAGCAACATTTTTGGAAGTGTAACACTGCATTCTGGGGTCATATTTCCTTGTTGTACTTTTTGCTATCTCTGCATAAAAAATCTGCCCAAATAGATTAACACAGCTTATCACAGGTCATAGTAGATTGCTCTATTTTTTAAATGGGATAGGGAAAGCTTTAAATGGGATAGAAATAAGTGTGCCATTTCCTTTATTGATGATAATTAGAAATAATAGAGTTCAGACTATTGTAAACAGATTTTTATCCTGCACAAAGAGACTTGACTTTTAGTTTTAGACAGTGTGTATTCTTTTTTCTCTTTTTTTTTGTAGTGTGTACATGTTTTTTTGTTGTTTTTTTTTGAAATACCTCTTTTTGGTTTAATCACAAAATAAAGTATATACCTATATTTTATTTTTATCATTAGCATTAATCAAATTTCACTTCTTAAGTGTGTTTTATATTAGAGACAAGTACCCTACTTTTCTTTAGCATTCCAGAAAATAGAGACAGGTTTTCAGACTGCCTCTTTTTAACTACAGTATGACATGATGCAAGTGAGCCTTTTGTATAAAGGACTTGTTCAGCCAGCACTTGAGACAGGCATGGTCCTTGCATCCTCCTTTTTCAAAAAAGATGTTACAATTCTTGAAGATGTCCAGAGAAGAGCCACTAAGATGGTGAGTGGTCTGTATGAGCTCCCTTACCCTACAAGGCTATGCAAGCTGAAACTCCCAACTCTGGTTTATAGAAGAAGATGGGGTGATGCCATTCTGGTTCATAAACTTATTAATTCAAAGGCAGTTCCTGATCTTCTTCCTCTGGCATCTCAGGACTCTTGTACAAGGGGATATAACTTGTAGTTATCCAGGCATTTCTCCTCAAAGCAGCAATGCACCCATTTTCCTACCAACCGTGTTGCCAACCTCTGGAACAAATTACTGCCAGATACCATTGCTGCCCAAACCACAGACAGCTTTAAGAACCATCTTGACAACAAATGGTCAACAAAAGAATGGAAGTATAACTGGGAAGCACTTGAATCAGCAACATCAAATCACTAGTCAAGTGTATGTATTCAACTATGTGTCATGTATTATCAACTCTGGAGTTTCTACAAGGAAAAATCCTTAGATTGCTCAAAGCTGCAATTTAAGGTGAAGTGTAGACCTGATAACCTCTCACTATAGCCAGCCCAGTGGGAGTAATTTGTCATCATAAATTCAAAATGTGGTAACTATTTTGATAAGCAATTGAAAAGAAAAAAATATATTCAATATTTGTGATTTACAGAATAAATATCAAGATAAAGGTTGCATTTTTAGAATCAGAGGTAAAATTCTAGTTTAGCTACTTTTTACTTTCTTGGAAAGGGGTTAAGTTAGGAAAGTGAAACTTTCAGGGATAGGTCTATTGATTCAAGTATGTCACAGAAAGGTATTTTGAGGTGACTACCTCTACTCTTTCAACTTCTAGAGGGCTCTAGCCTTTCATGACATTAAAACAAATTTTGTTTTGTGAAAGTGAAACCTTGCAGAAAATATCTTCTACTTAAATGAAGTACAACAAATGGTTGTACTTTATTTATATGACTTTATATTAAAATATATGACTGTCCATGTTATTGACTTACCAATAAAGTGAACATACCACTTGATGCCTTTTTTATGCTCTTTACAAAATATAATAATTGCTCCTATCACCAATTCAAATCTAAGCAATTTTTGACCTAACCTAACCTATCTATCTAGCCTTATTATAAATAACTTGGCACTGAAAAAATGAAGTATTATTTTGTCAAAAAATGACCAAGAAAACAGTACTGAGAAAATGTAGTATTATTGTCTGAAAACAACAAATAACTCATATTTTAATTGAAAATTTGTCATTTTTAAGAGCTCAAAAAGTGCCTGAATATGAATTTTGTGATAGAAGCAAATATTTTATTTGCAAAGAGCATTAAAAAAGGTATTGAATTGTATGTTCACTTTATTGGTAAGTCAGTAACATGGACAGTCATATATTTACACTGTTTTCAGCTTCACAACTTTCCTCAATCCTAATTTATCAGGTTTTAACAATTCATACATACATTTCCTGAATTTAGAAAAAATCCCACTGGAATGGCTTAATTTTCTAATCAAATAACAGGAACTGCATTTTCACAACTAAAATCAGAGAAAAAAAACTAACTGAAAGTTGAGGGAAAATGTTGTTTTGCTAAAATTTCAATAGGTTAGTCCTGTCAAATAGGCAAATTTCTAAGACTTAGAAATCAGAAGAGGAAGAATCTATAAGCTTGGCAATACATTCAGTTTTTTTTTAGCTGGATTCATTAGCCTACTTAAGGTTTCATTTTCCTAACCTAACCCCTTTCCAAGATAGCCTGGATAATAGTTGCCAAACTACAATTTTACCAAATCAGATAACAATCAGCTTTCTCTTAGCATGTGTATAACTGAGACACCTAAAGGATATATACATTGAAATAGGATAGGCTAATTGGCATTTCCAAATAGAGATCCTTCTAGGTAAGTCAATAGGTAAAATTGGTGCAAGCAGTATTACTGGCTTTTATATAAAATGAATATACCACTCAATGCCTTTTTTATGGTCTCTACAAATATAATAGGCTAATTGCTTCTACTACAAATTCAGATTTAAGCACTTTTTGACCTCTTAAAAATGACCTATAGGCTATATAGGGTCATTACAAATCTGTAATAGTTTAGAAACAAATTTGGGCTATATATTTGCACATCAGGGGGGTCACCCTACCCCTCTGATGTGCAAATATATAGCCCAATTTTATTTCCAAATTATTACTGATTTTTCATACCCCATATTTAGGTCATTTTTAAGAGGTCAAAAAATGCTTAAATCTAAAATTTGCAGTAGAAGTGATTATCATATTTGTAAACAGCATTAAAAAAGGCATTGAGTGGTATATTCACTTTATATGAAAGCCAGTAATACTGTTTGCACCAATTTTACCAGTCAATAGACTCAATAATTTCAAGTGTTTAATCTTGTATAATTTTAACCATAATCATAATAATGCATAGCTTATATTTTTAGCTATTAATTGACATAGGCTATAGGCTACAATTCTTCTAAATTTCTGTTTGGTAACAGTACGAGAATTTGAGTTTTACATAATATTACTCAATTTCATGCTGGTTTTGACCATGTTCTTATCTGTGCGAGGAAGGGGGGGGGGAGGCAATAGTCCACCACTACTGCCATCCATGTACCAACTGGCTACTCCCTGAATCTCCACTTGAATGAATTATGAACAGATTGTTAGCTTCTTAACAGTTTCATTTGAAAAATCTAGCGTGCTTTCCTTATTGTTGTAAACACTAATAAAATACTACTATGAAAAAATACATGGGCTTACCGATGGAATTAGATGCAGATTATCTGTCCCTCAATTTAAAAATTTTCAACCGCAAATACTGTTTACAAACTATTGATGAAAAAGAGCGTATACCAGAGGGTGAGCCTAAAAAATAGGTAGCGCTCGCTGTCAACCAGCCGGTTTCAAATTACTTTCCTGAAACAATATTGACAAGAAACTCGAAAGGAAGAAGATGTAGTCAGTAAGATAGGATATTTCGCGAAGAGAATTTAAAATAATTCTTTCAAAAAGTTATCACCTACCAGGGAATGCGTTAAGAATAGTACACATTAAAGGAACTAGTGCCTCTAGGAACTTAATCTAGACAAAAATAAAAAAAAAATGGTAGGAAATAATTGTGTCTGGGCATTATTTCATCAAAGAAAGCTGCTATATCTGGAAGCTGTAATGGGAATATTTCTAATACAATGGACGTCCCCTTAGGCTGTCAAGTGAACATATTGAGAATTTGACAAAGTTGGCTCAAAATGGTCTTTCACAATTTGACCAGACTGCAAGACATAACGCAAATGAAAAATCATAAATTCATTTAGAGAATAAAAACATTTATCACAATTTACTTAGTTTTACTAATTAAACAGGGCACCTATTGTCAATGTAATATTTTTCTATTTTAATTTCATTTCATTCGAAAGTGTGGAAAACTGCTATACAAAATATTTAAACTATCACTTGGAAATCTTTAAAGCAACCTGTTTTTGTTTTCTAGATGGTGCAAATGACAATTTATTCTTTAGCAGGCTGGTAGCTAACTATCCTTTGGTCATTTGAGACTTCACTTTGTTGCCAATTTCAATATAAGTTTCTGCAACACAGCTTTCATTTATATATTAATAAAAAATTACATTTGCTTACAGTTTAAGATATTATATGACTTTATTTTTACGCCTTTTAGGTGTTAATATTGCTCTTTACTTTCCTCATGAATTTTTGTTCGGAAAACGTTTTCTGTTAGAATTAAATATGCTGAGCTAGGCCGTAGCTTTTAGCATGTGACCCTTTGGTGAGCCATTTTCAAATCGTAGTCAAGTTTAGAAAAAATTTCTAAACTTGAAAAAATCTCAAGTTTAGAAAAAATTTCCCTTTTCCTATTCTTCCAACAACTGCTAAACTGGTCCTTTTCTCAACTCTGGGGCTAGTAAGATTAGTTGTGTATAACCACAATATTAGCAAGCAGAAAAACACTCGTTTTTTTGGTTTTGTTTAATGTTGTAAGAACAATTTGAAGTAACTCGAAACAACAAAGAGTTGGAATCTGTTTTAATCGTTGCATCAGTATTTATTATATATATTCTTCTTCTATTTCTATTTTCAAACGCTGTCTCTCTAATATAGTGATTAATCTTCTAACTGTTTGCTTTTTAGGAAAGTTCAATGTCTCACACAGAAAAAGTTCTCCTAATCAATCGTACCTGAAAGGGGCTTTCGGATTTTGCTGATTTACTACCTCTATCTCCACTACTGGACTCTCATTGAGTTTTGAAATATGTGAGTTAGTTGCCTCTAATGGAATGACTTCTATAATATGATAGGTACAATAAGCTAGTTTTATCCGTACGTTATTTAGTAATTAAATGTCTTCAAAGTTAACTTGATACTAACACATTGGTAAGACGGTTAACTGTATTGATTACGTTACTATAACTTGAAGAAGACGGACAGGATCTATTCAGGACACTAGGGTGTATAGGAGGGTCGTTATTGTTGTTAAAAGTATAAATCATCATCGAGTAGTGCCTAGGGTTAATTTAAAGCTGTAATTTAGGAAGGGCAATCACCTTCCAAATAGTTATAATGCGGATAGATTTCAGGATGAGAATTTGAGAGAAGCTTTCCTAGAACCGAAGAGTTTTTAGAGGGTTTAGACTTCAGAAATGTAGAAGATGCATGGAACAATTTTAGGAAGATATTTGCTGAAGTAGCTGAAGATTGACTAGGGAGAAAGGTTAGAGAAGTAGTTAGGAATATCCAAGAAAACACTTTGAACTTTGCAGCACAGAAAAGGGGATTTACTCCCAATATTTATGTGCGACATTAAAATGTGAATTAAGGAAATTTGAAAGGCAGGTCATAGATAAAATTGTAAAGGATTTGGAAGATACAGCCAGAACGCCACCAGCGTAATAACATGGATTAATTATGACTCTATGAACTTTCATAAGTATGAGTGCTATGAACGACTGAAGAAGATATCTTCTATGTTTTCCAGAAGAATCGTTTCAAAATTGTCATAGGTACTCGTTCTACTTAGCGTGTATCAAACAATAAGTTGTGCAAAAAATATATTTCATACCACTTTATAGTGCTGTAATGAAAGAAAGGTTAAGGTGGATAGGCCAAACTTACAGACAAACGACAATAGACTGTCAAAGATTGCGCTTTTTGGCCAGCCATCTGGGACCAAAGTCAAGCCCAAAAACTGGCAGTCTCTAAATGGGATAGAAATAGGCTGCTCTGTGTTACAATGAGTTATTGTTAGTAGAAGTAATTGGAGAAACTGCTTTTAAGGTTAAGGTTTCTTCTAGATCACCACTTAGTTTTTGAAAATTTCTTCACCTTTGCATTGAATCTATCAAGCGATCGGGAATCACGATTCACGATTATACCCAACTTACAGTAATTTCATTCGCGTATAGTTTCTAACGCTAAGTTTTAACTTCCGATAGGGCCCTCGAAACTATTTGCTAATAGGAGTAAGTATAATTGCCAAGCGATAACAAAACTGCAGCCAACTTTGTGTGACCATTCTGTGTTGTTTTGCTTTTGATTGCTCTCAATTTTTGTCAAAAAGAATATCCAAGCTTTCGATGCATCATATTTTCGTCATTTGAGATCTCCAATTTATTCATTCACCTGCGTGGTATAAGAATAGAAAAAATATACAGAATCTTAATGTTCCAGATATTATGACAAATTTACCCTTGCTACACGAGTGGCTGTTAAATTTTGATATTTCGAATTAGGAGCCACTTCGCAGTCTAATTTCATGTTTTTCAGCTATTTGATTGTATTGTTTTTCTATTTGTTTTCCTTTTTGTTTTATATTTATTTATTCCACTTTCAATTGTATTTTGAAGAGTTTATAAGTAGATTATCATTATTATTACAATTACATTCCAAAAGAGCCATTCCGAGGCGAAAAGGCGTGGCGTTAACTCCTCCTCCCCAATCCTCCCAACCCTGAAAATTTCTCATACTTTCGTAATTTGATGGAAAAAACAAAACAAATACTTATTCAATAGTCGAATTTCTATCGATATGACTGACCCCCTCCTCCATTGACCTGAATCCAAGGTAAGAGAATTTCTATTTCTCTAATTTCTCTTATACTGTGCTTGCGTCGGTATAATAATATGTAATAATAGTATTAAATTCAACTTACAGTTGAATTGCCAGCTATTATTATAGCACCGATTTGCTAAGCATACATTTCTCACCAAGTGAATAGGGTAATTTTCTAAATGAAAAGAGAAGAGGAAGTATCCCCACCTAATTTCACATTCAGGGAACAGCTGTCATGTTCATTTCACCGAAAGGAGAAATGAAACGAATCTCTAGAAAACAAAGGGAAGATCCAATGCCTCAATGAAAATAAATTACAAAAGCTAATTTAACACTTTCATTTACATAAACATTCAATTTGTTGAAGGGAGTGCTACTTGATGGAAATGATCATGGAAACAAGCAATTTTCCAGGAGTACTATTCCTAATCCTAAGCTTTGAACCAATTTCTCTTGAATGCTCTTGGTACTCCAATTTAGACAAAGTAACAATTTTTCAATGTAAATGCTAAAATTAGAAGTTTCAAGATAAATAGTGCTCAAATGAGCTTCAATTTAGCAATCAACCCTCGGAGCAATGATGACTAGACACTGTAAGCGATAGACAGGGTTACGAAGCTTCAGGGTAATGTTCCTTGTGCGAAAAGTAAATTACTTGCAGTTCTCCAGTTTTAATGTTTCAATACAAGACGAGAATTTCAATATCCTACGAAGTATGAAATTCAAGTTTACCCGCCTTCCTAATTTCATTTTGGAATTCGCTTTTTGTTTTGTTTTAGCTGGAAAAATATGTTCAAAACACATCAGTAGTGCACAAAAAAACAATATTTTCGTATCTTAAGCAAGTTTAGACACCTTTAAATAAAAATCTAAGCAGTATCGCAATTCTGGCTCAATGAATGGATAAATCTGAAACTAATAATCCAGCAGTTTGCAGTATTGAACTGCATACCATCAAAAGTTACGAGCCTGAAGAAATTAGCCCAATTTTTGATCGTACCCCAAAATATCAAGCAATATTAATGAAATTCCAACTATCAGATTCATCGTATTACACAAAACACGATCAGGAATACACGAAAAGGGGTATATCTTGTATTGTCATGCAACTTTAGATCCCTTTTAAAGAAAAAGTCCACGCAACATTATAATCCTGGCTCAGTGAGTGAATGCTAAGACTCCGACGATAGGACTATTTTGTCATTTGGGTGCAGGTTACAGCTGTAGGATTATCGCAGAATGGCAAGCATAAGAGAAAAGATGAACCCAAAGTGCGTAGACTGGTAAGATATTACATGCATAATCTGGTGAATGGTTAGTCCACAAGAAAGAAAGAAAAAAAAAAAGCTTCTTTATGATTTTAGAGATCGGTAACCAATCATGAACCCCCTGAAAATCATACATCCTGGTAAATTCAATATAAGTGCACATAAAAAAAAGAAAAAAAAGCGCAGAAAAATGACAAAAAAACTTGATTTTTAAATATCATTAATATATTATATTGTTTTTAAATGTAAGTTTTTACTTTTTGCGAAAATTTTCTTTACGCCGAATTTTACCCAACGTACCTTTAAATTAAACCTAGATGGTTTCTTCCGATATAAGGAATGATATAAAAGTTAATTTATCCCATGTTCTATTGGCAAAATATCAAAGATGAAAGCAATGAATTCAAAAGCACATATTTCCTTGGAAAAAATCACCCCTAATAATTTTACAGAGGGAGGCTGAAGTGTCTAGCTAGACGACTTCAAAAACATTAGATAGTACGGTGGGTGTCAAGGTCTTAGACAGGATTTACTAAAAAACCTATCACCAGCAAGAATTGGTAAAACCGTAGAAAATTCTGTTTGATTTCTTTTTTCCAACTAAGGGTGGTCATCAATTTTCATTTCACATACGTCCCCTATTAACTTGTAGATTTATTTTCCCTATGCGAGTTTTGGTACGTTAGTTTTCTGCCCTCCAACGGTTTTTGAAATATTCGACGAAACACAAACATTTTGCTATCATTCCACAGTTAAGACTTCGTTCCTTCCATCTAGAGAATTTTTTTTAAAGATTGGAAATATGTTTAAAATTAGTTCAAAGTCTTCGAAAAAGGACCACTTTTAAAGGATGTTTAGATCCTTTTCCGGGTAAAATTCCGAGTAATATCACAAATCAGGCTCGGTGAAGGGGTATTTCTGTGACTAAAGAACGGAATAGCGAAAGCTTCTTGCTCTTTTGTGGTAACTACATCTGGGGCATCTACATCTGCATCTTTTGGGGCAACTTGTTATAGATTACTTGTTTTAGAGGGGACATGTACCTTAACCAAAATATATGCCCACTTGTAAGAAACTGATCTCATTTTCATATATTTCAGATTTTACAAAAAAATTTTCACCTAATATCAGCAGCGATTTTTAGGCCTCATAATCCGGGGGAGGGGCAAGGTATGTTATTGGAGCGTAAAAATATAATTTAAAATGAATTTAATGTCAATTATCAGACAAACTGGAGGGGGGCAGCTACCCTCACTGTACAGGCCTAAAATCATTACTGGCTGAGATAGGTTTATCTTTAAGTTAATACAGCTTTGATTAAAGTACGAAGTAAAATAAAATCTAATTTGAACCATTGGGTAACTTAAGTAATATTTGTAGTGATAGTAGGAAAACTAATAAACTTATTTCTCTATTTAGTATTAGGTTTGATTGCTTAATTAATGGAATATGTGTCTGGCAATAAAAATATCATTCTCACCTTCTAATGCTTGCAAAGGTTTATAATCATTTTTAGGCAGTCAAGTGAAATTCTAGTCACGTTTCGGCTTATGCATAGAGAACATTGAACAAAAATTATCAAGTTCTGACTAGTATATTGGACAACAATGTGGAAGTAAATCAACTGTTTTTGGTATAGATGATACCTTCTTGGAACCAAAAAAAAAAAAAAAAAAAAAAAAAAAAAAAAAAAAAAAAAAGTTGCGAGAGTCATTAGATTGGCCCACGGAGTATCCCACTTAGAAGAACCAATTTGCGTACAAGTAGAAGATTTCGAAATAGAAAAAAATATGTTTCTGGAGATAGCAATTTCGGTATGGAGTCAGAATATGAATATTCAATATAGATTGAGTTAGAGACATCAAATTAGGAGTTAGAGATAACATTACAGAGTTGGATATTTGCGGCTCGTAGCGAATTTCTTTACGAATTCTCTGTTTCTGAATTTATACGTGTTTATAATGTGTCTATGCTCTATTTTAATCAGACAATAAATTTTTATTCAACCAAAGGGCTTCTTCGGGTAAAAAAAAAAAAAAAATTGAAAAGGCAGCGCCACTTGGTATTATAACTATCATAAAAGAAGAACCAACCACCACTTAGAAGAACCAATTTGCGTACAAGTAGAAAATTTCGAAATAGAAAAAAAATATGTTTCTGGGGATAGCAATTTCGGTATGGAGTCAGAATATGAATTATTCAATATAGATTGAGTTAGAGACATCAAATTAGGAGTTAGAGATAACATTACAGAGTTGGAAGTTTGCGGCTCGTAGCGAATTTCTTTACGAATTCTCTGTTTCTGAATTTATACGTGTTTATAATGTGTCTATGCTGTATTTTAATCAGAAAATAAATTTTTATCCAACCAAAGGGCTTCTTCGGGTAAAAAAAAAAATTGAAAAGGCAGCGCCACTTGGTATTATAACCATCATAAAAGTAACTTATTTCAGATAAGTGTGAATATTGTTTTTTTTATAATCCGTCCATCAGCGCTCAATTCTTATACTTGGCTGTTATCAATGGGTCGAATATCACGCATTACTAACAGGTTATGAACGTGACTACCAGAATTTTATAAATTGCGGATCTGTTATTTTCATCTCAAGTTCTGCCTTTTTTTATTTTTATTGCATCATTAAATTTCCTATTTAGCACAATTAATTCATTTCCGACTTAGAATGTAATTTAATTTGTTCCATTTCACGCTTAAACTTTGTTAAAGAACTTGAATTCTGAAACATAACGGTTTAACCAAAGTGTAATTTTGTCGTTGTGAAATGTCCCTTTTATCGTTTCCAGTCGTTCATTTAATTCTTTTTCCTCACTAAGATTAAAACAAAGAATAAGTATTTTGTGGCAGGAAAGCCCTGGAGCCTAGTCTTCTCAATACTTCCAACTAAATACTCTATAACACGCATGAAGAAAGATAAAGCAGTTAATGTCTGAAAATAATGATTTTGTTAGGGTATACATATGTATATAATTTTGTTTTTCAGAGACCACCTGCCTCGCTTAAGTTTATAACGAGCATAAATGAATTCTACCTAGTTAATTCTGGCATGCAAACCAATTATTTCGTCAGGTGAGGGTCTCGCCATTTTGAAAACAGTTTTGACCAATGAGAAACAATGAACGAGGAGGAAGTGTGGAAGGCCTAGGTTGTTAATTTTAAAAAATGACTTGGGCGAAATAATCGATAGTTTGTAATCTTTGTTATGTCGTATTCGTGGAATTTCCTCTTTTTGATGAGTATTAGCCGCTATTTCGGAAATCTTAAGTATTTATTGCCTATTTGAGGCTGCATGTGGAAAGTCAATGTCTCAACCTAAATCGACAAGAGGGATACACAAATTCAGTGGTGTCGTTTTTTACGCAGAGGAGGAGGTAGCTGACCACAATAATCTCGAAGAAAATGGCCCATGCCCTTTGATTCTCCGGTTGTGGACCCCTCTTACCCCCGAATAAAAATGCCGGAGATACACTCCTGCAAATATTACATCTACGATTGTTAAGTTTGAGAGTAGCGCAAATTAATACTTTTTCAGCTACAAGGAGGAAGGCATTAGACAAAGGACAGACAATTTTTAGTATGAGGGTTGAAATATCCGCATAAAAAGAAAGAAGGTATTTCACCGCATTGGGCTGACTTTTGTCACCGCATTATGTACTTCGGAAAAAAAATTACACATTTTACAATTCACTGTGACCGAATTGCTAGAAACTGACTGTTTATTTTTACTAAACAAATGAAGTCAAACTTGCAGTAACAGGTCTATAATGTCAGTGAGTTTAAAGAAAGTTGCTTTTTTCTTAGAGTGTAGTTTATAAAAAAGATACATTTTAAGACACCATCAAAACTAGTGAAATTTTAGGAGGTATGTCTTAAAATATCCGAATTGGCATTTGACCAGTCATCTGGTGGCGAGCCTCAAAAAATACTTTTTTAGTGCCGGAATCCTTAACATTATCTTGGGGAGCCTTCGGACTAACATTATGAGAAACTTGCCATCCTAGTCCCAAGTCTGTATGTGTGCAGCTGGTTTAGTTTAAATTATGGGCAAAATGGAAGGGAGGAGAATGAGCCGTTGCAGGGCTCCATTATTTAGAAAAAATCAAAATTATACAACAGGATTGCATGTTTTAAATAATATGATTTTGTTCGATGAATTTACTGTAATAAAATTCAACCGTAAGAAGATAGAAAGAAATTAAAATTAAACGAAAAAAAAACAAAAAAAAAAACAAAACAAAGAGCAACGTAGATGTTTAGATTATAACAAAAACTACAATGAATAAGTGGGACCATCCCGATATTACAGACTACTTATTATTCAAAAGTTTTTCAAAAGTTTATTCAAAAGTTTTTTTAACCTTTTATTATTGTATAGTTTAGAATCATGTTCGTATAATTTTTCTGTCAGTTATACTAAAAGAGTAAAAAACTTAAACAGGAAATCCACTGACATTAATTCGGAAAAAAATGTTGGGCAACGGGGGGATGTATTTTCAATTCCGGGAGAAGTTTTGTGTGTTTTTTTTTCGATTACTCAATGAAAATATAACTCCTAAAAAGGTATTTTTCAATATCCAGGGGGGAGAAAGAGCAAAAAATCTGAGGGCTAAACCAAGTGGAGGGAATATATCTCCAGAACTTACACTTACTAAGAAAATTGCCAATCAATTTTCGTGCATGGCCGGTCTTGGGGGGGGGGAGGGGGGTGTTCTGGCTGTATAACACCTTTAGAAGATTAAGTACGCGCAAAAAGTTTTTGAACTTTTTAAATAGCTATTACATTTTTTGGGGCAAAATACTAGTTTTTCAAACATTTTCACCGTAACTCAGACATGCTCCCTACTCTTCTAAATGTTTATTTTAAATGACAACATCCTCATGGCAAAGAAATTGATTAGAAAGTAATAGAAAGAAATGGAGAAAGAAACTCCATGAAACAGGCATAAAGCGCTATAGTGTAGGATAAAAAAAAATCCAACTAGGGGACATTGTGGTAAAAATAAGATTTTACTCATCCTTATCCCCCCCCCCTAAGGAAGTAATTTCCTCTTACCATCCCCAACGATTGCATAGGGATGGTCCACAGTGGCAGTTGCTTATTATTTCTTCGGATAGCCAACTGCCTTCGGATTTAGCAACCTGATCTTTTGATTGTCAAGTTTATTATGCGCGCCACCAAGTCTCATTCTTCATTTGTACCACCAAGATTTGTTTTCCTCTAACCTGAATTTTGAAGAATATCCTTTTTTTTGCTGTATTCACCAAAAAATCGCAGTTCTTTCCATTTTCTTTGAAATAAAAAAAAAAAAAAAAAACAAAATATCCCCTCTTAGATTTTGAAAAGCACATTTCAACCTCCCCCTTCATTTTTGTGAGTTAATGCTAATGTTTCTACGGTTCAGTACTAGACAGCACAATCATGAAAATATAACTATTAACTGTAATTTCTGTGTCATTCAGACATTTATGCTACCCTTTGGTTTTTTTAATTTTTGCTTAAATTTAGCTTGCTTCTGTTTAGATTTAAATCTAATAGCAAAAAACAGCAAAAATAAACCATTCATTATATTAATTTCAAGGCCAAGTTTTGTTTTAAATTAATGCATAAAGTTAAATTTTAATGCATACAAACTTTTATTATTCAATTTGTTATGGGCAGGATGCAATGAAGAATGACAAACACATTTTTAGAAGCATAAATTTCAGTGAGTGATATAGCTTCAAAGACTGGGCCCTAGACTAGTGGGAGAAATCAGTTTACTTGAGAGCATAGAATTTGACGTATGAAACAAAGAAAAGAAAAGATATAACAAATGAAAAAATAAAATCAAACAGATGAGAAAAATGAGGATTTTGTCAGCCAATATCAAATTATGAAAACGAAAACAAGCAAATATTTCGACAAGGACCTCCGCCAAGTGGTTTTTTTTTCTGAGCATTAAGGACGACTTCAAGGAGGCCCTTGTCGAAATATTTGGTTATTTTCGTTTTCATAGTTTGGTACTGGCTGACAAAATCCTCGTTTTTTTCTCGTCTATTAGATTTATTTTTCATTTATTATATCCTTTCTTCTTTTTGTTTCATACGTCATGCATAGCCAGTGTGGCCTTAGAATGTATTTAGCATATTTTTTTTTTTATTTTGGATATAATGATACAGGAACCTTAAAGTCTGATCGTCCATACGAGGTAGGGAAGATGTATCCAGAATTTGTCCTCCCCCCATTGAAGGCCAGAAGTAAATTAAAGTGCTAATTTTATTTAAAAATTCTAAGATCTACCATGAATACTTTTACGACATAATTTTTTTACAGCTCCCTTCCCCCCACCAAGAAAAGTCTTTTAGGTTGTACATACCACAATTCCCCTAGGAGTCCTACCTATGGAGACTTACCTATTTTATTTTTTTTCAATACTCTTCTTAATCTTCCAGTTAGCTTCAACTAGAAATGATTTAAATGTTGATCTCTGTCTTTAGCATATTTCTAGTACTCGTTAATGTGCATTATAAATTCAACGATTGGAATCTAGTCCCATACTCTAAAGCTGTCAAGAAAAAAATCCCTTAAAACTTCCTTCTTCTATTATACAGGACTCGAGAACATAAAAATGAAAAAGCAGACATTGTGAAAATTTAAATTCCATTTTATATTGAATATCTTAAAGGGAGATATTTTTATTTCCTGATACAAATCTCCCATCTGGTTCTGTCGACATATTTCCTCAATTTGTTCTTTTGATAGGCTAAAGTATCACCAGAAAACGACCACCCATTACAATAAGAGAAATGGGTAGAAGACCCATTCCCATGTCGACACTTTGGACCCATCGACAACAGTTGTTGCCTACGATTTTATTGTCAAAAGAATTTGCCTCTATCCTACTCATCTGACTTTCAACAATTGCTCATATATCATGTCAATCTGTCAAGCCTCTATTGGCTAATCCCTACAGCCAATCATGACTAAGATAGACTTAAGCGTGCGCCCTGGTGTCAATTTCCTAAGACAAGTTTGACCTTATTCTAATAGGTAATTGAATATGATGTTGTAGATAGAGATGGATATTAATAAGTCTTAATCAATGGCTGAAAGTAATAGAGATAGTGAATTATCTAAAGATGGCGGCAGTAGTACTGATGAGGAATTAAGTGTCGGAGGTGCGTCTCCTAAATTATATGATGCCGATGAATCTCAAACAACAAGTGACCATGCACAATCTAGTTTAGCAAATGGAGATATAAAGTTTTCAATTGATAACATTTTAGATCCAAATTTTGGAAAAGTACCAATAACACCACAGCAAATATTAGATTTGTTACCGAAGAACCCAATTTACAATAAACAAAGTCTAGTCAATAAAAGCCAAATTTGTGAGGATAAAATTAAATTATGGAGGCCTGGTATTGATTCAGATGAAGCTAGAACCAGCTCAACTGACGAGATTACAGACACTGACCAAAGTGATACTAGTCGAAAGTCCCAAAAATGGCCCGCTTGGGTTTATTGCACACGCTATTCCGACCGACCTTCCTCAGGTATACATATTTTTTTCTTTTATTGCCAATTCGACGTTAAAGTAGTCGCAGACAGATGGGTATGTTGCTCATGTGTTTGAACATTGTATAAAACTTTGTAAAGATTGTAAAACTTTAATGTGGGAGGAGCAGCTTTATTCCATAAATTCGGGCTAGGATATACTCAGTTTAAATATATGGCATGGTGAGTCTTAGACCAAATCTAACCAGTGAGGCCCAAGACATTTAAACGTCCGCATTTTCGAACAGTTAAACAATATTTTCATTCATACAGGAGTACAAATGGACCCACCCCACACCTAACATCAATCTGGTGTACCCTGTCCCCACGCAAATGAATTTTCTTGTCCCCTGCTCCCTTACGAGGAAAGTTCCTGCGATGCGAAAGTTAGCATAAAGAGCAAGAGGATTGGGGAAGGTGTAACATCTCAAGTGCAGAATAATTTATGACGTTATGAGTTTTAGTATAGCTTTTTAATTTTATTTGAAATAATTGTGCAATATATGCTTGTTTTTAATACCTTCTCCAGGATTATCCAAAACGTATAGAGGGCTGACTCACCCCTTCCACTCAAACTTGACTCTTTTTTAAATAAGAATTTCATTTTTGCTCAGCTGCGATTCCAGAAAAAGATTCTATTTCCTGTTTATAAAATTTGTATGCTAATAGCTATGAGAACATTTGAAATTTATTTACTTTGTATAATTTGTATCAGCATTAATAGTACATTTTGTTGATACATCTTGAAGTGCAGTTCGTAACTACCAGCTCTTTGATTCAAGGGCTAAGTTGCACTATATAAAATTGGATCTAATTATGGAATGTTTTGACTTATTATTTTTGTTGAGAAATCGTCAAATGTAGAGAATTTCAGAGCACTTTTTCAGAAAACTTTGCATTGGCGCTGGTGACTAGGATCTCTTATCTCATCTTGACACATGTAAAAAGATATAATTTACATAAGTAATGACAACCCAAAACGACCCTGTCGAATTTTTTGATAGCCACAAACAAGATTGTTTGTTTGCACCCCCGGTAGTGAAAATTTCACTACCCCCCAAGAAGAAGTCCTCACCCCACGACGCACCAAAAAACTCGTATATATTCCAATAACAAATTCTGTATGTAAACAATAGAGAAATTGTGTAGCTTACAGTCCTCTGCCCAAAGGCTTCAGTGGCCGTGTTATCCCCAAAGGCATAAATATTGGCTGCTTCAACTATGTTATTAAGTTTTTCGACTGAGCTGAACAAAATGGCTATCTCAAGATTTTGATCCGATGACTTTGGGGAAAAAATGAACGTGGGAAGGGGCCCTCTAATTTTTTTGGTCACTTAAAAAGGGTACCAGAACTTTTAATTTTTGTTAGAATGAACCCTCTCGCAACATTCTAAGACCACAGGGTCGACGCGATCATCCCTGAAAAAAACAATAACAACAAAAATAAATAAACACGCATCCGTGATCTGTCTTCTAGCAAAAAATAAAATTCCACATTTTTGTAGGTAGGATCTTGAAACTTCTACAGTAGGATTCTCTGACACGCTGAATCTGATGATGCGATTTTCGTTAAGATTATATGACTTTTAGGGGACGTTATCTTATTTTCCAAGATAAAGGACATTTTCTCAGGCTCATAACTTTTGATGGATAAGACTAAACATGATGAAACTTATATATTTAAAATCAGCATAAAAATACGATTCTTTTGATGTAACTATTGGTAACGATTGGTATTCTTTTGATGTAACTATAATTAATAAGTATTATAGTTTCGGTTACTATTGAACCAGATCGCTCCTTACTACAGTTCGTTACCACGAACTATTTGATCACGCAAGTGATGGATGCTGAATCTGATGGTATGGTTTTCGTTAAGATTCTATGACTTTTAGGGGGTGTTCCCCCATATTTTCTAAATAAGGTAAATTTTCTCAGGCTCATAACTTTTGGTGGATAAGACTAAACTTGATGAAACTTACGTATTTAAAATCAGCATAAGTATACAATTCTTTTGATGTAACTAAGATGATTCTTTTTTAGAGTTTCGGTTGCTATTGACCCGGGTCGCTCCTTACTACAATTTCGTTACCACGAACTGTTTGAAACTATGAAAGTTGTTGAGATTCTCAATATTCAACACGTTTCATTTGTCAATCTTTGAAAAATTTAAATTTTAAAATTTCGAAAATGTTGAGGCCGTGATTAAATTAGGATTATTCAAATGCATTAGTTTTGTTGTCAAAATGCGGAAATAAAATCCAAGAACTGTACAATTTTTGGAATTGGTTAAGATTCTTGAAAATGCGAAGGCTTGTTATCAAAATATAAAAATAAAAATGCTTAGAAGCGTGATTATGTGAAATTTGATTTCTAAAGTGTTCTAAAGATTTCTAAAGCGTGAAGAATTTGAGTTGTTAAGTCATGAAAATTCAATCTTAGAACAATGGAAGTTTAAAAACAGTTGAGATTCCAGTTGAGATTCTTGTAAATATAAAGGTTTTGGGTTGTAAAAAGTATAAAGATCAAAAATTTTAGAAGTGTGACAATGTGGAAATTGTTAAGATTCTTGAAATACTCAGGATTTGAGTTGTCAAATTGGGAAAAATAGTCTAAGAATTATGGAATTTTGAAAGAAGCTACGATTCTTTGAAAGTGTAAAGGCTTGGGATTGTCAAAGTGTGAAAACTTCAAGTCACAGAAATCTGAAAAAAATAAATTCGTCAAGATTAATGTATCGTCAAGAAAGACGTCTATAGGCTGCAGTGTTCTGAAACATTCTTGATTCTTGAAAGTTTGAGTCTTTCTATTGTCACATATGAGAATTAAAAGTGCTGGAAGGGCAAAAATGTAAAAAAAAATTGATTCTTTTTGAAACTTTTTTTAAATGTGAAAGCTTTGAACGGTCTAATTATGAAAATTAAGCTTATTAATTGTAGAGCATTGAAGTTATCTTACGCTTTTGAAAGATTGAAGGGTTTACGTTGTCAAAATAGGAAAATTGACATTTTCAGATGTGTGAAAAATCAAAAATTTGTTAAGAGTCTTGACTATATCGATGTTTGTTAAGAAAATCTTTAGGGTTTAGTGGTCGTGTAATTATTTTTCGTAGGTTGAGCTGTCTTTAGTGTATTAATCTATCGTTTTATACATTAATTAAACAAAAAAAAGTTTTTTTAAATGAAAGTAAGGAGCCACATTAAAACTTAAAACGAACAGAAATTACTCCGTATATGAAAGGGGCTTTTCCTCCTCAATGCCCCGTTCTTTACGCTAAAGTTTGACTCTTTCTCTTAACTCTACTTTTTAAAACAGTAAAAAACTTTAGCCTAAAGAGCGGGTTGTTGATGAGGAAAAGCCCCTTTCATATACGGAGTAATTTCTGTTCGTTTTAAGTTTTAATGTGGCTCCTTACTTTCATTTAAAAAAAAAACTTGTTTTTTTTGTTTAATTTCTGAACGTTTTTGAATTAATGTATGTTTAGATCTTGGCTCTCCGCACATAAATAATTAAAAACGAAATTTGCATATTAATTTTTCTTTTGGCTAAATGGCTTTTTCATAGTTTTAATCGGATGATTTGGGAAAAAAGGAGCGAGGGATGAGGCCTAGTTGCCCTCCAATGTTTTGATTACTTAAAAAGGCAACTATAACTTTTAATTTTTTACGAACGTTTTCATAAGTAAAAAATATACGTAACTTACGAATTAACTGACGTAGCAAACTTCTGTATTCGTATGTTTTTATTGCGTATTTGAGGGGGCTCACCCCTCGTCGATGCCTCGCTCTTTACACTAAAGCTTAAATTTTGTCCCAATTCCTTAAGAATGACCCCTGAATCACAAAGGCTGTAGAATAAGTAGTTGTAATTACTCAAAACACTTTAATGAGCCCTTTTGTGACATTCTAGGACCACTGAGTCGATACGATCACCCCTGAAAAAAAAAAACAAAAAAAAAAACAAATAAACACGCATCCGTGATTTGTCTTCTGGCAAAAAATGCCAAATTCCAACTTTGTAGATATGGGCTTGAAACTTCTACAATAGGGTTCTCTGATACACTGAATCTGATTGTGTGATTTTCGTTAAGATCGTATGACTTTTAGGGGGTATTTCCCCCTATTTTCTAAAATGAGGCAAATTTTCTCAGGCTCGTAACGTTTGATGGGTAAGACTAATCTTGATGAAACTTGTATATTTAAAATCAGCATGAAAATGCAATTCTTTTGATGTAACTATTGGTATCAAAATTCCATTTTTTAGAGTTTCGGTTACTATTGAGCCGGGTCGCTCCTTACTACAGTTCGTTACCACGAACTGTTTGACTAAAAAACTTTTTCCACGTAATAAGTTTTTGAAAAGTAATAAACTCCATCAAACCAAAAAATGATCAAAAATAGAATCAAATAATCTACCAAGCGTAAAACTACCATAATCAGCATCAATAAATAAATGAAACCCAAAACGGACAAAAATTACAATAAATAACTGAATCAAACTCAAAACAAGCAGAAACTAACATGATTAGGGCTCAAAGCTCATATGTCCTCCCAAGGCCAGGACATAATCTGCACTTTATTAAAAAAAAAAAAAAAAAAATGAATGTGCATTGTCAGTCTAATATGCATGTGCTTATATTTATTCCTTGAAATGTTAACAATATTTGATTTATTAAAGTTTAAAAGTGAAAGAATTAGAATTTTTTTCAGCACTCATGTTAATTTCTGCTCGTTTTGAGTTTGACTCGGTTATTTATTATAATTTCTGTTCGTTTTGGGCTACATTTATTTGTCGATGCTGATTTGTGGTAGTCTTACCCTTATGGTAGTTTATTTAATTCTATTTTAGCTCATTTTTTTCAATGGAATTCTTTACTTATATCTGAAAGCTTATTTTGTGGAAAAAGTTTTTTTTTGTTAATTTCTGTTCGTTTATATTGAATTTGTCTTTTCAGGAAAAAACAAATAATAATTTAAATGTTTTCGATTTCTATTCAAGAATTTATAGTTTTTCCTGCTATTTGAATGCTGGAGAAAGTTTTCCAACAATTTTAACAGGATATACTATATTTGATTTTTGACAGTATGGAGACGCTTAAATTCTTTTGATTTAATTAAACCTAAAGAGCAGAAGTAATAATAGAAGTAGTCCTGAAAGTTTGAACATAATGCTCTCAGCTGTTCTTGGGATACTGCGGAGATGTCTTATTGGTGATCAGCACATATACAGTGCTTTTTAATTTAGTCTTAATGCAACATTTACTTTTTAAACATAACTAAGGCAAACATAATGAGCAAATTGCATAACTGGAGAGGGTTTGACCTAACGCAACAGCCCTAGAGATACAGTTACAAGACTGTTCAGCTATAATGAACAAAATGTCTATCTTCAATTTTGACAGGAAGTGTTCGGAAAATTTGAGCTAAAGAAGAGGACTGATTGCCCTCTAATTACTTTTGACTCTTAAAAAGGGTACTAGAACTTTGAATTTCCAACCAAATTAGCTCCTTTAAATATCAATAATATTAATAGCTATGATGAGCAGTACTGCCTATGATATTGCTTATAAGCCCTTTTAATACTTACATACGTATAGTTCTTTCGTTTAATTAAAACTTCCCCTTAACGTTTCGACTTAATTCCCTTAGTGCCATTTGTTACAGTAACTGTAAAAGTAGTATCAAAAGTATGCACATAGTGTTTTCTGACTAGTTCAAAATCTGTAACAACTTACCCTGAAAGGTCAAATTTAATAATATAAGCCGTTATTATGATATTGCTTTGACTATTGACAATCTATACGATCATAGTTCTTTTCGATTTAGTTCAGCATCCGCATAAATGTTCCTTGAAAGCTTCACCTTAATATCCTTAGCAATAGATCCTTAGCAATATCCTACAACTAGCAATAGTTGTAGTAGCATTAGTAGTAGTATGCACGTAGCACCTTTATCCTTACCACGTAGCACGTAGCACCATATCCTTAGCAATATCCTACAACTAGCAATAGTTGTAGTAGCATTAGTAGTAGTATGCACGTAGCACCTTTTTTTTACATCCCCTTCAAAGCACTATGAAATCAAACAGTTCGTGGTAACGAGCTGTAGTAAGGAGCGACCCGGCTCAATAGTAGCCAGAACTCTAAAAAAGGAATCTGGATACCAATAGTTACATCAAAAGAACCACATTTTAATGCTGATTTTAAATATATAAGTTTCATCAAGTTTAATCCTACCCATCAAAAGTTACGAGCCTGAGAAAATTTGTCTTATTTTAGAAAATAGGAGGAAATACCCCCTAAAAGTCATTGAATCCTAACGAAAATAATACCATCTAACTCAGCGTATCGGGGAGCCTTACTGTAGAAGTTTCAAGGTCCTATCTACAAAAATGTGGAATTTTGTATTTTTTTGCGAGAAGACAGATCACGGATGCGTGTTTATTTGTTGTTTTTTTTTCCCAGGGGTGATCATATTGGGCCAGTAGTCCTAGAATGTCGCGAAAGGGCTCATTCTAAAGGAAATTAAAAGTTCTAATGCCTTTTTAAGTGACCGAAAAAATTGGAGGGCACCTAGGCCCCCTCCCACACACATTTTTCCCAAAAGTCACCGGATCAAAATTTTGAGATAGCCATTCTGTTCAACTTAGTCAAAAGCCTAGTATTTATATCTTTTGAAACGATTTAATCCCCCTTAGTCACCGGGGGAAGGGCTGCAAGTTACAAATTTTCACCATTGTTAACATATATTAATCAAACAGTTCGTGGTAACGAACTGTAGTAAGGAGCGATCTGGCTTAATAGTAAACGAAACTTTAAAACATGGGATTTTGATACTAATAGATGCATCAACAGAATTGGATTTTTATGTTGATATAAAATATATAAGTTTCATCATATTTAGTCTTACTTATAAAAGTTACGAGCCTGAGAAAATTTGCCTTATTTTGGAAAATAGGAGGAAACACCCAATAAAAGTCATAGAATTTCAACGAAAATCTCACCATCGCATTCAGCGTATCAGAGAACCCTACTGTAGAATTTTAAGCTCCTATCTACAAAAATGTGGAATTTCGTATTTTTTGCCAGAAGACCGATCACGGGTGCGTGTTTATTTTTTGTTCTTTTCCCCAGGGGTGATCGTATCTACCCAGTGGTCCTAGAATATTGCAAGAGGGCTCATTCAAAAATATTGGATACATTGCAAGAGGGCTCAACCAAAAATACTGGATGGCACCTAGACCACGCTCATTTTTTCCCCAAAGTCAACGGGTCAAAATTCTGAGATAGCCATTTTGTTCAGCATAGTCGAAAAACCTAATTATTATGTCTTTGGGGACGACTTACTCCCTCAGAGTCCCAGGGGAAGGGGCTACAAGTTACAAACTTTGACCAGTGTTTACACATAGTAATGGTTATTGGGAAGTGTACAGACGTTTTCAGGGGAATTTTTTCTTGGATTGGGAGGGGGTTGAGGGGAAGGGGTTACATGGGAGGATCTTTCAATGGAGGAATTTGTCTTGGGAGGAGAGAATTTCCTTGAAGGGGGCGCAAGATTTTCTAATATTTTTTAAAACAAAAACAATGAAAAGATAAATATGAAAAAGTTTTTTCAACTGAAAGTAAGGAGCAGTATTAAAACAAAACAAACGGAAATTATAACGCATTTGAGGAGTTCATCTCCTCCTAAATACCTGCTATTTATGCTAAAGTATTTTTAGTAATTTCAACTATTTCTTCTACGGCCTTTGTGATTCAGGGGTCATTCTGAAAGAATTGGGACAAAATTTAAGCTTTAGTGTAAAGAGCAAGGTATTAAATAGGGGACAAACCCCTTTATATACGTAATAAAAATATACGATTTTAGAAGTTCGTTACGAAAGTTAATTTGGAATGTACGTATATTTTTTATTAATAAAAACGTTCGTAAGAAATTATAAGTTCTAGTTGCCTTTTTAAGTAACCAAAAGATTGAAGGGCAACTAAGCCTCCTCCCCCACACCTTTTTTTCTCAAAATCGTCCGATCAAAACTATGAGAAAGCCATTTAGCCAAAAGAAAATCAATATGCAAATTTCGTTTAATTATTGATTTGCAGTCAGCCAAAATCAGAACATGCATTAATTCAAGAACGTTCAGAAATTAAATATAAAAAAATGAGTTTTTTTAACTGAAAGTAAGGAGCGACATTAAAACTTAAAACAAACAGAAATTACTCCATATATGAAAGGGGCTGTTCCCTCCTCAACGCCCCGCTCTTTACGCTAAAGTTTTTTACTGTTTTAAAAAGTAAATTTGAAAGAGAGAGTCAAACTTTAGCGCAAAGAGCGGGGCGATGAAGAGGGAACAGCCCCTTTCATATACGGAGTAATTTCTGTTCGTTTTAAGTTTTAATGTCGCTCCTTACTTTCAGTTAAATTTTTTTTTTATATTTAATGGTTATTATGAAGTGTACAGACGTTTTCAGGAGGACTTTTTTGCGTTGGGTTTGGGGTGGGTTGGGGAAGTGGATTACGTGGGAGGATCTTTCCATGGAGGAATTTATCATGAGGGAAGAGAATTTCCATTAGGGGGGGTGCAGGATTCTCTAGCATTATTCAAAAAAACAATGAGAAAATAAATACATTTTTTCAACTGGAAGTAATGAGCAGCATTAACATTCAAAATGAACTTAAAATATTACATATATCAGGGGGTTCGTCTCCTCCACAATACCTATATGCTAAAGTGTTCTTAGTAATTTAAACAATTTATTCTACGGCCTTTGTGATTTGGGGGTCATTCTTAAAGATTTGGGACAAAATTCAAGCTTTAGTGTAAAGAGCGAGGTATTGACGAAATTTAAATTTCGTTTTATTTATTCATATGCAGTGAGCCAAAATCAAAACATGCATTAATTCAGGAACATTCAGAAATTAAATAAAAAAACAAGTTTTTTTTTAGCTGCAAGTAAGGAGTGACATCAAAACGAACAGAAATTATTCCGTATATGAAAGGGGTTGTCCCCTCCACAACGCCTCGCTTTTTACGCTAAAGTGTTTTTATTGTTTTAAAAAGTACAGTTGTGACAAAGGGTCCAACTTTAGCGTAAAGAGTGAGGCGTTGAAGAAGGGACTGCCCCTTTCATATACGGAATAATTTCTGTTCGTTTTAAGTTTTAATGTCGCTCCTTACTTTCGGTTAAAAAAAACTTTTTTTTTTATATTAATCTTTAACTTAATGCCATTGACCAGTAAGCATTGCTGATACGTCCTCTTGACAACCTATGTGGGCATTTTCTTTTCTGATTTATTTCAACACAGTTACAACGCAGTAGCTATAGTAGTAGCAATAGAAGCAGAGTTAATATTAGTTGTCTTAGCATTAGTAGCTGTAGTAGTAGTAATAATAATAGTAGCAGTAGTAGTTGTAGGAATAGAACCAGTAGTATTATGATGCAAATATTGTCTTTTGGTTAGTTCTACATCCCCTACAACAAGCGTTGCAAGTTTTAATTTCACACATGAATTGTTCCTGGAATATTAATGATATGCCCTTTTGACAGGATGGCAGGCTGTCATCCGTACAATATAAATTCTCAGAAATATTCTCTGAAAATTTCACCTTCATACCCTTAGTTGTACTATTATAGTTGCAATAGCAGTCACAGAAGTTGTTGTTTTGTTGTTCGTGTAATTGAATGGAGATTCCAGAAGTTCTTCTCTATGCTCCAAGTCAAAATCAACTTGATACAATTAGCCATTGCTGTAACATTGTCCATTTGCTCTTTTGATAGCCTGTATACTTTTTGAAATTTTCATCTTAATGCTCCTAGCCTTACAAGTAGTTGCGATAGAATTAATAGTTGGAGCAATAGTAATAGTAGTAGTAGAACTAGTAAATGTTACAGTAGTAGTAGTATTAGTAGTAGTGTGCACCTATTGCCTTATGGTAAACTGATCTTCCCCTTTAAGTATTCTCTGAGAATCAAACCGTTCGTGGTAACGAACTGTGGTAAAATTTGTGCGATTTTAGAAAATAGGGGGAAACACCCCCTAAAAGTCATAGAATCTTAACGAAAATTACACCACCAGATTCAGCGTATCAGAGAACCCTACTGTAAAAGTTTCAAGCTCCTATCTATAAAAATGTGGAATTTTGTATTTTTTGCCAGAAGGCAGATCACGGATGCGTGTTTATTTGTTTTTTTTTCCCAGGGGTGATCGTATCGACCCAGTTGTCCTAGAATGTTGCGAGAGGGCTCATTCTAACGGAAATGAAAAGTTCTAGTGCCCTTTTTAAGTGACCAAAAAAATTGGAGGGCACCTAGGCCCCCTCCCACGCTAAATATTTTCCCAAAGTCAACGGATCAAAATTCTGAGATAGCCATTTTATTCAACATAGTCGAAAAACCTTACAACTATGTCTTTGGGGACGACTTACTCCTCCACAGTCCCCGTGGGAGGGGCTACAAGTTACAAACTTTGACCAGTGCTTAAATATAGTAATGGTTATTGGGAAGTGTACAGGTGTTTTCAGGAGGATTTGTTGGTTGGGGGGAGGGGTTGAAAAGAGGGGGATATACTGGGGGAACTTTCCATCGAGGAATTTGTCATGGGGGAAGAAAATTTCCATGAAGGGAGCGCAGGATTTACTAGCATTATTTAAAACAAACAATGAAAAAATAAATATGAAAAAGGTTTTTTCAGCTGGAAGTAAGGACTAGCATTAAAACTTAAAACGAACAGAAATTATTACCCATATGAGGGGCTCACCTCCTCCTAATACCTCGCTCTTTACGCTAAAGTATTTTTAGTAATGTCAACTATTTATTCTACGGCTTTTGTGATTCAGGGGTCATTCTTAATGAATTGGGCCAAAATTTAAGATTTAGTGTAAAGAGAGAGGTACTGACGAGGGGGCGAACCCTCTCATATGTGTAATAAAATCATGAGAATAAAAAATTCTTTACGTAAGCTAGTTTATAAGTTACGTGGTAGTATTAGAAGTGACATGCATATATTACATTTTTGTCAATTGATCTTTCCCTTCAAGTATTCTCTGAAAGTTTCAAGTTAGTACCTAAATCAATTTTTGAGATACGCTCTTTTGACAATCTGCATGCGCATAGTTTGTTTTGATTTAGTTCATTTCCCCTCGATATTCTGTCAAATCTTCATCCTCAGACGTGTAGTCTTAATTGTGCTAGTATCATAGTAGTAGTTGTGGAAGTAGGAACAGTGGTAGCAGTAATAGTGTATTATTATTAGTGATAACAGTAGTAGCAGATATATTAATAGCAGTAGTAGCTGGTACATTTTGCCCTTTGGTCAACTGAACATGAAATAAAACCGGACGTCACAAACTCTTAAAGCCAGATTTATTAATCCTCTTTTCATGTCTGTCAATGGGGTTCCCTTTGCCCTGTCACTGTATACGGGTCTTGGCATTTATCCACCCTCTCCAATGGAAAACCCTCCCCTGAAAAATACAACCACCCGTGGAAAATATGGCTTTACGAATTTGAATATTTTATTTGAGTTATGCTATTTTTTAGTTTAGTTGAGAAGTGCTAAGGAAAGCGGAAAAGAAAATCTATGTATAAGGTTTGCCCCCCTCCTCCAATCAGAAATGTACTTCTAATGGAAAATTATCCAGGCCCCCCATCAGAAAACACCCACACAGAAAATGTCCGTATGTTTCCCAATAACAAAACTATCTATAAGCAATGGACATTAATAACGATTTTAAAAGGCACTTAAACATCTGTAATGGGGCTCTTTGATTGTTTTGTAGCTAGGGAGAGAGGGAGATACCTAAAAGGATGTATTTTCAGCCCAGAATATCTCAGCTCTCACTGAACCTTCGAATAAATACAGAATTAGCTCTAAGGAGAGACGAGAGGAGGATGGAGGCAGAAATTGTTTTAAATTCCCCAGACAGCTCTAGTCTTTTTGTAAGTCGAAAGAGATTGGATACCAACCAACCACAAGGGGCATTTTTGGGGGGAGCTTTTCACAGGGATAAACTTTTCAGGGGGAGATATTTTCTGCGAGGTGGTATTTCCTAGAGGTATTTTTCACAAGAGGTGTTTTCACGGGGGAGGGGGGATAAGAGGTGGTTGCCCACCAATCACTTTTGAATTTTAAAAAGGGCGCAACAACTTTCAATTTACAATCAAATAATAAAAAGTGACTAATATACATGATTAACAAAAAAACTGCAGTTTTCGGGGCAAGGGCTTTAGGTTATATGCAAAGTGCTTTTTGATAATTTTTGGATGCTAAGGCACCAATTAAAAGACTTGGAATTTCCCAAGTAGCTGAGTTTGTTGTAGTCAAAAGTGCTTTCATTAATTTTTTTGGTACTGATCCTGCAAGTAAACAATCATAATTTATGAAGCATCTGAGCTTATTGCAGTCAAAAAATCTTTTATTAGATTGTTGATGCTCAGTCACGGAATTTACCAAGTAGCTCAGATTGTTGGACTCTAAACTGCATTTATTAAATTTTTTGATAAGCTGTCGGTACCTTAAATACTCAGAATTTACCAGCGTACTGAGTTTGTTGTAGTCAAAAGTGCTTCTATTAATTTTATTTTGGCACTTTCTCAGCAACAAAAACATTCGAATTCATCAACTCCCTTAGTTTAGTCAAGAGTTCTAGTAGTTCTAGTCAAAAGTACTTTCATTAAATTTTTGATACTCAGTCAGCAACTAAGACACTCGGAAATTACATACAAGTTGAGTTTGTTATATGCAAAAGTGCTTTTTTTTTTATTAATTTTTGATACTAATTCCCCAATTAAAATACTTGAAATTTACCAAGTAGCTGAAATTGTTTTACTCAAAAAATCTCTCAACAAGTTTTTTGATAGCCTGTCGGGGAATAAAATACTCGAAATTTACCAGTATACTGAGTTCGTTGTAGTTAAAAATGATTTGATTAATTTTATTTTGGTACTCTGCCAGAACCTAAAACACTCTGAATTTGTCAACTCCCTCAGTTTATTGTAGTCAAAAGTGCTTTTATTAGATTTTTCGGACTCAGCCAGCAACTAACACACTCGAAATTTACCTACTAGGTGAGTTTGTTCTATGCAAAAGTGCTTTTTTGTTATTATTTTTTAATACTCAGTATTCAATTAAAAGACTCGGAATTTACCAAATTGTTGAGTTTGTTTTAGTCAAAAGTGCTTTTATTATTTTTTTGGTATTCAGCTAGCAAGTAAGTTCCTCTGAAATTGTCAAATACCTTAGTTTATTGTAGTTATAAGTGCTGTTTATCAGCGACTAAGACACTTGGAGTTTACCCACTATCTGGGTTTGTTTTATGCAAGATTGCTGTTTTATTCATTTTTCGATACTCTGTTGCTAATAAAATGACTCGAAATTTACCAAGTAGATGAGTTTGTTTTAGTCAAAAGTGCTTTTATCAATTTTAGTATTCAGCTAGCAAGTAAAACACTCGGAATTTATCAACTACCTTAGTTTACTGTAGTCAAAAGTGCTTTTTAATATATTTCGAGATCCAGTCAGCAGCTAAGACTTTCAAAATTTACCTACTAGTTGAGTTGGTTGTATGCAAAAGTGCTTTTTCATTAATTGTTTGGTACTCAGTCGCAAATTAAAAGACTCAGAATTTATCAAGTATCTGAGTTTGTTGTAGTCAAAAGTGCTTTGATCAAGTTTTGCTACTCATCCAGCCCCTAAAACACTCAGAATTTATCAATTCCCTCAGTTTGTTGTAGTCAAAAGTGCTTTTATTAAATTTTTGATGCTCAGTCAGCAACTAAGACACTCGGAATTTACCTGCTAGTTGAGTTTATTTTATGCAAAAGTGCTTTTTATTAGTATTTGATGCTCAGTCACCATTTGAAAGACTCAGAATTCACCAAATAGCTCAGTTTGTTGTAATCAAAAATTCCATTATTAAATTTTTTGATACACCTTGGTAACTGAAACACTCGAAATTTACCAGGCAGCCGAGTTTTTTTTTAGTCAAAACTGATTTTATTAATTTATTTAAGTCAGCAACTATTACACTCGGTATTTACGTACTTGCTGAGTTTGTTCTTTGAAAAAGTGCTTTTTATTAATTTTTCTATGCTCAGTCACCAATTAAAAGACTTGGAATTTACCGAATAGTCGATTTTGTTGTAGTTTTAAGTGTTTCTATGAATTTTTTGTACTCAGCCAGCAACTAAAACACACGTGATTTATCAACTGCCTCAGTTGATTGATAGTCAAAGGTGATTTTATTAAATTTGTATGCTCAGTCAGCAAAAAACATGCGGAACTTTTTTACAAGCTGAGTTTTTTTATGCAAAAGTGCTTTTTTATTACCATTCTCAAGCACCTATTTCCCAAGTAGCTGAGTTTGTTGTGGTCAAAAGTGCTTTTATCCATTTTTTGCTACTCAGTCAGTAACTAAAACACTTGGAATTCATCAATTCCCTCTGTTTATTGTAGTCAAAAGTGCTATTATTAAATTTTTAATTCTCATTCAGCAACTAAGATACTCGGAATTTACATACTAGCTGAGTTTCTTTTGTGCAAAAGTGCTTTTTATTGAATTTGATACTCTTTCACCAATTGAAAGACTCGGAATTTGCCAAGTAGTTGAGCTTGCTCTAGTCAAAAGTGCTTTTATTAATTTATTTGGTACTCATCCAGCAAGTAAATTACGTCGAATATATCAACTATCTAAGTTTACTGTAGTCAAAAGTGCATTTATTAAGTATGGGATGCTCAGTCAACAATTAAAAGAATCAGGATTTACCAAGTAGCTCAGTTTGTTATACTCAAAGTACTATTATTTTAATTTTGATTCTAATATACATTTGGAAGAGGTTGGTAATCTATGTATTCTTTTTGTCGTATGCTTAGTGGATGGGAACTGTTTTTCTGTCAGTTTTAGTCTATTAAAAAATATTTAGAATCCCTTTAGTTACCGAGTTATATGTGTTTTTATATCATATATCATCTTATATCATTAACAGCCGTCCTGGCCGAGTGGGTTGGTGCGCTGGATTCGGGATCCCTTGTCTGAGAGGACGCGGGTTCGAATCCCGGTGTACCCAATTCTTCAGTTTGGGACGGGGGTCAGTGGCGTGACTCTGTAAGCTTAGCCAGAGTCGACCCAGCTCTAAATGGGTACCTGGAGAAATCTGGGGAAGGTAAACAGGAAGGGTGTGCGAAAGCACGGGATGGCTGGACCCCAACCCCCCATTGCACTTCCTGGCTGAAGGGCCAAGAAACGGAGATCAGCACCGCCGGTACGGACTGTAAAGTCTAATGCCGTATTCTTCACCTTTTTCCTTTTTTAGATATCATCTTTAGTTTTAAAAAAACCTCTCCCTACTAGCCATTCTTTGACTTTTAAATTCATTACAGGGATTATTTTTTTACCTGGACCTTCAGGGGACGGTAAAGAGCAAATAACAACTAAAAAGAGTATTAATCAAATTGTTTGTGTTTGTATATCATATAACATCATTAGTTTTAAAAACACCCACCCCCCTACTAGCCATTCTTGAACGATTGAATTCAATCCATGGATTATTTTTTAATAAAGACCTTCAGAGGATGGTAAAGAACTATATAAGAAACCAAGAACAATATTTATCAAACTGCATGTGTTTGTATATCATATTGAGATTTTTAAACACCCCTCCCCACTAGCCATCCTTTAGTTTTCCAATCAAATCCATGGATTTTTTTTAACCTGGACCTTCAGGGGCTGCTGAAGAACAATGTTAAAATTGAAGAAAAACACTGCCTTTGGTGGTTTAAGGGCTTAGCCATTTAGGCAAATTTTATTTATTTTTGATTCTGAACATTTTTAATTTTTTTCAACTTCGAATTTTCGTTTGAAGTTAGAATTTTATTTTAACTTAGAGCTCTTCCTTTCGAACTTGGAATATTTTTTTTTCGTTTTTTAAAATGACATTAAATATATTGATAACACTTTTCTTTAACTCTTGGACAATTTAGATCTATCGATAGAACCAAAGAATTAGCAAGAACTCTAGTGGAAAGCTGCCAAATCCAACGAATAGGTCAATGAATTGGCTTTTTTGCTTGGAATGAATCCAAGCGACGTGACAGAGAAAGAAACATGAAGTCAATATTTTAGGGTACGCTAGTAACTCCATTGTTTAAAATTTTACCCCCGTTTGTGGATGTGTAATATGGAACTTGAAGCAAGAAATATTTTCAAGTTTAACCCGTCTTTATTTTTAGAACTATTATCAAAAGCAATCGCACTGATAGTTTCAAATTAAGCTATGATGGATAAAAATACTGAAATAGAAATATCTTTTTACTGCGATTATAGTATCTGTAAAGGCCGTTATCATGGTTTCACCAATTCTTATGTGTCTAATGCAAACAATTTAGAACATGTGAACATTTGAATAGATGAGCTGAATCTGAAAGAGGTGATAAGAAAAACAATGAATTAAATGAAATCAACTGAAATGGAGACAGGCTCAGTTTTGAGTGGTCAAGTAGAAACTAATGGAGGAAATGACGCCCTTAACACCCCTAGAAAGCTCAAAAGCACAAAGATGATCCTGGAAGAGGAGATACAGTATACTAGAAAGTGATCACGAAGAGCAAAGTAAAGAAGAAAACGTGAGTCTCCTTACAGGAATTCTTCACGTTCCTTGAGAAATGACAGAGCAGATTTGTATAAAAAAAATATGGCACACAAGAATTCATTATTTTTCTGGAAGAACTCCCATTTATCCATTTATACCAAATCTCATTACTGATGGCACTTATAAGAATGTTTTATCTTTTATATTTGCAGTAAATCTCTTTTTACCCTATCAATTTGGTCGTAGCTTTTCTGGGTTAACGAGTAAAAAAAAATCTAAGTCTGAAAGTCCCAAGGAAGGAATTTGTATTTAAATGATATTATGAAGCCTTTTCAAAAAGTATTGCTTGGCGTTTGGGATATGCATAAATTAAAAGAAAACTTTCACATCTTTCTGACTCTAAAAAAAGTCCTATTAATGTGTATTCGGACATCTGACGGGTTATTAACAAGTGGTTTTTTTTATTTGTATATCTTTCAAGGGTGGGCCTTAGGAGAGCAATTTGTTACATTGAGAAAATTGCATATTTAAATGAAGGATTTGTCTCGCAATTGGCATGTTTTAAGGAAATGTTTGAAGTTGTATACTAGAAATAAAATCAAATAATTGAATGTACCCTGAGCCCCATCCCTTGCTTTGAAATTTTTTCGGGTTATTAACAGGTGCTTATTAAGATTGGACATGGTGTATCGGTGATGAGCACGACATAGGTAATATCTCGTTTTTTGGCAGGGCTTAATTTTTTTTTAACTTGGAAATTTTTCAACTTTTTATTCGTATCTAAAATAACAGTAAATATACTTATAGCAAAATAAATTTGCTAGTAATATTTTTGAAATACAAAATGAAAATTGTATACACATGCTATTCGTGATTTTTTCTTTTAGAAAAACAATATTTGTAGCGACAATTTTTTGGGGACTTATTTTTTGGATCTTTGAAATTTTTTCAACTTTTTTTTAACACTGTATTTTCTTAACTTATTTTTTTGTCTTTAAATGATATTGCATGTACTCACAACAAATTCGGTTCCCATTTTTTAAAGTATAAAATGATAGTAAAATCATGTTTGATATTATTCAAAAGCTCACCAAGTGTTTCAAGAGTACGTTAATCCTTAGGAATGTCTTACGAAATTACAGGGTAGTGAAATTGTCTGTGCAATACATGTGCATTTGACGGGTATTATTACGTACTCTTTGATGAATATGATTTTAAATTTTATTTATGCGGCTGCTCCCGCGGTTCTCTCTGGTTGATCACCATCAGTGGGTAGTTTATTGTATGTTCCGATCACCACGAATTGTGCAGTGGAAGGATAAACACATTCATATGATTTTCTATAAGAAATTGAAGATGAAATTTTTCAAAAAAGTGTGTGCACATACTAGAGCTGTCGTGGCATTGAATGCTGTCAAAGACAAATTCTTGAACTACGAAACAAGCACTAATGGTGACATAACTGGAAATGTATACCAGTATTGTCATGACAATGAGAAATTATATTCCTTTGTAGTGCCAAAAAAAATCAAATCGCAAAACGGTGGATATGGAAGAGTAGTATCTCCAGATATGAAAGTGCTTAAAGTTGAAATTTACCTAAGAATAATATTTGATGAGGAGTGCCAACTTTTTGGCTATACTGCTTGTAATACCTTATTGACTGATCACATGTATGGTTAAATTTTGGGTATTAGCATTTGACGGAACTTAAAAGAAGACTGGCTTACTCCTGCACCAATGTCATAAATCATATGTTGTCATTGTGCCCGAAGTGTTACTTGGGAAAAAAAAATGTCGTAATAGACAGTAAAATCGAGGGCAAAATAAAAAGAGCATGGACAGATAATATTACCAAGGAAATTAAAGACAGTTCATTGCAAAGCAAAGCAACAGAGAGCGTTAATAGTATTATTGGTAGTTTACCTACAGATATCATCATTGGACAGAATAATAGCAATGATGAAAAAGTGAGGATGAAATTTTTCAAGATATTTTATGCATATGATAGTGTTATCTTAGCATTGGATGCTGACAAAGGCAAATATCTGAATTATGAAACAGCCACTGATGGTAACATAGTTGGAATTGTATGCGAGCGTTGTCATGACAGTGAGAGACTATATTTTTTTGGACTACCCAGAAAAATTCATCACTATTGATGGTGGATATACTAAACGAAACTTTCAGAGATGATAGTGCTTAAAGATAATGCAAGCCTAAAAGTAATAGTTGACTCCTACTGAAAAAGTATAACTAAAAGTTTAGTCATTATTGAGCAATTTCTTAAGTAGAGATTGGAGTGGTTTGCACCTGGATGAAATGACAGGGGCTTGTAAGGATAATACTGAAGGTAAGGTCCATGGTTGTATTGAGGAGTGGAGGGAGACCCATAGTGCGTGATAAGTTTAGAGGCCTTAATATTTTTTTTGCATAGAGATGAGAGAGTATGTAAGTTATGAATATAAATCCCGAGTGAACTGAAAACTGAAATGACGACGAGGGTCAACTCCTTGCTCATTGTGTGGGTCATACGTTACCTGTTCATAAATTCTATCGCTATCTTTTGTGTATTAGTATTCAACAGAAGGTAACAAAAAGACAGGCGTACTGTTGCACTAATGGCACAAGTCAAATCTTGTCTTGTGCCGGAACTGTTACCTGTGCAAAAATTATGTTGTAATAGACAACCAAATCGCAGGAAGAATAAAAGCGTATTGGCAGTTAATACCACTAAGGCAATTAAAGACAATTCAAAGAAAAACACAGAATTGGTGAACGTTAATAGTATCATTAGTAGTTTACTAACAGATAACGTCATTGAATAGAATAATTGTAATGATGAAATGTGCGATGAGCTTGTAGGTGAAGCCATCTTAAAAGTCGTATATTACCCCAAAATGAAGTTAGTGCAAAAATCAAGATAAAAACATGATGAATTATTTTTTGCAAGGGATTTGAATCATTTTAAATTTCTTATGATGATATTACTAAAGTGTAACGCAATAACATGTAAATTGTCCGTAGCCTTATTTAAACAAAAATATTTTATTGCATTACTTTGTTATTTTTTGACTATTTCTAGGGTACGCTAGTAGCCCCATTGCTTGCAATGTTTATTAAAACTTCAGATATACAAAAAAAGAAATTTTTAGACATAGACACCGCTACCGAGCTCTAAGGGTGTGTACTAGAATTTGAAATAGTTGGATAAAGTTTTTACCAAAGTTTAATAGAGATGAACTGGATTTTATTCCTTGTTCATATATGCGTAACATATTTTATTCTTAATGCTCAAAAATCAGAGACACATCAATTGGATTTGTCATGGTTGTTATTACTGAAGTCTCTGACATATTAACAGGATTTTTTTCGAATTCAGAATCGAGCAAACTGAATTGTTTTCAAAAGTCAGAGAAAGGTCAATTTCAATTCGCACATCCATCTCGAATTGACACAGATTCACATTCCAAAATATGAGTTTTGTCGCATCTCTACTGGTACCATCTATTTGTTTACAGTCATAGATGGTGATGTTTTTTGACTACCTTAGTGCTGCGGTCTATAACATATAATTATAGATGTCAGAACAAGTGTTTTTTTTACATATATTATAATATGTAAACTGATTTTACGGTGGGTTCGTTTTGGTTCAGTAAAAGTGTGAAAATCCTGTTCATATGTCACAGGTTTTAGTAAAAAAAAACCTGAAAATTCCAATTGCCGTGTCTATGGGTTTTGAATAAGAAAATATGCTATGTGCGTGTGATCGTGGAATAAAATTAATGATCTTCAGTGAGAACTAAACAAGTGTTATAAGTATTTATTATGTCATTAAAGAACAGTTGAAAAATTTGTAAGTTAATTAAAAAATTAAAAAAAATATAAGTTCAAAAAATTATCTCTAAGTTAAAAAAATTCTAAGTTGAGAAACAAATTCTAAGATAAAGAAAATATTCTAAGTTTAAAAAATATTCTGAATCAAAAATAAATAAGACTCAACTTAAGGACTAAGCCCGTAAACCAGCCAAAAGCAGTGTTTATGCTCACTTTTAGTTTTGATAGAGCTTTTCACCATCCCCTTAAGTTTCTTAGAAAAAAATTAATTTTAAAAAAAAATTAGGTTTTTTTAAAAATAAAGATGATATATGGTATACAAACACATACACTTTGGTAACTAGAGGGATTATAAATATGTTTTGATAAAACAAAATTGTATAAAAACAGTTCTCATCCACTAAGCATACGACAAAAAAAATACATAGATTATGAACCTCTTCCTAATGCATATTAAAATCCATATTAAAACTTCTTTTATTCGACATCTTGTCACCTGAAGCTCACTTCAGCAATTTTCGGATCAGTTTTCTTTTCTTATACCGACACTCAAGGCCAAAATGATAACGTGATGCTCACCAGAGAGTCAGGTCTTCTCCATTAGAACACTGAGATACGGCTTTTATGATATGAGGCTGTTGCAGTACCAAAACAATATGCTCAGTATTCAAATGCTTGTTCCAGAAACAGTTATTTCGACAGCAATACCAGATGGCTGACAGACCATAAGCGGGGGGCTGGTAGCTTCTTTTGACTCCAAGTGTACCCCGTTTGGCACTGCAATCTATTGACCAATATACGAGGGGTTGGCAACTCCTTTTGGCTCCAGATACATCCCCTTATGGCAGTCCTATTACCATTTAACCTATACACGAGGGGTTGGCAACTCTTTTTCGGTCTAGTATGCACCATATGGGCGTCTTAGTATCCATTGACCAATATACAAGGATTCGGCAACTCCTTTTAGCTCTAGTATATCCCTATGGACGCGATAGTACCAATCTATTGGATACCACTAGCTTGGAATACGAGAAAGAAAATATAAAAAAAGAAACCAGAACAATAAAACAATGTGGAATAGAATATTATTCTTGTTTGGTTTTACCTTTCTGTTCTCTTCATTTTTCGTATTTCGTTATGTGGCAAGTGTGTCATATGTCATTTTTACAGATTAGCTAGAGACTAACGCACCTCTGGTAGGCTTCATCAAGGGCCGGTATCATCAGAGGAGATATGTACGCAGTAAGGAAAGGGGATGTATTTGATTGGAGTCAAGTTCCATGAAACCCTAAAAAATTCAACTAAAAATATTGACCAATTTAAAAACCCGGACCATTCGGGGGAGCAAAAAATTTTGTGAAGGACTCCGATGAATTTGTTAAATCATCAAGTCTAAATGGGCCAGTAGCTCTATCAGATTAGTACTCCAATTAATCATTTTTACACATCGTCATCAATACGACCAAGAAATCATGATAAATTCGGAATTAAGACAGAATTGTAATCTTTAAATCTTTTTTAGAGCCAAATAATACGCTTAAGATTTGAAGAATAGTGTAACGCTTACTGACCACAAAAACCTCAATATTCGCATGCATCTACATTTAAATAAAGTATTGCTTTAATTAATAATTGCTACTGAAATTCAATTGAACATAACAATTTATTATGCTACAGCAATTGATAATAAACCAGGCAATCAATGTATCAACATTTCGTGGTAGTACGCTTCCGTGATTACGCTTGCGTTGGATACAAGCACTCGGAGACATGTGAGCCTTGCCTGATTCATTTACGGACTGGAACACAGCGGACTCGACCAGATTTGACGATGTTTTTATTTGCGGTCCAAGGTGATTGTGCATATAATGTATCTGACAACACTCAGATTTAGCCCTTGCTTATGCGCTTCTAAAAGAATCTGGGCGTGTACCGACAAGCCAAAAGCCCAGATCGCATCAAAAGAGCCAATAACTGGGGATCCCCCGTTGCCTCAGAATCAGAAAAAGTAGCAGCAAGGGCAAACAGAGCATCAATGCAACCGAGCCCTACCGCAAAACTAAACTGGTGGCATGGCATTTGGCAACAATGTCTAACATTCAATAATGCTAGCATTTCTAGAAGCTTACATTAAAACGGTGACACAGTAATCGGGCAGTACGAGGCAACCTTGACAAGTCCTTTTTCTGCATTGGTCTTTCTGACAGTTTCCTTGGTTTGGTGGTAGACAGACCTCGTATTGCCTCTACGGGTTCTTTCTTCCGCAATTCTATTTTTATGGCACTTGGTATTAACCAAGTGACATATAGCGGTCGCAAATTCTGTCCCGGGTTTGATATTTTAGGCACTTCCAGGTAAGCTAGGACGATGAAATTTGGCAGGCATATCAGGGACCAGACAAGTTTGAGTTAGAAATAGTTTCCGATTTGACCATCTGGGGGGGGGGGGGGTGGAGTGGGGGACCGGTTAATTCGAAAAAAAATAGAAAAAATGAGGTGTTTTTAACTTACGAACGGATGATGGGATTTTAATGAAATTTGATGTTTGGAAAGATATCGTCTCTCAAAGCTCTTATTTTAAATTCCGACCAGACCCGGTGACATTAAAGGGAGTTGGAGGGGGGAAACCTAAAATCTTGGAAAACGCAGAAACCCTAGATACGGGATTTACATAACCATAACGGATCTGCTCTGTTTGGGGGAGTTGTGGGGGGAGGGTTAATTTCGAAAAATTAGAAAAAATGAGGCGTTTTTAACTTACGAAGGAGTGATCGGATTTTAATGAAATTTGAAGTTTGGAAGGATATTGTGTCTCAGAGCTTTTATTTTAAATCCCGACTTGATCCGGTGACATTGGGGGAATTGACAGGGGGGAGCCTAAAATCTTGTAAAACGCTTAGTGTGGAGGGATCGGGATGAAACCTGGCGGGAAAAATAAGCACAAGTCCTAGATTCGTGATTGACATAATCGGAACGGATCCGCTCTGTTTGGGGGAGTTTGGGGGGGGGGGGCTAATTCTGAAAAATTAGAAAAATGAGGTATTATTAACTTACGAAGGAGTGATCGGATCTTAATGAAATTTGATGTTTGGAAGGATATCATGTCTCAGAGCTCTTATTTTAAATCCCGACCGGATCCGGTGAAGAGGAAGTTGGGGGGGGGGCGGAGCCTAAAATCTTGGAAAACGCTTAGAGTGATTGGGATGAAACTTGGTGGGAAAAATAAGCCCAAGTCCTAGATACGGGATTGACATAATAGGAACGGATCTGCTCTCTTTGGGGGAGTTGGCTGTGGAGGATTAATCAAATAAAATAGAAAAATGAGGTATTTTTAACTTACGAAAAAGTGATCCTATCTGAATGAAATTTCATAATTAGAAGGACCTCAAAACTCAGATCTCTTATTTTAAATTCCGACCAGATCCAGTGTCATTAGGGGGGGGGGGGAACACTTGGGAAACGCTTAAAGCGGAGAGATCAGGATAAAACTTGGTGGAAAGAACAAGCACAAGTCCAAGATAGGTGACTGACATAACCGGACCGGATCCGCTCTCTTTGCGGGTCTTAATGAAACTTGATATAAAGAAGAATCTGATGTTTCAGATGCTCCATTTTCAATTCGAATTGGATCCGGGGACATAGAGGGATGGGGGGGATAATAGAAATCTTGGAAACTGGAAATCTTGGAAAACGCTTAGAGTGGAGAGATTGGAATGAAACTTGATGGGAAGAATAAGCACGCGTTATAGATACGAGATTGACATAATTGGGACGGATCCGTTCCCTCTGGGGGAGCTGGAGGTTGTTAATTCGGAAAAGTTAGAAAAATTGAGGTAATTTTAACTTAAGAACGGGTGACCGGATCTTAATGAAATTTTATATTTAGAAGGAACTCGTGTCTCAGAGCTCTTATTTCAAATCCCGACCAGATCTATTGACATTGGGGGGAGATTGAGGGGGAAACCAGAAATCTTGGAAAACGGTTATAAATGTCGTAGATACGTGATTGACGTAACTGGACTGGATCCGCTCTCTTTGGGGGAGTTAGGGGGTGGGGTTCAGTCCTTTGGCGAGTTTCGTGCTTCTGGACGTGCTAGGACAATGAAAATTGATAGGCGTGTCAGGGAGCTGCACAAATTTACTTGATAAAGTCGTTTTCCCCGATTCGTTCATCTGTAGGGCTGAAGGGAGAGGAAAAATTAGAAAAATCGAGGTATTTTTAACTTACGAGTGGGTGATTGGATCTTAATGAATTTTAATATTTAGAAGGACCTCGTGACTCAGAGCACTTACTTCAAATCTCGACCGGTATTAAGCCTCTGATTTTCCTTTTAAAGCAATCTATTGATTCTTAGAATTTTGCTAGAGCTCATACCATATGAGCTGTTGGCTCTTACTACCTCGTCACAAGTGCCATATGAGCTCTCAGCTCTTGTCAAACAGTTCGTGGTAACGAACTGTAGTAAGGAGCGACCCGGCTCAATAGTAACCAAAACTCTAAAAAATGGAATTTTGATACCAATACCTACATCAAAAGAATCACATTTTAATGATGATTTTAAATATATAAGTTTCATCAAGTTTAGTCTTACCCATCAAAAGTTGCGAGGCTGAGAAAATTTGCGTTATTTTAGAAAATAGGGGGAAACGCACCCTAGAAGTCATAGAATCTTGACGAAAATTACACCATCAGATTCAGCGCATCAGAGAACCCTCCTCTAGAAGTTTCAAGCTCCTATCTACAAAAATGTGGAATTTTGTATTTTTTGCCAGAAGGCAGATCACGGATGCGTGTTTATTTGTTTTTTTTTTTTTTTTTTTTTTTTTCCCAGGGGTGATCGTATCGACCCAGTTGTCCTAGAATGATGCAAGAGGGCTCATTCTAACGGAAATGAAAAGTTTTAGTGCCCTTTCTAAGTGACCAAAAAAATTGGAGGGCACCTAGGCCCCCTCCCACGCTAATTATTTTACCAAATTCAACGGATCCAAATTCTGAGATAGCCATTTTATTCAACGTAGTCGAAAAACCTTATAACTATGTCTTTGGGGACGACTTACTCCCCCACAGTCCCCGTGGGAGGGCAACAAGTTACAAACTTTGACCAGTGCTTACATATAGTAATGGTTATTGGGAAGTGTACAGGCGTTTTCAGGAGGATTTTTTTGGTTGGGGGAGGGGTTGAGAAGAGGGGGATATGCTGGGGGAACTTTCCATCGATAGTTTGTCATGGGGGAAGAAAATCTCCATGAAGGGAGCGCAGTATTTACTAGCATTATTAAAAAAAAAAAAACAATGAAAAAATAAATATGAAAAAGTTCTTTCAGCTGGAAGTAAGGAGCAGCATTAAAACTTAAAACAAACAGAAATTATTACCCATTTGAGGGGTTCACCTCCTCCTAATACCTCGCTCTTTACGCTAAAGTATTTTTAGTAATTTCAACTATTTATTCTACGGCTTTTGTGATTCTGGGGTCATTCTTAATGAATTGGGACAAAATTTAAGCTTTAGTGTAAAGAGCGAGGATCTGACAAGGGGGCGAACCCCCTCATATATGTAATAAAAATATGAGAATACAAAAGTTCTTTACGTAAGCTAATTTATAAGTTACGTAAATCTTTTACTAATAAAAATATTCGTAAAAAATTAAAAATTCTAGTTGCCTTTTTAATTAACCAAAAAATTGGAGGGTAACTAGGCTTCCCCCCCGCTCTTTTTTTCTCAAAATGATTCGATCAAAATTATGAGAAAGCCATTTAGCCAAAAAAAAATGCAAATTTTGTTTTAATTATTCCTCTGCGGAGAGCCAAAATCAAAACATGCATTGATTCAAAAACGTCCAGAAATTAAATACAAAAAAACAAGTTTTTTTAACTGAAAGTAAGGAGCGACATTAAAACTTAAAACGACCAGAAATTACTTCGTATATGAAAGAGGCTGCTTCCTCATCAACGCCCCGCTCTTTACGCTAAAGTTTTTTACTGTTTTAAAAAGAAGAATTGAGAGGAAGAGTCAAACTTTAGCGTAAAGAGCGAGGCGTTGATGAGGAAGCAGCCTCTTTCATATACGAAGTAATTTCTGGTCGTTTTAAGTTTTAATGTCGCTCCTTACTTTCAGTTAAAAAAACTTGTTTTTTGTATTTAATTCTCATTTAGTATTGTCTCTTCTCTTACCAGACGCTTTTATGGCACTTGATATTAACCAAGTGACATATAGCAATCGCAAATTCTGTTGGTCTGTCGGTCCCGGTTTTGCTACTTTAGGCACTTCCAGGTAAGCTAGGACGATGAAATTTGGCTGGCGTATCAGGGACCAGATCAGATTAAATTAGAAATAGTCGTTTTCCCAATTTGACCATCTTGGGGAGGGAGTGGGGGGCCTGTTAATTCGGAAAAAATAGAAAATTGTAGTATTTTTAACTTACGAACGGTTATTTACATAATTGGAACGGATCCGCTCTATTGGGAGGGGGTTTAATTATGAAAAATTAGAAAAAATGACGAATTTTTAACTTACGAAGGAGTGATCGGATCTTCATGAAACTTCATATTTAGAATCACAACCGGATCCAGCGTCATTTGGGGGAGGCAGTTTGGGGGAAGGGACCAGAAATCTTAGAAAATACTTAAAGCGGAGAGATCAGGATGAAACTGTATGGGTAGAATAAAAACCTGTCTAAGATACGAAACTGACATAACTGGACAGGATCTGCTCTCTTAAGTGGAGTTGGGGGGGGGGGGGTAATTTTGAAAATTGAGGTATTTGTAACTTACGAAAGGGTGACCAGATCTTAATGAAATTTGATATTTAGAAGGATCTTGTTCTTTAAAGCTCTAATTTTAAATTCCGACAAGATCCTGTGACATTAACCGGAATTCTTAGAAAACTTGAAAATTGGGGTATTTTTATCTTATGAATAGGTGATCGGATCTTAATGAAATTACATAAAAAAACTAGATTTTTTAACTGAAAGTAAGGAGCGACATTAAAACTTAAAACGAACAAAAATTACTCCGTATATGAAATGGGTTGTCCCCTCCGCAATCCCTCGCTCTTTACGCTAAAGCTTTTAACTGTTTTCAAAAGCAGAATCGTGGCAAAGAGTCAAACTTTAGCTAAAGAGCGAGGGATTGCGGAGGGGACAACCCATTTCATATACGGAGTAATTTCTGTTCGTTTTAAGTTTTAATGTCGCTCCTTACTTTCAGTTAAAAAAACTGGTTTTTTATGTAATTTCTGAACGTTTTTGAATTAATGCATGTTTGATTTTGGCTCTCCATACATAAATTATTAAAATGAAATTTGCATATTAATCCCTTTTTTGGCTAAATGGCATTTTCTTAGTTTTGATCAGACGATTTTGAGAAATAAGGGATGGGGAAGGAGGCCTAGTTGCCATGCAATTTTTCGGTTACATAAAAAGGCAACTATAAATTTTAATTTTTAACGAATTTTTTTATTAGTAAAAAATATACGTAATTTAAGAATTAACTTACGTAACAAACTTTTATATTCTTTAATTTTTATTATGTATATGAGGGGGTTTGTACCCTCGTTAATATCTCGTTCTTTACACTAAATCGTAAGTTTTGTCCCAATTCTTTAAGAATGACCCCTGAATCAGAAAGGCCGTAGAATAAATAGTTGAAATTACTAAAAATACTATAGCATAAAGAGCGAGGTATTTATCTCCTCCTAAATACCTCGCTCTTTATGCTAAAGTATTTTTAGAACCCCTCATATGCGTAATAATCTCTGTTCGTTTTAAGTTTCAATGCTACTCTTTACTTTCAACTGAAAAAACTTTTCCATGTTAATTTTTTCATTGTTTTTTATAGTTATTTTAGAAAATCCTGCGCCCTTTTCATTGAATTTCTGTTCCCCCATGACATATTTCTCCAAGGAAAGATCCTCTTGCATAGCCCCCTCCCCTCAACCCCACCCCCAAAAACCAAAAAAAAATCCCCTGAAAACGACTGTACACTTCCCAATAACCATTATTATATGTAAACATTGGTTGAAGTTTGTAACTTGCAGCCCCTCCCCCAGGGACTGTGGGGGGGGGGGGGGTAATTCATTCCCAAAGACATAATTATTATGGTTTTTGACTATGAGGAACAAAATGGATGTCTCAAAATTTTGATCTGTTGACTTTGGAGAAAAAATGAGTGTGGGAGGGGGCCTAGGTGCCCTCCAATTTTTTTGGTCACTTAAAAAGGGCACTAGAACTTTTCATTTCCGTTAGATTGAGCCCTCTTGCGACATTCTAGGACCACTTGGTCGATACGATGACCCCTGGGAAAAAAAACAAACAAATAAACACGCACCCGTGATTTGTCTTTTGGCAAAAAATACGAAATTCCTCATTTTTGTAGATAGGAGCTTGAAAATTTTTCTATAGGGTTCTCTGATACGCCGAATGTGATGGTGTGACTTTCGTTAAGATTCTGTGACTTTTAGGGGGTGTTTTCCCCTATTTTCTAAAATAAGGCAAATTTTTTCAGGCTCGTAACTTTTGATGATAAAGACTAAATTTTACTTTTGATGAAACTTATATATTTAAAATCAGCATGAAAAACTGATTCTTTTGATGTATATATTGGCATCAAAATTCCGTTTTTTAGAGTTTCGTTTACTATTGAGCCGGGTCGCTCCTTACTACGGTTCGTTACCACGAACTGTTTGATTTGATATTTAGAAGGAATTCATCTCTCAGAGCTCTTATTTCAAATTCCGACCAGATCTTTTGACATTGGGGGAAGTTGGGGGGGATCTTGGAAAACACTTGGAGTGGAGGAATTGGGATGAAGCTTGGTGGATAGAATAAGCAAATGTCCTTGATATGTGATTTACGTAACCGTACTGGATTCGCTTTCTTTTGGGGGAGGGGTTCAGTGATTTGGTGAGTTTGGTGTTTCTGGAGGTGCTAGGACGATGAAGATTTGTAGGCGTGTCAGGGAGCCGCACAAATTGACTTGATAAAGTCGTTTTCCCAGATTCGACCATCTGGGGGGGAGGGAAAGGGAGAAGAAAAACTAGAAAAAATTAGGTATTTATAACTTACGAGTGGGTGATCGGATCTTGATGAATTTTGATATTTAGAAGGACATCGTGACTCAGAGCTCTTATTTTAAATCCTAACCGGCATTAAGCCTCTGATTTTCCTTATAAATCAATCTATTGATTTTTAGAGTTTTGTTATAGCTCATACCATATGAGCTCTTGGCTCGTAGCTCTTCTTGCCTCGTCACAAGTGCCATACTAGCTCTTAGCTCTTCTTTTCACTTACTTCTTTACGGAGAGAGGGATAGCCAAACAAGTAAAGACTATTTTGGAGAACCAGAACATTCAGAAATGGCAATGTGAGAAAACAAATTCCTGTCTCTTTCTCTGTATGTTAGGATCAAGGAAGCATGGGAAAGTAATTTTATAAGCCAAGGCTTAATAAGGAGGAATTAAAGTGGATGATATGAGCAAAAGGTAATATGTCATCACTTGGTGATAAGAAAATATTTGGAAAGGGTGAGTTTGAAGATAGATTTGCATTTTATGTTTTTTGAGAAATTAAATGATCCAAGGGAGGAAATTTTAAAGGTAGAAGCGGATAAATTTTATATTAAGCCACAGATGTAATGCACGGATTAAAAACTAGGGAGAGTTAATGGGCACAGGAATGGCATATAGAGCAATTTTCTTCAATTTATTTAGTTATTAGTTTCGATTTAAAGGTGTTTCTCTGTTTAAAAATTTTATATTGGTACGTAATTGTTTTTTTTTTACTAGCCATGGTCAACAAAGGCTTTCAGTGATAAATAATACCGTATCTTCTTGTATCATTGGAAAATACGTTTTTTTTTCATATCTGTTACGCTGAAAAACCAAAGTTGAGACATTTCGACATTCTCCAGTGAAAGTCTGAAATACCGATATTAAGAATTTTGGACATACGCCAAGTGAATATGTGTTTGTAGACATTCACCATGCACTAATGGTGAATGTTGAGCGTTTCGTAGGTTTATACTTCTGAGATTCCAATCTAATTATTAACCCATTCTTAAGGTTTATAACCTAAGGTAACCTGCGACCAAAAAACCTTGCGCAATACAGACAAAGCTGACTGGTCAACAAAGACATTGTCGCTTGGTGTCTTTCCGAAATATTCGTTAAATATCCTTATTTTGGACTTTCACCGGTGGATGTTGAAATTCACCGGAGTTCGGTCTTTCAAGGTAACATAACCGTTATATAAAATGAAAAATACAATACTACCCGTCCCTAGATTCTGAAGAGAAACATTTTGGTTCATCCCAGCATTTTCGTGAATTAACTCTCCAGGGCAAACTTTGCTCTTTACTAAGTCAGGGCGAGTACGTTGACTTGAAAGGCCAAAGTTCTGTCCTTTCATCCATGTTATGGCATTAATTATTCAGTTTTGGTTAAATTCAAGATAAAAAGAATATCTTTAGTAAGTTATTTTAGACGTTGATCTCTCTCCATCCCATAAGTTTATAAAAGCGATGCTTCTTATAAGCAGCCAATAATTTTGATCTCAGATTATTGCCGTCTGACTCATGAATATCTTTAATTTACCTTCTATTTTCCAATTTGTCAAATTAAGTGATGTGATAAAAGTTTTGTTTGTCTTAAGTTTTATGTAAAAACTAATTAATTATAAAAAGATCAAGGTTTTTAAAAGCTTTTAAAATCCAAATTATGCATTACTTCACTTAAAGTAACTTTTCACACCTGTTTCTTGGCGACACTAATTTAAATTTATGTCAGCGACACTATGCCCCAAAATTTTGTCGGAAATTGTTATTTATACCCTTTTGTCTAAGACAGTCTTTTTGGGTGGTCTTTGATACATCTCTGTTTTTGTCTTCTACTGTAACAAAATTATTTATCTATTAATTGAATTCCCCGCTGATCGATTATCAAATTGCTTCTGAAAAAAGTATTTTGTGGTATGACGTTAATTTCAGCCTTTACTATTTATGGTTTTATTACCATCGATATAAGTTCACGCTTTCGGTTTAGTAACTCTATGGTGTCTCAAATGAATAGAAGTGTTTTTCACGCCATTATATTAACCACAAAAAAAGACTTAATCAACAAAGACAGTCTGGTATTTCAGATTTGGGTCGGATTAAATGTGTATATTTTTAAAGTTTAATTTAAAATTGATGCGTAGCATGACACAGAAACATCATTTTTGCTAGCAACTGCCAAGAGAAAATTCTAATCCTAAAGATAAGAGAAAGGAAAATACTATATTGATTCCGCCTGTCTTAGGGGAACACTTTAAGTCTTATTCGTTTACCTTCAAGTTTTTTCTATGTCAAACAGTTCGTGGTAACAAACTGTAAGTAAGGAGCAACGCAGCTTATTGCTCCTTTGGGCCAAGAACACCGAGAGAGAATTCATTCGAGCAGAAACAAAAACAATCGATTTTTCTTTTTAAGTGACCCAAAAATTCGGAGGGCAACTAGGCTCCCCACGCATTTTCCCCAAAACCGTCCAATCAAGAGTTTGAGAAAGTAATTTTGTTCAGCATAGTCGAAAGGCCCAATAAATATGTCTTTGGAGATAACATGACCCCCCACATCCTCTGGGGAAAGGTCTTAAAGTAATAAATCTACCCATTGCTTACATATAGTATTTGCTATTGGGAAGTATGAATACATTTTTCGGGCGGGGAGGATAAATTTTCTGCTGGGAATATTTTACACGGGGAGAATTTTCCATGGGGAGGGAAGTTTACAGGGGATGGGTTTTTCAGGGAAAATTTTACACTGGGGAATTTACCAGAATTTCTATGTGAATTTTTTTTCATATATCTTGCTTACTCTTTGCCGACTCAATCTTACGCTTGGGGATGTTGAGAGTAATTATCCGGTGCAATTTTTAACCGTAATCGAAGTGTTCTAATAATATTTCCGTGGGAAAGAGGATTTTTTCGTAAAGGTAGAGCCGGATTTCCTGACGTGTTTAAAAAACGATCAGAAATTTAAATGAAATGACAGTTTTTTCAACTGAAAGTAAGGAGCAACATTAAAACTCAAAATGGACAGAAATTATTACGTATTTGAAGGGGGAATTACCTTCTTCTCAACACCTCACTCGTTACGCTACAGTCTAAATTTTTTCCCAATTCATTGAAAACGACTCCTGAAACACAAGGGGTGTTTAATTAGAACAATAAGAAACTTTTTAGAAGAACCGAAAAATTTTAGCGTCAAGAGTGAGGTTTTGAGCAGAAGGTGACCCTCCTAATATATGTAACAGTTTCGGTTCGGTTTAAGTTATAATGCTGCTCCTTACTTTCAGTTGAAAAACCTTGACGTTTTTTTTTTATTTAATTTAAACTAGAAACGAATGAAAAAAGTGTGTCGGTTTTATTGCGGTTCAGGTGTATCAGCAAAATATACGAGCGTTCACAGCAGTTGATAATGCGTATTCCACCTTGTTAGTAGTAGCGGAAATTCTGAAATATGGAGTTTTATAACAATTCATCCATCTAGTTTATTTTCTTCTTAGGCTGCTCTCAAGTATGGAAAGTATGAGCATGAGGGCAAGCATCCCCCCCCCGCCGCCTACGCCTATCATTTCACCAAATATATCCAATCAAATTTTGAGATAGCCATTTGATTCAGCGTAGTTTTAAGGTTCGGAAATTATGTCTCTGTGGCTGACAAACCCCCCACAGCCCTCAGGGCAAGGGTTGTAAGTTATACGGGACATATAAGGTGTTAATAGAAAGGGTGGTCGTATAAACTTTGAAGTGGGCTCATTGAATTGGAAATCAGCAGTTCTAAAGTCCTTCTTAAATTCAAAGTGATCTGAGGGCATTTACCCCCCTCCTCCACACGTCGTATTTTTTCCAAATACACAAGGTAGAAATTTTGAGATGCCATTTATTCAGGAAATGGTCTAAAGATCACATAACAAGCCTCTTGGGACTGACACAGTCCCCCAGGGTCTAGGGTAAGGATTGTAAGTTATGCCTCGGGAAAATATAAAGTTCTATATGGAAGGAGTGGTCGCGTGAACTTTAGAGGAGACTCATTTGATCGAAAATATATAGTTCTAGTTCCCTTTTAAAATTCAAACGCGATATATGGCAACTAGGCTCCCCCTCCCCTACATCCTCTTTTCCTCAAACGCATCCGATTGAAATTGTAAGATAGCCATTTTGTTCACAATGGTCCGAAGAGCGTATAACAATGTCTTAAGGATTGACACAACCCCCCATTGCCTAGGAACAAGGTTTTTATGCTATGCCCTGGGGCATATATGGTTTTTATGTATTGGATGGTTGTTGTGTTTACTTTGGATTGGAGGAGGCTTATTTGACTGGAAGCTAAAAGTTCCAATGTCGTTTTTAAGAGTCAAAAGTAAATGAAGGGCAATCACTCTCCCCAAGCCTATCATTTCTAAAATTCACATCCTACAAAACTATAAGAGAGATATTTTGTTCGGAATTGACTAAAGATCCAGTAATTGTGTTTTTGGTGATGTCAACCTCCTCACAATCCTAAGGGCAAAGGCTCTAAGTTAGGCAATTCTTCTAAACGTTCATCATTTAGATATAGTATATGTTATTGAGAAAAGTATGCATGTTTGAACTTTACAGTCGAAAAAGACGAAGGCAATTCTAATGAGCCTTTTATTGTTGAAATAAAACAAAACACGTTATGTGTATGCGGGTTATAAAATGGCGTAACTCAGTAATGACTGGGTATATTAATTTTGAACTTTTAGGAAATAATAAGGGAAATAATCACAAAGGCAATATTTCCATGCTACCACAACTACTAAAACTACCACCACCACTACTACTACCACACTACTCCATTTACAATTATGGGTGAGGGTATTGAACTAAATCAAAAGACGCTATGTGCATTTACATTGTCAAAAGAGCGTATCTCAAGAATTGATTTGGGTATCAAGTTGGAAATTTCAGAGAATGCTTAAAGGGGAAGATCATCTGACAAAAACGTAATATGTGTATGTTACTACTAATAAGCTACTACTATCACTACTACATTTACTATTACTGCCACTATATCTATTGCAACTACTTGTAATGCTAAGAGCATTGAGATGAAAATTTCAAGAAGTATATGAAAATTCAGGTTATCAAAAGGACATATTTACTGACCAAAAGGCAATACGTTAATACTACTGCTGCTACTACCGCTATTACTATTAATATTACTACTAGTGACACCAATGCTACTACTATGACTGCAATTACAGTTATGACTAAGGGTAAGAAGGTGAAATTTTCAAGAAATTCTAAGGGGGGACGCGAAGCTTTTGAGAAATGAAGCTTTAAGGATTATTTCGGTGGGTATTGAACTAAATTAAAACGAGCTATGAAAATGTGGATTTTCTAAAAGGTGACAAAGCAATATTTCAAGAACAGATTCCACTATTAAGTTAGACCTTTAATGGTACGTTGTGGTGGATATTGAACTAGTCAGAAGGCACTATATGTATACAATTACTGCTACCACTCATGGGCGTACGTAGCTTCTTGTCTACAGGGGGGCAGCCACTTCTGTAATGAAGGTTGGGGGGCTGAAGCTATATTGCCAGCTCACAAAACCTTACTTTGCCAGTAAGTTTTATCATACCTATTAAATCTTTACTAAGAAGTAATCAGCAAAATTACGAACCATCCATAAGCCCCAGCATTAATCTTCTTAGATTAAAACTAAATCTTTCCAAGGAATTATGGATAATTGCTCAATTGCTTCATCTACATTTTATCAACTGCTTTTTAGCCATCTAGCTTTTTCAACCATCTGCTTTTTCAGCCATATCTAAGGTAAATTTGAAATTCTAGGGGTGGATCTGCCCCCCTGTCCCCCTCTCCGTAAGCCTATGCTACCACTACAGTTACTGTAAGTAATGATTCTAAGAGTATTGATTCTAAGGGAGGATTAGTGCATTGAGGAGTGACAACCCCCCCCCTAGTATAGCATAATTTCTATTTGTTTTAAGTTTTAATGTTGCCCCTTAATTTAAGTAAAAAATTGTTTATTTAATATCTAATTCCTGATTTTTTTTTCGACAGTACCAGGATATCCACATCCCCTCTATGAAAAATACTCTCTTCCCACTTGAAATTCCTCCATAGAAGGTTTTTCCCACGTAAAACCCTTCCCCTGTAAACTACCCCCAGAATATACTATCCTCACTACGAATTCCCCCCAGAAAAGTTCTTGTGGACGACTCCACCTGAAAAATACTCCACAGTATACTTTCATTTGAGAAAAGACTTGTTTTTTGTTTACTTTGTGATCAGTTTCAGATCCTAGCGGAATCTCCCTGTGTGAAGAATTTTTCCCGGGAGTCCCCCCACCGATGGAAAGTTTCCCCCACGGAAAATTTCCCCATCGAGAATTTCTCCCGTGGGAAATTCACCGAACGTAAAAACCTTCCGGATAATTCCAACGCCTTTAGAAATTTCCCCCGGACACTTCCTCCAGAAAATCTCGACATGTAAAATGAGAAAATGCCAATGAGGCATCATGAGAAAGTAAGTCCACATGCCAATGAGAAAGTAAGAAAAATAAAACAAATTTCGTATATTAATTCTGGCGAATTTACTCCATAGAAAGTTCCCCCTGTAAAGTTAGCCTCTCAAAACTTTCATCCCAATTGCCAATTTTCTCTGTAGGAAAAAAAAATCCCCACTGAAAAAAATTTCTCTACTTTCTAATAACAAATATTATATTTGAACAATGGGAAAATTTTATAACATAATGCCGTTCCTTCAGGGTTGGGGGGATTATGTCATCCCCAAAGACATGGTTATCAGATATTTCGACTATATGGAACAAAATGGCTATCTCCAAATTTGATTGGATGAATTTTGGGGGAAAGAGTGTGGGAGGGGGTCTAGTTGCCCTCCAATTTTTTGTTCACTTAAAAAAGGGAGCTAGAACCTTTAATTTCAGCTTAAATGAGCCCCCATTCTTCTAGGAACATTGGTCCGACACGATTATCGCTGGGAAGATTAAAGAAAAAAAAGACAAAAAAAAGAAGAAAATAAACATGCATCCGTGATGTTCCTTCTGACAAGAAATACATGATTCCACGTTTTTGAAGATGGAAGCATGGAAACTCTACTGTAAAGTTATCTGATACGCTGAATCTGACGGTGCCATTTTCAGTAACATTTCTCGACTTTTGGGAAAGGTTTCTCCTCTTTTTCTAAAATCCAGCAAATAATCTTAGGCTCATAGATTTTGATTGGTAACATTAAACTTAACGAATCTTATATATTTGAAATCAGCACAAAAAAGCCCATTCTTTTGATGTATCAATTATTATCATTATTTTAGTTTTTAGGGTTTTGGCCACTATTGGGCCCTGTCGCTACCACGAACTGTTTGATGTGTCTATATAAATGGAAAGTTGCTTGAGAACATTATTTGTAAACTCCGTGTAACTCTGTTTTCAAACAGTTCGTGGTAACGAACTGTAGGAAGGAGCGACCCGGCTCAATGGTAACCAAAACTCTAAAAAATGGAATTTTGATACCAATAGCTACATCAAAAGAATTGCATTTTAATTCTGATTTTAAATATATAAGTTTCATCAAGTTTAATCTTACCCATCAAAAGTTACGAGCCTGAGAAAATTTGCCTTATTTTAGAAAATAGGGGAAACAACCCCTAAAAGTCATAGAATCTTAACGAAAATCACACCATCACATTCAGCATATCAGAGAATCCTATTGTAGAAGTTTCAAGCTCCTATCTACAAAAATGCGGAATTTTGTATTTTTTTGCCAGAAGGCAGATCACGGATGCGTGTTTATTTGTTTTTTTATTTGTTTTTTTTTTCCCAGGGGTGATCGTATCGACCCAGTGGTCCGAAAATCTTGCGAGAGGGCTCATTCTAACGGAAATGAAAAGTTCTAGTGCCCTTTTTAAGTGACCAAAAAATTGGAGGGCACCTAGGCCCCCTCCCACGCTAATTATTTTCCCAAAGTCAACGGATCAAAATTCTGAGACAGCCATTTTATTCAGCGTAGTCAAAAAACCTTATAACTATGTTTTTGGGGACGACTTACTCCCCCACAGTTCCCGTGGGAGGGGCCACAAATTACAAACTTTGACCAGTGCTTGCATATAGTAATGGTTATTTGGAAGAGTACAGACGTTTTCTGGGGGATTTTTAGGTTAGGGGGGGTTGAGAAGAGGGGGGTATGTTGAGGGGACTTTTCTTGGAGGAATTTGTTATGGGGAAAGAAAATTTTCATGAAGGTAGAGCAGAATTTTCTAGCATAATTAAAAAAAACAATGAAAAAATAAATATGAAAAGTTTTTTCAACTGAAAGTAAGGAGAAGCATATATTTTTTATAATTATTTTTTTTGTATGAGGTGACATTTTCTTGTTTTATGAACTCCCAGATATATATTAACATTAGAAGCAAAACAACATGTACAACCCGTAGAAAATACTTACATTTTTTTTCGTTTCTAGGTCCACGGACGAGAAAGTTAAAAAGGAAGTCAATATCACCTGATAACAAGCGACCTCGTACTGCATTTTCAACAGAGCAGCTAGCTCGACTCAAGATCGAATTTAACCAGAATCGATACTTGACTGAGAAAAGACGGCATGATTTGGCTAGAGAACTGAGCCTTCATGATAATCAAATCAAAATCTGGTTTCAAAACAAAAGAGCAAAAATGAAAAAAGCAACGGGTCACAAAAATACATTAGCTTTAAAGCTTATGGCTGAGGGGTTGTATAACCATTCAACCCTACAAGAAGAAGGAGATGAGAGTTGACTTAAAGAGAAGAAAAACACAAATGGTTCGTTTACAGTTAATGATCCAAACCATTATAGTGATGATCATTAATGATGTAAATTAAGAGTTTTTATCGATTATTCAATATGAGTTTACGCTATTGAAAAATACAAAGAAATTTAAGCACAGTTTTTGTGTGTTTAGAAGAAGGTTGTAGGGTTTAGTTGGATAGCAACAGTACATAGTGTAAATGACAAAATTGCCATAGCACAAGCTAACATAGGGATTTCTGTCTTTGCTACAATTTAATTATATTGAAACGTTTTATTGATTACATTGAAGCTCGTAGTGGAAAGTAGAGAGTAATTATCTTTCAATATTAAAAAATGATGAATTTAGTGTCTAGATTCCCGTCTAAACATGCAACTTCTTGCTTTGCCATTTTCTGTTACAACTTGTCATTATTCAATTTTTTGTCATTATTAAGTCATTATTCTCAAATTTTCTACCTTGAATTGAATTCTAATTTTCAATTATATTTGCCTAATCGAGGTGTTATTTAAAATTTGTTCATGCTAAAATTTAATTATTCTAGATTTATGCCTTTAGTAAGAATCTTAATAAGAAAAAAAAACAGAATAAGGAAAAAATGATAACACCATTTTTTAAACCACAATGTAAAATGTAACGAACATTACTGTTAATGTTTAAACTGTGCTAATACTACGAGGATTTTAACATTATTTATGTAGTCCAGCTTCATTCAGAGCACAAAAATGTATTACAACTCCGTAAAAATAGACGCAGAACGTATCACTACTTATGTACGTACAACACGTTACGTTACGTGCATCAAAGTAAAAATAGACATAATATATCAAAAATATGAGGAAATGTTTGGCAAAATACTAAAAATCTTGGGGGGGGGGGGGTCATCAGCCAAAAGGATCCGTAGCTCAAACCCGAAATGTTTTGTAGGTAAAGCAGATCAAATAATATGCATGGTTCATCATCAAAGAATATCAACCCCAGAAGACAGAAAATCACTTCTGGGGACATTAGCTCCCGAAGCTAAGCAGGGCCCCGCAGCTACGTGGAGATGCAGCTGCAATATAAGTGAAATGAGAATCCGGAAAGTTTAACTCTTTAGCAGATATTTGGTAAACAAGAGAGAATGGGGAATAATGAGGGTAAAGAGAGGTGTAAAATAACCTCCAAAACAACTTACACTGGCTTAGCGAATGGTTAGAGCATAACATTTGATATATTGTGGACGTACAATAAAATTTAGGCTCTGCATCGTGGTTCTTATCAGACATAAATATTCAAAGTTTTTGAATTTAGCAAAATTATATCTGATGAGTCAGCCAAAAGATATTCAGAAAAATTAAATTCTATAACTGAATTCACTGACAAGTTCATGAGGAAACTAGATTACACCTAAGCAACTTGCTTCTAAAAGGATAATGTGATTTTTGGAAAACTGTACTAAAGGGACGCACGTTTACATTTAACAAAATCTCTGCAAAAAAGAGTTGTGGTGTGAAAAAGCGAGTATCCAGTTAGTTTGTCTTACTAAAATTACTGGAATATCTTATTTAAATATTTCAAATTATAAATAAAATGATTTGTACATTTTTCACTAAAAAAAGGAAAAAAAATGCTCCTCATGTTTGTTGGCCGAAACAATTTTGTCTTTGGTAGTACCTTTACTTAAGATTCCTCTTCTGGCTTTTATTAACCAGACTTCTGTTGAATACCATGCTGTAAAAACTGTTGGTGACGATAGTCGGCCAAATTGGATGAAGTATCAATCCCCATCAACCAGGTCATTGCTCTCAAATGATGGGAAAAGACTGTGAATATAAAACAATAAGAGACTATTGTTTGTTTGTTTTTGTTTCTTTGTCCTCTTTTATTTTATTTTTTTTTTAGTTTCACATTATTTATTCTAAAAATCAAATACGTTAAAGAAGTTGGGGACGTTTTTTAGATTCGAAAGAGTTTTGTAGTTAGCGTTCTAGTTGACATAGTTAATGCTCATATGAATGAGTTTATATGACACAACATGAATATCAAGTTTTATATCGGATATCGTATAGCTCATAAAGAAACAATTTGGACGGACAGCTAAGGTACCATATCTTCATCATAGGCAGCACCATAGTGCTCCCTAAGTAAAGAGCTAATTGGACTCCATCTATCATGGAGTATCTTTTCCCCAAGCCACTTCGTATGAAAAAAGTTATCGCAGAAGTTTTGGAGGGAGAACTGAAAGCTTTAGTGTCCCTTCCAAGAGTTATAAATGAATTGAGGGCAGCCAGCCCCCTCCAGCGCCCCTCGCTTCGAAGACGTCCGATCAAATTTTGAGAAAGCCATTTTGTTAAAAAGAGTTCAAAGGTTCAATAACTATGCCTCCGGGGTTGCCTTGCCCCCCTCGGCCCTTGGGGTAATGGACCAATGGTATTACGGTGAAATTCTTAGTTAATGTTTACGAGATGTTGAACTAAATCAACACACACTTCACGCATACAGGTTATCAAAAGGGTGTATCAGCAGTATCTCATAAGTGGCTCAGGACAGTGGTTCCCAAAATATGGGTCGTGACCCATCAGTGGGTCATGGTCACGAGCATAATATTGATAATAGCCCAGATTCCGTAGTGGCGAGTAACGGAACTTACTTGTTCTAATTGAAAGGATTTAGTAGGCTATGAATGAAGGGCTGTTAAAATTAGAAAAACAATTTAAAGAATTATTCTATTACTTACATAACTACACCTGCAAGTTTTCTTAAGTTATTTCAATGGGAAAGATGCATTTGTCTCCGATTTTTCTTCATTACAGTTTCAGCATCAACTTTAGTTACTTTTAATTGCAGTGAGATTAGTATATCCATTTTATTTCTTTACTTAGTTTCAATGTAAATCAGAGCCAAAAATCCAACCTCACTTAGATACGACCTCACTTGAGCTAGTAAAGAGGACTTTAATAGCTTAATCCCAACAGGCAAGGATAGTAATCAAACAGTTCGTGGTAACAAACTGTAGTAAGGAGAGACCCGGCTCAATAGTAACCAAAACTCTAAAAAACGGAATTTCGATACTAATAGATGCATCACAAGAATTGGATTCTTATGCTGATTTTAAATATATAGCTCTTATCAAATTTAGTCGTACCTATAAAAAGTTAAGAGCCTGAGAAAATTTGCCTTATTTTGGAAAAGAGGGGGAACACCCCCTAAACATCATAGTATCTTAACGAAAATCACACCATCACATTCAGCGTATCAGAGAACCATATTGTGGAAGTTTCAAGCTCCTATCTACAAAAATGTCGAATTTCGTATTTTTTGCCAGAATACCGATCACGGGTGCGTGTTTATTTGTATGTTTTTTTTTCTTCTCCCTAGGGGTGATCGTATCGACCCAGTGCTCCTAGAATGCTGAGAAAGGGTTCATTCTAACGGAAAATAAAAGCTCTAGTGTCGTTTTAAAGTGACTAAAAAGATTGGAGGGCATCTAGGCCCCCTCCCACGCTCAATTTTTTCCCAAAGTCACCGGATGAAAATTTTGAGATAGCCATTTTGTTCAACATAGTCGAAATACCTAATAACTTTGTGTTTGGGGTGACTTACTTCCTCACAGTCCCCGGGGGAGGGGCTGCAAGTTACGAACTTTGACCATCGTTTACATCTAGTAATGATTATTGGGAGGTGTACAGACAGGCACGTACGCAGGGGGGGGGGGACTTTGGGCCTGCCCCCCAAATTTTGTGAAATGTTTAATTTCCCCATGGTTTCTTGGGATTTCTGGCAAAAGTAGGAGATTTATTAAGAATCTAGATACATGTCTGAAGCCTTTTTTTGGGATTTTACAGCATGCAATTATCCGGTCAAGTCACTGCCCAATTATTAACCCATTTTCTGTCTAACTTTTTACCCTCTTTGAAGTAATTAGCGATTGTACTGTTATTATTTTTTTTTTTTTTGTAAACAGAGTTTGCTTTCCACAGCAAAATAGAATTATCCTTGATATTAGGGCGTTTATCCCCCTTTTTCAGAATAAAGTACTGCTTTAATGGATCAATTTTGGAAACTATCATTTTTCATTAAAATTGAGGTTTTCGCAATAGAAGAATTACCCCCCACAGCACCCATATTCCATTGTTAACCCTAAAATTTCCCTTTCAGTGGTATATAATAGATTAATCACTGGTTCTAAATCGCTATTAAACAAAAAAAACAAGTTTTTCTTTAACGGAAAGTAAGGAGCGACACTAAAACTTAAAATGAACAGAAATTACTTCGTATATGAAAGGGGCTGCTTCCTCATCAGCGTCCCACTCTTTACACTAAAGTTTGACTCTTTCTCTTAACTCTACTTTTTTAAAACAGTAAAAAACTTTAGCGCAAAGAGCGGGGCGCTGATGAGGAAGCAGCCCCTTTCATATACGAAGTAATTTCTGTTCGGTTTAAGTTTTAATGTCGTTTCTTACTTTCCGTTAAAGAAAAAACTTTTTTTTTTAATTTAATTTCTGAACGTTTTTGAATCAATGCATGTTTTGATTTTGGCTCTCCGCAGATGAATAATTAAAACAAATTTGTATATTTATTTTTTTGGCTAAATGGCTTTCTCATAGTTTTGATCGAATGATTTTGAGAAAAAAAGGAGTGGGGGAGGAGGCCTAGTTGCCCTCCGATTTTTTGGTTACTTAAAAAGGCAACTAGAACTTTTAATTTTTTACGAATGTTTTTATTAGTAAAAGATATACGTAACTTACAAATTAGCATACGTAACGAACTTCTGTATTCTCATGTTTTTATTACGTATATGAAGGGATTCACCCCCTCGTCAGTACCTCGCTCTTTACACTAAAGCTTAAATTTTTCCCAATTTCTTAAGAATGACCCCTGAATCACAAAAGCCGTAAAATAAATAGTTGAAATTACTAAAAATAGTTTAGCGTAAAGATCGAGATATTAGGAGAAGGTGAACCCCTCACATGCCTAATAATTTCTGTTTGTTTTAAGTTTTAATGCTTCTCCTTACTTTCAGTTGAAAAAATTTTTCATATTTTTTTTCATTGTTTTATTTTAAATAATGCTAGAAAATCCTGCGCTCTCTTCATGAAAATTTTCTTCCCCCTTTTCAAATTCCTCCAAGGGAAGTTCCCCTAACATATCTCCTCTTATCACCCCCCCCCCACCAGCCCAAAAATTCCCCTAGAAACGTCTGTACACTTCCAAATAACCATTACTATATGTAAGCACTGGTCAAAGTTTGCAACTTGTGGCCCCTCTCACGGGGACTGTGGGGGAGTAAGTCGTCCCCAAAGACATAGTTATAAGGTTTTTTGACTACGTTGAATAAAATGGCTATCTCAGAATTTTGATTTGGCGACTTTGGGAAAATAATTAGCGTGGGAGGGGGCCTAGGTGCCCTCTAATTTTTTCGGTCACTTAAACAGGGCACTAGAACTTTTCATTTCCTTTAGAATGAGCCCTCTCACAAGATTCTAGGACCCCTGGGTCGATACGATCACCCCTTGGGAAAAAAAACAAACAAACAAATAAACACGCATCCGTGATCTGCCTTCTGACAAAAAATACAAGATTCCATATTTTTGTAGATAGGAGCTTGAACCTTCTACAATTACATAAAAAAACTAGTTTTTCTAACTGAAAGTAAGGAGCGACATTAAAACTTAAAACGAACAGAAATTACTCCGTATATGAAATGGGTTGTCCCCTCCGCAAAGCAGAATTGTGGTAAAGAGTCAAACTTTAGCGTAAAGAGCGAAGGATTGCGGAGGGGACAACCCATTTCATATACGGAGTAATTTCTGTTCGTTTTAAGTTTTAATGTCACTCCTTACTTTCAGTTAGAAAAACTAGTTTTTTTTATGTAATTTCTGAATGTTTTTGAATTAATGCATGTTTGATTTTGGCTCTCCACACATAAATTATTAAAATGAAATTTACATTTTAATTCCTTTTTTGGCTAAATGGCTTTCGCTTAGTTCTGATCAGACGATTTTGAGAAATAAGGGATGGGGAAGGAGGCCTAGGTGCTACTCCTTGCTTTCAATTGAAAAAAACTTTTCCATGTTTATTTTTTCATTGTTTTTTTATAGTAATTTTAGAAAATCCTGCGCCCTTTTCATTGAATTTCTGTTCCCCCATGACATATTTCTCCAGGGAAAGATCCTCCCAAATAGCCCCCTCTCCTCAACCCCACCCCAAAACCAAGAAAAATCCCCTGAAAACGACTGTACACTTCCCTATAACCATTATTATATGTAAACACTGGTCGAAGTTTGTAACTTGCAGCCCCTCCCCCAGGGACTGTGGGGGAGTAAGTCATTCCCAAAGACATAGTTATTATGGTTTTTGACTATGCGAAACAAAATGGCTATCTCAAAATTTTGATCTGTTGACTTTGGAGAAAAAATGAGCGTGGGAGGGGGCCTAGGTGCCCTCCAATTTTTTTGGTCACTTAAAAAGGGCACTAGAACTTTTCATTTCCGTTAGAATGAGCCCTCTTGCAACATTCTAGGACCACTTGGTCGACACAATGACCCCTGGGGAAAAGAAAAAAAACAAAAAAAAAAACAAACAAATAAACACGCACCCGTGATTTGTCTTATGGCAAAAAATACGAAATTCCACATTTTTTGTAGATCGGAGTTTGAAAATTTTGCTATAGGGTTCTCTGATACGCCGAATGCGATGGTGTGATTTTCGTTAAGATTGTGTGACTTTTAGGGGGTGTTCTCCCCTATTTTCTAAAATAAGACAAATTTTCTCAGGCTCGTAACTTTTGATGACAAAAACCAAATTTGATGAATCTTATATATTTAAAATCAGCATGAAAATCCAATTCTTTTGATGTATATTTTAGCATCAAAATTCTATTATTTAGAGTGTCGTTTACTATTGAGCCGGGTCGCTCCTTACTACAGTTCGTTACAACGAACTGTTTGAAAGAAAATAATTCGGTATTTCGGGGCTTCTGACATTATTACTCCTTTGCGGAAGTTAGGCTCAAAATTGTAAAAGGATTATATTTTTTTCTCTGGGCCCCTTCCACCTCTTAGTTCGTTTATTTTCCCGTTAGTTTTCACATGTTTTCGCTTTATAGTTGTGTTATCTCTTAGCAGTTCTTTCGTTAGTTGAGTTATTGCTGTGGTATATATGTTTTATCGCTCGTATAGTTGTGTTATTTTCAAATTATACTCCATAATAGAGAGGCTCCGAACACCCAGCATTGTATATTAAGCTCTGAATTTGACGTTTTTTTCTAACGTGACCAAATTCGTCCTACGCCCTGCGCCCTTTTCATTGAATTTTTCTTCCCCCATGACATATTTCTCCAAGGAAAGATCCTCCCACATAGCCTCCTTCCCTCAACCCTACCCCCAAAACCGAAAAAATACCCCTGAAAACGTCTGTACACTTCCCAATAACCATTATTATATGTAAACACTGGTCGAAGTTTGTAACTTGCAGCCCCTCCCCCAGGGACTGTGGGGGAGTAAGTCATCCCCAAAGACATAGTTATTATGGTTTTCGACTATGCTGAAAAAAATGGCTATCTCAAAATTTTGATCCGTTGAATTTGGGAAAAAATGAGCGTGGGATGGGGCCTAGATGCCCTCCAATATTTTTGGTCACTTAAAAAGGGCACTAGAACTTTTCATTTCCGTTAGAATGAGCCCTCTTGCGATATTCTAGGACCACTTGGTCGATACGATGACCCCTGGGGGAAAAAAAAAAAAAAAAAATAAACACGCACCCGTGATTTGTCTTCTGGCAAAAAATACAAAATTCCACATTTTTGTAGATAGGAGCTTGAAACTTCTACAGTAGGGTTCTCTGATACGCTGAATCTGACGATGTCATTTTCGTTAAGATCCTACGACTTTTAGGGGATGTTTCCCCCTATTTTCCTAAATAAGGCAAATTTTCTCAGGCTCGTAACTTTTGATGGGTAAAACTAAACTTGATGAAACTTATATATTTAAAATCAGCAATAAAATGCGATTCTTTTGATGTAACTATTGATATCAAAATTCAATTTTTTAGAGTTTTGGTTACTATTGAGCCGGATCGCTCCTTACTACAGTTCGTTACCACGAACTGTTTGATAGGGTTCTCTGATACGCTGAATCTGATGGTGTGATTTTCGTTAAGATTCTATGAGTTTTAGGGGTTATTTCCCTCTATTTTCTAAAATACGGCAAATTTTCTCAGACTCGTAACTTTTGATGGGTAAGACTAAACATGATTAAACTTATATATTTAAAATCAGCATTAAGATGCGATTCTTTTGATGTAGCTATTGATATCAAAGTTCTATTTTTTAGAGTTTTGATTGCTATTGAGCCGGGTCGCTCCTTACTACAGTTCGTTACCACGAACTGTTTGATGAACATAACCTCAGCCTAAAACGTACTTTTGATGCTTCAGTCTTCTTCCCCCCATCCGCTACAATACTAAAGATTAAAGTTAATCTGTATTTTCCGATATAAGTGCTTTTTGCATTTATTTAGTTACTAAATAAAAAAAGTGCTACTTTATATCTGCTATTTCGAAAGTTTTGCCCCCCCCCCCGAGAAAAAAATTCCAGCGTACCTGCCTATGTACAGACGTTTTCAAGGGGACTTTTTCTGGCTGGGGGAAGGAGGGTCGAGGGGAGGGGGTTGAGTGGGATAATCTTTCCATGGAGAATTTGGGGGAAAAGAATTTCCATGTGCAGGATTTTCTAGCATTCTTTAAGAAAAAAAAACAATGGAAAATTGAACATGAAAAAAGTTTTTTTTTCAACTGGATGTAAGGAGCAGCATTAAAATTTAAAACGAACAGAAATTATTACGCATATGAGGAGGTTCATCTCCTCCTAAATACCTTGATCTTTACGCTAATTTTTTTTTGTAATTTAAACTATTTATTCTACGACCTTTGTGATTCAGGGGTCCTTCTTAAAGAATTGCGAAAAAATTTAAGCTTTAGTGTAAAGAGCAAGGTATTGACGAGGGGACGAACCCTCTCATATACGTAATACAAATATATGAATATAGAAGCTCGTTACGTAAGGTAATTCGTAAGTTGCGTATATTTATTACTAACATAAACGTTCGTAAGAAAATTAAAAGTTCTAGCTGCCTTTTTAAGGAACCAAAAAATTGAAGGGCAACTAGACCTCCTCCCCCGCCCCTTTTTTCAAAATTGTCCTATTAAAACTATGAGAAAGCCATTTAGCCAAAACAAAATTAATATAAAAATTTCGTTTTAATTATTCTTGTGCGGAGAGCTAAAATCAAAACATGCATTAATTCAAAAACGTTTAGAATTAAATTAAAAAAACAAATTTTTTCAACTGAAAGTAAGGAGTGACATTCAAAATTAAAGCGAACAGAAATTGTTCTGTGCATGAAAGGGACTGATACCAGCTTGATAAGAAAAAATAAACGCATAATTATTTGCCTTCTTTTATAAACAATTTTGTGAAAATTTTTTCTTCTTAAATGATTGCTCTGACCTTTCAAGGAGCATTTCGACTCATATACCTAGTTTTAAGTATATACTTATACGAACCTTTATTAAAGTTCTAAAGAGTTCGGCCTTTATTTTAATGTTTTAGGGTGAACAGAGGAGGTGATATGTCATATAATGCATAGCTTTAATTAAATGAAAATAGGCAGTAAAGCGGCCACCATTTGCTCACCAAAATTCAAAACTTAAGTTTAATAATTTTTGCACTTCTAATACATTTTCTTTTTATTATACAAATCTCTTAAAAAAATAGTGTTGAAAAAACCACCCCACTTTCCAAAAAAAGCAAACCCCAAAAAACAAAACAGAGAGCCAGAAAAATATCCCGCTTTCTAGGGCTTTAAATAAAAAAAAAAGTTTTTTTAACAGAAAGTAAGGAGCGACATTAAACATTAAAACGAACAGAAATAACTCCATATATGAAAGGAGCTGTTCCTTCTCAACGCCCCGCTCTTTACGTTAAAGTTTGACTCTTTCTCTCAACTCTACTTTAAAAAAAAATAAAAACTTTAGCATAAGGAGCGGGGTGTTGAGGAGGGAACAGCTCCTTTCATGTACGGAGTAATTTCTGCTCGTTTTAAGTTTTAATGTCGCTCCTTACATTCAGTTAAAAAACTTGTTTTTTTTTATTTAATTTCTGAAGGTTTTTGAATTAATGCATGTTTTTGATTTTGGCTCTCCGCACATCAATAATTAAAACGAAAATGGCATATCAATTTTTTTTGGGGTAAATGGCTTTCTCATAGTTTTGATCGGACATTTGAGAAAAAATGGAGCGGGTGAGTAGGCCTAGTTACCCTCCAATTTTTTGGTTACTTAAAAAGGCAACTAGAACTTTTAATTTTACGTTATCAGTAAAATATACATAGCTTACGAATTAATTTACGTAACGAACTTCTAAATTCGTATTACAAACAAATAAACACGCACCCCTGATCTGTCTTGTGGGAAAAAATGCAAAATTCCACATTTTTGTAGATAGGAGCTTGAAACTTTGACTGTAGGGTTCTCTGATACGCTGAATCTGACGGTGTGATTTTCGTTGAGATTCTATGACTTTTAAGGGATGTTTTCCCCTATTTTCTAAAATAAGGCAAATTTTCTCAGGCTCGTCACTTTTGATGGGTAAGACTAAAGTTGATGAAACTTATATATATATTTAAAATCAGCAATAAAATGCGATTCTTTTGATGTAACTATTGGTATCAAAATTCTGCTTTTAGATTTTCGGTTACTATTGAACCGGTTCGCTCTTTAGCACCGTTCGTTACCACGAACTGTTTGATAATGAGATACAGGTTGAGAGGACTAGGACACGTTCTGCGGGTGAAGGATGACAGATTGCCGAAGATTGTCCTTTTTAGCCAACCGTCTAGGTCTAGACGGAAAGCAGGTTGTCATCTTCTGGGGTGGGAGGATGTCATAAAGAAAGATTCAAAGGAAATGGTAACTTCCTAGGAGGGTGTAAAGAGGGAGGCTTTGAATAGATTGGGATGCAGGAGGAGCATGCGTGGATATGTTGGCCTAAAGTGGCTTGGTGCTGCGGTGAGTTGTCAGTAGTAGTTGTTGTCGTTGTTATTACGAAATTAAGATCTTTGCCTCCCAGTTGGCTTTTGTGGTAATACGGTATGGTTCCCTTGGTAAACCTAAATTTAATTATATAGTTTTTGGCACTATGCGTCAGTAGAAAAATCTAACAGAGACCGCACAAAGTAACTGAAACCTTGTTTCAAACTTGTTTGCAAAAAGAAACAGTCTCAATAATTAAACACTCAACTATTAAAAACCAAGTAAGAAAAAAAATAACTTTCTTCCCAACTCAAACCAGAGCAAGCGGTCCCAACCACAATTCCACCACCACGTCAGGAGTGGTGTCCCCGAATCCCCTGGATCCGCCACTGAAAGCACCACAAGTTATGATATTTGCCTATTGTTTGCATATAGTATTTGTTTTGGGAAGTATACATACATTTTTCGAGGGAAAGATTTTCTTCTGAGACGATTGTCCACAGGGATAATTTTCCGTAGGGACGGAAGTTTCAGGAGGGGGGGGGTGTCCAAGGAAAAGTTTAATTTGGGAGATTTGAGAGAATTAGGGAGATTTTAAAGGATTTTCAGTGGGGTGGGTGTCTGCGTGAGAAATCCCATGGAGAAATTTTTCACGGTAGTAGCTTTTTACTGGGAGATTTCTAGGAATGCTTTTCTACGGATTAGGGGGATGTCCGGCATGATTGGAAATTCAAATGTTTTTCATATGAAGGTATGTTCATTAGAATTTTTCTGGCCGAATCGTCTGCAAGAAATTTTCCGAGGGGATCTCAGCGGGGATAGAATTGTCAGGTGGAATTTTGCGGGTGGGGGTATTTAAGGGGAGAGGAACTTCCGTGGACGAATTATTTGTTGGAGGATTTCAGTGGGGGAGGGCAGAATTTCCAGACAATATTAAAAAACGAAATTAAACGAAAAAAACAAGTTTTTTCAGCTGGAAGTAAGGAGCAACATTAAAATTTAAAACAAACAGAAATCATTATCTATACGAAGGAGGTGACCCCTTTTTGAATACAATAATTTTTACCTTTAAGTTGGGCTTTAGGTTCTAATTTTTTAAAAACGATTCCTGAAATGCACTGGCCATTTAGTTAGAGCATGTAGCTTTCTCAAAAGTAGCTTAAAAACTGAGCGCGGAAAGCTTGGCATTGAGCGGGGCGAAACCCCTCATGTACGAAAAGTTTTCTGTTTGTTTTCAGTTTTAATTTCGCTCCTCACTTTTAGCGAATAAAAGACTTGTTTTTTTATTATTTAAACTCTATTAAGAGCTAAAATTTGGTGAATATATTTCTTAATTTCCAGACACTAAAAAACAGCCAAAACACTAAAAAACAGAACTTTGATACCAATATATACATCAAAAGAACCTGAGTTCTATGCTGATTTTAAATATAAAAGTTTCATAAAGTTTACTCTTACCCATCAAAAGTTAGGAGCCTGCGAAAATTGGCATTATTTTCAAAAAGAGGGGGAAACACCCTCTAAAGGTCATAGAATCTTAACAAAAATTATACCATCACATTCAATGTATCAGAGAACCCTACTGTAGAGGTTTCAAGCTCCTATCTGATAAAATGTAGAATATTGTATTTTTTGCCAGAAGAAAGATCACGGATGCGTGTTTGTTTGTTTGTCTTTTTTCCCAGGGGTGATCGTACCGATCCAGTGGTCCTAGAATTTTGCGAGAGGGCACATTTTAACGGAAACTAAAAATTCTAGGGCCCTTATTAAGTGACCAAAAACGTTGGTGGGCAACTAGGCCCCCTTCCAACGCTCAATTTTTCTCAAATTCACTGGACCAAAATTTTGAGATTGCCATTTTCTTCAGAATAGTCAAAAAACCTAATAAATATGTCCTTTAGGACGACTTAGTCCTCCAAAGTCTCCAGAGGAAGGGCTGTAAGTTATGAACTTAGTTTATTGTTTACATATAGTATTTGTTATTGGGAAGTACAGTGACGTTTAAAAATAAAAACTTTAGCGTAAAGAGTGAGGTGTTGAGGAGGGTACAGCCCCTTTCATGTACGGAATTATTTTTGCTCGTTTTAATTTTTAATGTTGCTCCTTACTTTCAGTTAAAAAAACTTGTTTTATTTATTTAATAGGTTATAACTCCGTCGATGGAAAATTTGTAATCCAAACCTCTCTCCCAATTGTAGGTGGGGTCCATCAGGGGCAGATCTAGGGGAAAGGTGCCCTCATTCACATTCCGTTCTTCTTTTTCTTTTTTAACTCTTTTTTCAAAGTAAACTTGTCAATTTGTTCAATTATTCGTAGCTGATTTACCCAATTAACAACAAAAAGCAAAGCTTTCCTATGAATGTAGAGCAAAATTGAAACTAAAAACGAACAAAAAATTATTTATCTTCAGCTTGTTCAGTATGTATCTGCAAAATTGGCATAAAAATCTTTTATTGCTGCAAAGATTTTTCTACGAACGTGGAACTTTCCCCTATCTTAGTTTGTCTTTGTTCTAAACGTTCGGTAACACAGGAAAATATGGTTATTTGTCTATTCACAATGACAGATTGAAAAATAGCTTTGTAGCTAAAAGTTCAAAATGGATAAAAATAAAAAATCCGATAAAAATCTCTCACGAGCATAGAATGGATAAGAGACTAAGACTGATGGCAGAATGTGCAAGGGGATCGAAAGATATTTCTAGATATTTTGGTAAAATATCCGAAAATACCCGGAATCTAAAAGTAATTTTTGACTAATAATAAACCCCATCCACCATCAAAAAACCTTAATTTTAGTTTTGTGACTAATTAAATAGCGAATGGCCCAATAGGGCTTTCGTGTGAATAAATCTATCTATCTATTTATTATAACTATATACCTAATTTGGTTGAAATTAGATGAATAAAAGAGTTAAAAGAAATTTAGGCCAGGAACAGATCCATGGGGTCGGAGGGGGCGACCCTCCCCCAAGACACTTCTGGCACACTTATTCCGTTCTTTTTTCTTTTCTTTAATCTTTTTAAAATAAACTTGTCAATTTGGTGCCCACCTCGAGTCACATTGTCACCCTCGGTCCAGTGGCCCCCGCACCCAAGATTTTACTCTTGATCTCTTAGAGATTCAGACATGAAACTGCTCGAACGATCAGTTTACGAGTCATTTCGTCATAAAATTATAAGATAAACCTCGTTTTCAGGAAAAGTTAATCATATAATTAAACTTGCTTTGCTAGATCTTCATCTTCAGATTGTGTTTTCTTTTTTTCTTTTTTTTTCTCTATGTTAAGAGCCTGTCGATTTAGGGTACGGTTTCTGAGCGTCAATGATGGGGATATGATAAGGCAACTTACAACATTAATTTATGTTAAGGAGTTATTTTTGAACTGCTCTACCCACTCCCCACTCAAAAAATCCTTAATTTTAGTTTTGTGACTAATTAAATAGTGAATGGCCCAATAGAGCTTTCGTATGATAAATCTATCTATCAATTTATTTTAACTGTATAGCGAACATGGTTGAAGTTAGATGAATGAAAGAATTAAAAGTAATTTAGGCTAGAAACAGATCCATGGGTTCGGAGGGGGCGATCCTCCCCCCCCCCTCAAGACACTTCTGGCACCCTTATTCCGTTCCATTTTATTTTTTAACCTTTTTTTATAATAGACTTTAAATTTGGTGCCCACCTCGAGTCACATTGGTGCCCTTGTTCCAGAGCCCCCCCCAAGATTTTTCTAGATCCGCCACTGGGGTCCATCCAATATAGAAACAACCACAAGAATAGGGGATCCTACAAACACCACTAACCAGAATAGGGCTAGTTTAATATTTGTCACATTTGAAAAAAAGTTTTTATCTTATTCAGGTTTTTGAATGCAACGTTCAGATTGTATCTTCTGGATTTTTTTTCCATCGGTCTCCTAATTTCAGAAAGTAAGAAAAAACCGTGGAGTTTTTGTTTCGCCAACCAATGGGACGCTTTCAATTAGAGATTGTGCTGTGGTAACACCTTTTACTGCTGTTTTTTACCTTTTCTATAACTGATTCCAGTAATTTTATTGGGTATTCATTGCAAAATAGAATTTCTTTTATGTAGTCATCTTGTCCTGGGACTATGTGAACTTCAGAACATATCTGTATCATCCAATCAACCAAGGATGTAAACACTTCAATTTTACATAGTGGGGGGGGAGAGAAATGCAAATATCTATTGTTATGTTTGGATTTCCTTTAACTGCAAAACTCAAGGTTCGGAGACTTCTTAAAAATTAAAGAAGTTTAAAAAAGCCAGTCTATGGTTTTCTGCTAGTTATAAGGTGAAATGAAGATATGAATCCAAAGTGTTCAGAATGTTCCAAAAAAGTGGTAAGTGAAGACTCTCTATGATCCCAAACAATAACAACGTCATTTACAAGCTGATCTCAACAGCGGGGCTTCAGAGGTAAAGTTTTCAGTGCAGAGGTTTCAATATATTCCATCTAAAAAGGGGCCTAAAAGGTGAAAGATTTTAAACAAGGGGTCCTAACCTTTCACTGGCATTTTTACTAATTGTGACTGCAACTACTTGTGACAATGACTACTAGTGACTCCAACTAATTGTGACTGTGACTGCTAGTGCAGCAACTACTAGCGATTGCAACTGATTGCGACTATGACTGTAACTACTTGTGACTGTGATTTTGACTACTTGGGACTGCGATTACGATTACTTATGACTGCAGCTACTTTTGACTGCGACTGCTACTACAAGGAAGTACATCTGCGACTACTTACGACTATGACTACTTGTAATTTCGACTACTTGTGATTGCTACTACTTCTACCTCGACAGTGGCTGCTACTACTAATACTATCACTACTACTTCTACTACCATTGAATTATATCAACAGAGTTTAAGTGCGTCCAGATTGTCAAAAGGGCGAATCAGCAATATCTCAGGTTATGAAATAGGGTATTAAGTTGAAACTTAAGGAAAAATTGAGGGGGATGTAAAACTAAACAACAACAAAAAAATATTCCGTGTATCCAGACCGTCAAAAGTGTGTCTGTACAAATTACCAGGAATACCTAAGGATATTACGTTGGAACTTTCAGGGCAAATCGCTGGAAACGTTGAATAAAACCAAAAGAAACTATGTGTACCCAAGTTTGTCAATAAGAGCGGACCGGCGATATCTCAGGATCAGGAAGGACTAAGGATATTAAAATAAAGTTTTCAGGGCATACTGAAGGTTATACTGAACTAAATCAAAAGACAATATATATATCCAAGGTTGTCAAAAGGGTGTATCAGCGATTCTCGGGAGCAGTGAAGCGAATTAAGTTGAAAATTTCAGGGCATATTCAGTGGGTTAGCTGATTAATATCTGTATACACACATGGTTTTAACATGGTGGAGTTAGAACTCCTTCCATACCGTTAGAACTCCCAAGATTATGCAGATTTACAACCCATTTTTTTAACAGGATTCCCCGTACTCATCCATCCAAAGTACTGTAGTGTAACTAGTACTAAAATTTGATAAACAATTTTATCCAAAATATGAATAGTATGCCAAATTTTTGATTCTTACGGAGGAAAACTGAAAAAGGGTTCAAAACTATTCTTTTACTGATCAACGAAAAAACCGTCAATTAACAATAAACATAGATTAATTAAAAACTATTACCGCAAAAGAAGCTTTTTGAATAAATTATTTAATAAAAGATTAGCAGAAATAACGACCGTAAAATAGTATCAATAAATACCTGGAACCTAGAACGAATAGAAATTGCAAGATTGCAAAAGTCAAGTCAAACTTAAAAACTAACAGAATTTATCACAAACAGGAGTAGAGATATACCGTCTTAAACCTGGAACGTTTTTTGTTTTTGCTTTACTGGAAACAGTATACCTTTTAAGCATCTTCTCTTTTCAATGCTAGTAAATCCAAATTTTTTGAGACTTCCAGGAATTATTATCAATATATATTAAACTATCAATCCACATTCATTTGTTCTTTTCTGCAATCTGTTTTATCATGGTGATTTTTTTTTATTTCATAAGAAACAAAAACAGAAGAAAAGATCAAAATTAAAATGTTTTCAGCAAAGAACAAATAACGCTCTGGTCTATAGATGGTATTGGGACCTTTGCCATACCTCTGTTTGTGGTAATTGTTGTTCGTTTTAAGCTGGACTTGATTATTTATTGTAATTTCTTTTCATTTTGGGCTCCTTTTAATGATAGATAGTGACTTACGGTCATTTTACACTTGAGTTGCTATTTGTCTTTATTTCTGCTCGTCTTTGGTTTATTGTACATCTTCTATTTTCTTTGAGAAATGTAATTTGTAGAACAACTTCATTTCTAATTATCAATTTGAAAACACCATTCAAATTTAGACTTGAAAAGCTAGATTATCGTCCTTAATCAGAAAAATAAAAAAAAATGACCCACTGGCTACGAGTCACTTTTAAGACCTTTAAATTTCTTCAATGTGAATTAGCGACGCTCGCGTTTCGTCAAAGGATCGAAAAAGAACTGTCCTTAAATGAAGAATGTTTTTTTTGTATTCTCAGACTCCTCGAATTCCTATTTTTTTTACTTTACTTTTATTTAACATAATAAACAAAAATAATAACCATTATAATTATAAATCACTACGCTAAACAAAAAATTAAAGAAATTGATGCAAACCTATTGATTCTAACCTGATGCTGCCTTCAAATGTGCATAGTAAACTACAAAGGTAATTTACACGAATCAATATGATATCATTCTAGAATAGAAGGAAGTACTTTTTACCCAGGTACGATTACCATTACAATTACATCTAAAAGATATTACTAGGTAGCTGATGTTCAAATAATATATAGTCCTTTTATTATACTGTAACTTAACGTCAACTAGCTACAATACAATATATGTATGCTTCTCCATTATTTTATTAACCTTCAATTAGATTTTGGCCTCCAGATGTGCTTTCCATGATAATTTGAACCTTGAAAAGGATTGAGCTTGACACTCTTGGTCCAACTTGTTCAAATTTTCTTAGTGAATGTCTAATTCCTCTCCGAATATCTAAAACCAATCTTAATCATCAATCAGCTTCTAATTTCTAGTTAGTTTTCCGGCAAAGAGTTCTTCTCCAAGAGACACTCACGATGTTCCACTGCCACCCGCTTTTTGTCAACCGATCCATCTTCTTAAGCGTCACATATCACACACAAAACCGTCAGCTATATCAATGATTCCGGAATGCCACGCGCCTTGGATGTGTTTCATTCTAAGGATGTTCTAATTAGATGATTGGCAGGAGAAATCTGGGGCCACCCGGATTGTGGGAAATTCATCTCTAAAAAGTCTTGTAAAACAATTATCCAAGCGCTTGCCGACGTCGCTTAGAATGAAATTGGATATGAAAGAGACGCCATGGATGTAATAAAAAGATTATGAGGGTTGTTGAGAGTATATCTCCCTATCCAAATTGGAACTACCAAAAGAAAAAACTTCAAATGGCAAGCCTTGGATTACTTTTGTATAAAACAAGGGTATAACAGGAAACGTATTCCTGAGAAGAATAAAGTATATTTAGTTTTCGGAGCAGGGGGGAATAGATTTAATGAATATATTGTGGTTAAAATTTTTGGAAAATAATAAAAAGCCTCAGCAAACCCATATGGAGTAAAATTGGCCTGAATTTGAAAAAGGAGAAAGTAAATATTAAAAGTACCATGTCCCATGCTGAAGCTTCGAATTTTTATCTTTGGCTACGTTATTCATCATGGGAAATGCAACACAGGGTATTAATTGGATAGTACGCTAAACTTCAAATCCTTCGTCCATGAGGACAGGGGTTCGAATCCTAGTTTTGGATGTTATTTGTCTTGAAACACGAGTTTGGGTCGTGACTCTGTAAGATTATCCAGAGTTGACCCAGCTATAAACGGATACCTAGAAAATATGGGGAAAGTAAACAGGAAGGAGGTGTGAAAGCACAGACTGGCACTGGAATATTTTAACGTTCAACTGGTTTTGAAAAGTGGATGCATTCTTCACTACCATAAACGTACCTTCAGGGGTAAGCTCTTCAACTTTGCCAGATACCTTAGGTATGAAGCATCAACATTAATCCACATTTTCTTCCCTATCATATATTCTTCCTGACCCTTTGACTCGGTAACAACTGCAGTAGTTCCACTTTGATGATTGGATAATTCTAAACAATGTGCTTATCATAGTGTTCAAATCCACTAGAGACACAAAAGTTCGATTACCAGTGCTGAAATCTGAGGTTTCTCAGTTTTAAGGTTAGAAAGCTATAAACCCTCAGCTTTAGAGTTTTAGGCCAAGGAAATAGTAACAACTCTGACTATCTCAGAGTTTGTATCTTTAGGCATTTTGACCCAACTTTGGGACGAAGTTGATGTGTTAAGGCAGAAAACAGCTCTTTCTTTGTGCAAACCCTTCCCTGAGTATGGAAAATAGTAACAAAGAACCATGATTACAATTCTTGAATTCAATATAAATAACAGTTCAAATAGGGATCCATACTTTTATAAGACTGCGAAAACAATGACACAAAAAATCTGGATATTTCGATCGCATATGCGTTGACCGTCATGTGCTTTCCCTGATGACGTTTGTTTTACCTGCTGATGACCGTCACAGTATATGTGACCGTCATTGGTTTTTTTTTTATTGTTTTTCACTGTCTAATAAAAGCATTTATCCCTATTTGAACTTTCATTTGCGCATCATAGAAAGGCTGAATTATAATTTTTGAATTAAAATCGAATAGTTGTGGGCATCAAGTCATTGTTAATTGTAGAAAAAGCCAAGACAGATAGTCCAAATGAGTGATTCTTCAAAAACATCAACCTGGATTCTGTGCAAAAGCTCGACTAAAATCAAAATCCCATTTATCCAATAAGCCAACAATTGTGTTTATCAGTGTGCATCTAAATGTTCTAACATTCGCTGGAAATAATGTAAGCTGGTGGTTGAGTGGATGTTGACTTTCAGCTTTTGTAACATTAGGCTTAATCTTCTAAACTAGCTATACACCCCAAACTTAATCAATTGTCTAAAAGATAACAATACAGCCTACGTTTCCGATTTAGTCATCCAGAAATCATTCGGGGACCACACATGACTAGTCTTTGATTTATTTTATGTTTACAATACAAGGGTGCGCTCGCCCTCCCATCACCCTGTTGTCATAACAAATAATCATTTAAGCAAAATCAGGAAACCAACACGTATCCAACCCACAACCTCTAATCATTCATCTTATATCTTCGTTAATTGAAGTAGTCATTAGCGGTATAAATCCATCAATCGAGCCTGACGCATTTTCCCCGAGTTCCGTTCTCATTTCTGATATCCGAATTCAAATGCAATATCCTTCTTGTGGGTGGAGATTTTTGCTTATGAAAGGGTGTACATATGTTGAGGAGAACGTCACTACTGTGACAGAATATGCACATAATGCACAAGGAGTACAAAAATACCTGACAGTGTAATGCATTGCACAATCGATAATCTTTAAGAGGTAAATTCCAACTTGGGTTGCTTCTCGACAAATTAATTTCATTCCTTACCCTAACATAAAATCATTATATGCTGCGAGCAAGGCCGTATCTGGAAGGAGGGGGTAAGGAGGCTGAACCCCGTCCCCAGAATGTTTTTCCTACTCATAAGAACATAACAAAAATAAATATAAACAGAAATTGATACGTTTTTCAAAGTGTTTTTTTTTTAATCCCCTCCCCCCGAAAAAAATCCTGGAGTTGGCTTTGGCTGTGAAACTGCAGAAAATCATTTTATGTTCTTAATAATTGCATGAACCTTTTGGTGGGTATTCGGCCCAGACACTGTATTTTAGGTTTTCTGTCGTCAATTCAACTTTTTGTTCTACCCCTTCCCCATATGCAAGACAGGGATCAGGATACTCATTAAAGTTAGGGCTACAACCAGGTTAGTATAGAAAGGTCTTAAAAAAAGAAGAAAAAAAGTTTGCCCTATAAGCCGGATCAAGTCCTGGGAATAGTAAATAAATTCATGAAAATTTACAAGGCGGGGAAACGACATCTTTCAAAATCTAAGGGGCATTTTTCTATTTATAATGAAAATAAAAAAAGTATTTTTTCAATAAAAACGGTGAACACAGATTTTTTGTAATATAGCAGGAAGTGGGATGGGGAGGAGGGGAGAGTCTAGGAGGAGATTCTCCTCGCTGGTCTCAAGGCCCAGACCAGATCGGCCTGGAAAACTTTTGACAGCAGTTTGGTCTTCTCTTTTGTGCTATTAAATAGATTTTTTTTAAAATACCTTTTTCAACTGAAAGTAAGAAGCAACATTGAAAATTAAAGCGAACAAAAATTATTCCGTATTTGAGCAATCTATCTTAAAGAGTTGTGACGAAACTCAAATTTTGGTGCAAAGAGCGATGATTGAGGAAGGGGTAGTCACACTCGATTACGGAATTATTTCTGTCCGTTTTAACTTTTAATGCTGCTACTTACTTTCAGTTGAAAAAAATTGTTTTTATTTCATTTCTGATTTTTTCCAAATCATGCCATCAAACCCCCTTCCCTTCCTCTTCAAAGTCCCCCAGGAATCTTTCCTTGCCGTGAAAAATTATCCCCGTGGAAAATCCCTCCTGCCGAAAATATCCCCTAAGAAATCGCTATATATTCCCCAATAGCAAATACTATACGCGAACAATGGGCAAATTGTGTAGCCTATAGTCCTTTCCCTAGGGATTATTGGCGTCTTGTCATCCTCAAAAGAATACTATTGGACCTTTCAACAAAGCTAAACCAAGTCAAAATTTGTATTTTGAGTTCATCTCAAAATCGAAATTTTGAGACCTCCCATCTCAAAATTTTAATTGATTGTCTTTGGGGGAGAAAGAGGGAGGGAGTTGGCTAGTGACCCTGCAATTTTTTTGGTCACTGAAATAGCGCACTAGAACTTTTTGTTTAATTTCGAACGAGGTCTTTCCCGATCTTATAGGACTATTGGTTCGAGACTATCGCCACTGGATAAAAAATAATATTAAACACGCGTCCGTGATCTTTCTTCCGGTAAAAAGAAAAAAACAACCCACATTTTTGTAGATAGGAACTTGAAACCTCTACAGTAAGATTCTTTAATGTCTGAATATGATGGTGTGATTTTCTTGAAGATTGCTTGACTTTTTGGTGGCCCCCTTCCTTTTTTGAAAATCAGGTAAATTTTCTCAAGGCCTTAGATTTTAATCAATAACATAAAACTGTAGGAGTTTTAGATATTTGGAATCAGCATAAAAAGCCAATCAGCATTCGATGCAGAAATGTTGCTGCTGATCGTCTCTTTATTTCAAAAATTTGAAAATCTAGCTACTTCCTTCATCAAATAAACTCTAGATAAGAATATACGTATGCAGAAATTTGTTCCGAGGATAGGGTGGAAACTTCGAAAAAAAAAACAAATGAGAGAATTATACAAATACTACATTTTTTTCAAATGTTGGAACCCCAAAATTTAAGGGGGATACGGGTCTAGAACCCGTCTTTTTGTACATGGCTCTTAATAGGTTTGCTACTGTACTATGGTTACAGCGGTAGCCACAACCTAGTTAAGAGCGGACCCCAAACGTTTAGAAAAACACGTTTTGAAAAAAAAATGCATAGTGAAAAGAAAATTTCTGATTTTAGTTGATTTGGGAGTGGTAACTATTATGTCAATTAATCTGAATAGTAACATGGCACTGCAAAAACGGACTTGTTTGAATTTTGAAAAAGAGCATGCAAACCCCTCAAAAATTATGTCAGATCAAAATGAAAAATACATCATTAAATAGTCATTGTTTAAAACCTCTTACACGAAAATTACAACCACACACCTTGAGGAGTAAGGAACTTCCATTTTTTTCTGCATGGGAAGCTTTGATGTGTCCCTTTTTTCTTTTTTTTTTCGTCTCTACAGGGGCACTTTTTTATATCTACTAGCATTTTATAAGTTTGACATGATAACGCCAACATGAAGTACCATATGGCATCTGAAAAGCGTATTTTGGATGCCATTTCTAGGGTGGAAAGACTGGGAAGCATGAAAAGGGTACCGTCAAAAATCGCATACCTGGAGTTTACATTACAACCCTGCCCTTTAGGGTACTATCTCTCCCAGTCCGCTTAATATTTTTCGTAAGTCATGTGCTGACAAACAGAACTAGGCTAGTTGTAGTGGCAAGGCGAGTGGCCTCAATTCACAAATATTTGGATACGGGAGCAAAGTGTATTTTTTACATCTAGAGGGGAGCAATTTTTTTTCAATTTTTCAATGAAAATTGTCAAAATGCAATATTTTTCAGCGAGAATACCGAAACGTGATATTTTTTTCTGAGAATGCCAAAAAGCGATAGTTTTCAATGAAAATACCCCCAAAAAAGGAGGATTTTCAAGGTTTAGGTGGGGGTGAAGAACTGGGGGCTCACAGCACTCCTACCTCCTCCCCTTCCACTGAAGACACTGCAACTACCATGCGACTACCACATTGTTTAAACAGTCAATTCAAATTCATTGATTATTTAGCTTGCTTTTTGGCAGATTTATTATCAAAAAGAACATAAAAAACCGCATTTAGGGATGATAGAACTTTAAGGTTTAGGTTATCTTATCATTATAAATTTCTATTATGTAATAAACAAGTGATTGAGATCAGGAAAAAGTATAAAACCAACACTAGTAAATAAGACTTGGTAATGTGCCGGTAAGGACACTTAGCGTACCGGTACCGATAAGGAGACATTTCTGGTCTTTTTTTTTAGGGAATCTTTAAGATATATTCGAAGTTAAATATATATATATATATTTAATGCTTTATTTTATCTCGTGTTGACTACTATGGTTTCTCTGCCTAAGTTGGAAAAATATCTTCTTATAAGATTTACTGTCTTAATTTTTAAACCTAATAAACGTACAAAAATTAATTTAAAAAAAACCAAGTTTTCTGATGAAATCAAAGAGCAAAGATGAAACTTGAAACGGACGAAATTAGTACTGCGCAGGTACTTGTTGGTTATTGGAAGCACATTCAAGAATTACGCTTAGGTTACATCTCAGAAAATTGGTTTCATAGCTACAAAAACAAAGGTGGATGATACAATGCATTGGACTTGTATAATTTGGGCTATATATTTGCACGTTAGGGGTGGGGGTGGGGGCTAGGAAAGGTTTTGTGGGCTAGGTTAGTTTTCCATAATTTTCTTTCTAAAGTATTATTTTATCATCATGTTTCGTTGTTTTTCATTATGATTAACCTAACTTCAGTTTTTTTGTGTGTTTCCAATAACCGACAAGTATACTGCTCAGTTTATGCAGCATACTTTTGAAAACCTGTTTCAAACAAACTTCCTCGATATATTTTCAAATATTTGTAGAATTCTTACATAGTAGTGTAATAATGAAAATACAAAACTGACACAACAAAACAGGATTAGAGGCAAAAAATTCTTAAGTGACCTGCAGAAAATCAAAACGTAATCTATAAAGCTCTCAATAATCTTTAACCGACCATGAAATCCATTATTTTTACTACACAGTTTTAATTGTCTACAAAACTCAAGCAAGCTTAGTTTTCAGTAAATCAATAGTTTTTCAGAATTATACAAGATAGGGAAATATCACGAGCCAGTTTGAAAAAAAATTTCTAAAATATGTAATATGAATCTCAAAACAGCAATTTTTGCTGGATTGAAGTTTCAATTTTTCGTTTTACTCTCGTCAGAAAATCTGTTTTTTAATTATGATTAAGCTTAACAATTACCTAATGCAGGGAAGATTTGTTTCAAATTAACTGATAAGAAAATTAACTTACTAATACGTTTTAAACGAAAACATCCCCTTTGTGTACACAACGTTTCCCACGAAGCCTGCAACGTAGAGAATTCCACAGAAACCAAAAGATGACAAATATAGCGATTACAAGTGAATCCAATTGTTGGTCAGACATTAGGTCCCATTGGGCAAAAAAGACCAAATTCTTGTCACATTCTTGAGGTTACCTTAAATTGCCACAGTCGGGACACCCATACCATAAAAGTGTTACATGTATATTGCTGTTTTGTTATAAAGAACCATGGCCCCTAAATTTTCTCAGTTTCTGCGGTAGAGGGGTATAAGTGGCGTGAGAAATTTGTTAGCATAAAAATGCTGGGCGAAATAAACATGTCTCAATGGTTGATGTTTTTAGGATAAAAAAAAAGTTCTCGAAAAGGAGAAGAACTAATTCTTAACTTATGTCGAGCTGACGGACAGAAAGATATATGAATGGTCTCCCATGCTATGGGTTGTTTTGTTGATATGTAGCATTGCGCCCCTATTCTCGTAGAATGGTCATTTCGTGTATGTATCTTCTAAACGATTGTCTTCCCGTCAGTTGCAACTAAAAAAAATAAAAATAAAACTGAATATGCTCGTATAGCTTTTACAAGTAAACTCACATAAATATAGGTTATAAGCGGTAGCAGGGGTTTGGCTAGGAGAGATAAATAAAGCAACCCCCCTTCCGTATACAGTCAATTCAGTCACTGTCTTAACTTTTAACTGAATTTATTCACCGTCTTAACTGAATTCATTCGGTTACTTTTATTTAAGAAATATTATTACATTTTCACCTAGAAAATTAAATTTATATTTTTTCGTCAATTATAATGACAGAAAAATAGTTTTAATTCAATCTGTAATAATCGTTATTTATTTCTAATGCAGAGATTTTGTTGGCTTGAGTTAGATCTTTCTTCAAGTAATTTTGAACGTTTTAATATTATTAATTAAAAAAAACTTTTTCCACAAAACAAGTTTTTCAAAGAAAAGTAAAGAGCTCCACTAAGCCTTCCCAAGACCAGAACATAATTTGGGCTTTAATAAAAAAAAAATACCGTGGATTATCAATTTAATATACATATACTGATATTTATTCCTTAAATTTGTCATAGCTTTTTATTATTTAAAGTGAAAAAGTGAAAACATTTTAAATGTATCTTGTTTTCAGTAAAGGAAAAATTATGTTTCGGTCTTGAGAAGGCATGGGGGCTGTCAGGACTGCCCATGTTAATTTTTGCTTGTTTTGAGTTTGACTCGATTATTTATTATAATTTCTCTTCGTTTCGAGTTTCATTTATTTATTGATGATTTGCCTTTATTTCCGCTCATTTTTGGCTTGTTGGAGCTCTTTACTTTTCTTTGAAATTTTTTTTTGTGAAAAACTTATTCTCTTTTGATTTATTTAAATTGTGGCAGCAAAAGTAGTAATTGCAGCAGCGCCGAGAGTTTCAAATTAATACCCCCGGTTGTTCTCGATATATTGCTGAGGCATCTTATGAGAGCCATACACATAGTGTCTTTAGATTTAATTTTAAAGCGACATTTAGTTCTAAAGCATAATGGACCAATTGCATAATTGTGGGGGGGGGGCGGGTTTGACATACCCGATATTCCTAAAGACATAGACAGAGCTGCTGGAATCTTCTACTACGCCGAACCCAATAGCTATATCAAAATTTTGACTGGTTGTGTTTGGAAAATGAATGGGCTTGGGAAGAGGGCTGCTTGCCCTCCAATCTCTTTTTACTCTGAAAAATTGCAGTAGATATTTTAATCTTGAATCGAATTGGCTCCTTTAAAAGTTTCAATGATATTCCTAGCTATTGTAGAGCGGCACTGCTTATGATATTGCTTAGTTGCCCTTTTGAAAACCTGCATGCATATAATTTGTTCGTTTAATTGAAACTCCCGCTAAACGTTCCCTGAAATTTTCACCTTAAATACCTTAGCGTCATTAGTTACAGTAACTCCAGTGGTAGTATTAATTGTATATGTATATATTGCCTTTTGGTGATTTGAATATCATTCTCATCGAGTCCTCAAATTTTCAACTTAACACAGTTAGCCGTTGCTATGACATTACTGACATATCCTTTTGATGACCTGTATATTATATATTTTGCGATTTCCATCTTAATGCTCTTAGCCTTACAAGTAGTTGCAATAGACCTGGTAGTTGAAGCAGCAGCAGCAGTATAAGTAATAAATGCAGCAGGGGTAGTAGCATGCACATACTGACTTTTGGCTAACTAATCTTCCCTTTTAAGTATTTTCTGAAAGTTCCAACTTAATACCCAAATTTGTTTTTGAGGTAGCCTACGCGTTTTTGACAATGTGTATGCACATAGTCCCTTTTAATTTAGTTCAAATTTCCCCTTAATATTTTAAATGTAGTACTGTGTCTGCAGTAGTTGTATTAGTGGAAGTAGTAGCAGTTGTGGTAGTTGTAGTAGCGGTAGTAGCGTACAAATATTTTCTTTTTTGTCATTCGATCATCCCCATTATCATTTCCCGAAAATTCCAAATTAATATACTCAGTAATTCATGAATTACGTTCTTAGGACAGGTCGTATACAAATGACGTGTTTCGACCTAGTTCAACACCCCCCTCAACCTTCTCTGAAAGGCTCACCTGACTGCCTTCTTTCTTTTTAAAAACTAAAGGTAAAACATGCATACCTTTCCCAATAGCATATACTAAATGTAAACAGTGAACGAATTGCTTAACGTACAGCCCTTGTTCTGGTGGCTGTGAGGGGGTTGACATCCCCAAAGGCGTAATTATAGGATCTTTCAACAATGCTGAAGAAAGTAGACGTTTCAAAAGTTTCATTGGATGTTTTTTTGGAAAATGAAGGTTGTGGGAGGGGGGCTGGTTGCCCTCAATTTACTTTTGACTCTTAAAAAGGGCCCTATAACTTCCAATTTCCAATCAAAAGAGCTCTATCTAAAGTTTATACAACTACCCATTCTATAAGAGCCTCATATGCCTTCGGGGCATAACTTATAACCCTCGGCCCAAGGTTCTTAGGGGCTTTTTTCCATCCGAAGGCCTTTTTCATGTGATCTTCAGAAATTTTTTAACAAAATGGATATCCCAATATTTCTATCGGGTGCATTTGGGGCAAAAATAAAGAGTGGGGCTAGTTGCCGTCCTATTACTTTTGACCCTAAAAATGACACAAGGGCTTTTGACTTTAAATGAGCCAAGTTCGAAGTGTAGGTTATACGACCACAAAAATTTATGGTTTTTATTTATTGTTCATAAAAACGTCAAATATTAACAATGGGCAACAAATATAACTTGTAGCCCTTGCTCCGAGGGCCGCAGGAGGGGGAGTTGTCATTTCCAAAGTCCTAATTACTGGAACCTTCAAATATATTTAGCAAAATGGATGTCTCAAAATTTTGATTTGTTTGGGGAAGAGATGGTGGGGGGCTGGTTACCCTCCAATCACTTTCGAGCATTAGAAAGGGCAATTGAACTTGCAATTCCCAATCCATTGAGTGCTTTCGAAGTTTTTACGACAACTCCTTCTATGCGAAGTGCCCTGGTCTAAAGAAAAAAAAAGATAATAATAATAATACATTATATCCACACAGTTCTTTATTCAGGTGCTGCCTATGATAATATTTATTCCCTTCTTTTTCAGCATTAGCGGTGAGTATTGGCATTATTAAGTTGCTTCTAAAAAAAAGCTGGAATGTCAAAATCGATCGATCAATCAAAACTGACTAATTGATGATCATACACCCAAAAGAAGCAGATTAGACTTTTTTCCTGTGGCTGCCCAAATGCTTCTTTTTCGTAATGAATAACCGTTGTTTTACTATCAAACTTTTGAGTCTAATTACCAGTCTCAATTTCGGCTAGTTTATCGCGATATCTGACTCTGGGTGGTCTCTTTGAATGTCATCTTTTCACTTTAAAGACAAGGCATTGAAGCGCGAAAGTTTTTTCGCGTTTTGTTTTATTGCTCTTTCATTGATTCCAGACGAAATCGTTTAATTCGGTTGAGTTAGTCCGGCTGTTACAAGCGTGAAGGTGCAATACTGGTATTTTTGTAAGTATGCGACAGTGCATAGTATAAAAAGATCAGAATGCTTTGAACAAGACTAAGCTTTCAAATCATTTTTAAGGAGTGAAGTTATCATTATGTTCAACTACTGCACCACTTAACAGCTTAAAACTAAGCAGCACCTGGTATGCCATTTCAATGTTTCTTTGAAGACAAGCAGAACACTGAGAAGGAGAGACAAAAGCCAATGAAAAACGCCCATTTTATTCCTCTATTGAGGAATTAATTGTATTAAGGGAACTGCCCCCAGGGCAAGGGCTGTAAGTTATGCAAGTTGCTCACTGTTCACATATATGGTTTTTATGGAAGGGGTGGTCCGATAAACTTTGGAGGAGACTCATTTAATTGGAAATTGAAAGTTCTAGTACCCTTTAGAGTCAAAAGTGACCGAAGGGCACCCAGCCCCCACGCCCTTTTCCTAAAAGAATTTTATCAAAATTTTGAGAGAGCCATCCTGTTCAAAGTAGTCCAAAGGCCGAAAAAGCTATCCCTCTTGGATTGGAAAAACACCACAGCCCCCGAGGCAAGGGCTGTAAGTTATGTAATTTACCCATTGTTAACATTCCGGATTGTATGGAAGGGGTGATCATATATACTTGGAGGAGGCTCATTGGATTGGAAACTAAAAGTTCTATTATCCTTTTTAGCAGTCAAAAGTGAGCATAAGGTAACCAGACCTCTCCCCCCTTGCACCCTTTTTCTTCAAATATATCTGATCAAAAGTTTGAGATAGCCATTTTGTTTGAAATAGTCCAGTGGTCAAATAGCCATGCCACTCGTATTGATGTTCTTATAACAATGTTAGCAATATTTCAATCTTTATAGCATTGTTTCTTATAACAATGCTTAGGGAATAATGGGGTCAATAACATATGCTTTACGCAATAAAAGAGGTCTCCTAGCTATGAGGTAAGGACTTCTCTACGCCTAAGGCAGTTGAAAAAGGGAGCAACAATCATGCTTTTGATTGTAACTGATTATTTTCTTGCTAATAAGGTTATTTTTAGGTTTCTTTTTCATAGGTATATCCATTGTGAAGAGCAATAAATGAGAGAATGGACGTAACGGTTGTAACGTCATGATAGGAAGGGTGTGCGAAAGCACAGAATCGGTAGTTCACATCCTCCCACTGCACTTTGGCTGAAGGGCCTTGAAACGGAGGTCAGCATCTCCGGTTTGGACTTGAAGAAGTCTAGTGCCGCATCATGCACCTTTTTTAGATTATGATAGATCTTACGTAGAAAGGCACACGTAAAAACCTGTTAGTGATAATCCTGTTATTGTCAGGAGGAGGAGGAGGTGAGCGGGCCTATAGGGAGACTCTTTTCCTGGATTAAATTGTGAGGTGAGGGATATGTTTTAAAAATTCTCCTCTCCATATTTATCTCAAGGACCTCTCATGGAATGTATGAAAATTTGGGGTTGTAAAGGCACCTTTTGTAGCTTTACGAGCCCTCCCCTTTCGACCAAGCAAATATTTAAAAAGTATTCCTATTTAACAATTTACCACTGAATAACTGTTTTGCTTAACTGCAGGTATTTTTTTTAATCGTTCATTTACACTCTGAGTTCAACAAAACAACAAAATTTTAGTAAAAATTTAGTCATTTAAAATGTGCATCTGGGCTAAAACTAGGCACATTCTAAGTCTGCTCCCCAAAGTCAAAATCCTGCTGATCAGGAGAATAATCCATCAACTGAAATGTCAAATTGAAAAATAATAGATGTTAAAGTTATCTTCGATCGCAAACAAGTTTATAGTCACTTTTATTCTTTAAAAAACCTCGCAGCTTTTTGTGATCATATTCAACTATTTCTTTTCTAGTATTAAAATCTCGTTTTTTTTCTTCTCTGACTAAGTCCTGTTTTCTACGACAAAGGTATGTTTTACCCAGAATAACATATCTTTCATTTTAATTTCAGTAAATGCTACCCATTGTGAAAAATTATGACATTTTATCTGCTTTAATGGTTCAAAATAAGGTCGCCTCTTACTAACTTTGGGGCTCACGAAGAACCTGATTAGAGAGCCGATTGATGTGGACGAAATATCGCTTCTGGAGCAGCAGCCTTCTATCGCAGGGGATGGCATCTGATCAAGGTAATGACCCTAAGAAAGATCATTTATAAAATCAGTTCCAAGCAAGAGATACAGTGCATCACCTCTCCTGATGGTTTGCCTTTTAAACATGATTAAATAAAACAAACAAGTTTTTTAACTAAAAGTAAGGAGCAACATTAAAACTTAAAACGAACAGAAATTACCCCGTATATGAAAGGGGCTGTTCCCTCTTCAACGCCCTGCTCTTTACGCTGAAGTTTTTACTGTTTTAAAAATTAGAGTTGAGAGAAAGAGTCAAACTTTTGCGCAAAGAGCAGGACGTTGAAGAGGGAACAGCCCCTTTTTTTGCCGTAGCAAAAGACGTGTTTTTTGTCGTAGCAAAAAAACAGCAAATTTGCAATCTCTGGTATTCGTTGTCATTATCTCTAGGATTCGAATTGGCCAGAGGGGATAGCCCACAAATTTGGCTAGGAATAAATCACCGATTTTAATGTTCGCAGGATATATACCTAGTAAATGAAAGATAATAAAGCGAAAGAAACTTATCTTTCCGTGAGGGCCGAGCCTCACTAATGTATCCAAGTGAACAATCAGTCCAAACTGTGCGAGGTCGGCCCAACTGCTAATCCTTCTCTAAACTAAAAAGTGTAATTAACGCGCAGGAAAATTATATCCAATTTTCTCTACACACCACACTTGGCTATCGTATCTAATTTTCTCAATTCAAAACGCCAAAAATCTGATTGTGTTATAAATTCAAGTATCAGATTGAACATTTTCTGTAGTCACTGAATTAATTCATGGCTAAGGAATCAAGTTCAAACAATTCAAAAGTTCAAACAGATGTAATCCCTTTGAGAGCTAGTTCAATACTGCAGCATATCAGTATACTGCAGGCATCTTCTTTGAATTAAATTCATTTTCTTGGTAATCTCGGTTATAACGTTTTTTTTCTGATATTATGAGAAATATAAACATTCAGATCGTAATAAAGATTTTTAATTTTATGAATGGCTTAAGAATATTAAGTGGAAACTTTCAGGACTTGATGAGGGGGATGTACAACTGACGAAAAGGCAATATGCGCATACTTCCTTATATGAAATTACATAAAAAAAACTAGTTTTTTTAACTGAAAGTAAGGAGCAACATTAAAACTTAAAACGAACAGAAATTACTCCGTATATGAAATTGGTTGTCCCCTCCGCAATCCCTCGCTCTTTGCGCTAAAGCTTTTAATTGTTTTAACAAGCAGAATTGTGGCAAAGAGTCAAACTTTAGCGTAAAGATCGAAGGATTGCGGAGGGGACAACCCATTTCATATACGGAGTAATTTCTGTTCGTTTTAAGTTTTAATGTCGCTCCTTACTTTCAGTAAAAAAAGCTAGTTTTTTTATGTAATTTCTGAACTTTTTTGAATTAATGCATGTTTGATTTTCGCTCTCCAAACATAAATAATTAAAATGAAATTTGCATATTAATTCCTTTTTTGGCTAAATGGCTTTCTCTTAGTTTTGATCAGACCATTTTGAGAAATAAGGGGTGGGGAAGGAGGAACTAGTTGCCCTGCAATTTTTCGGTTCCATAAAAAGGCAACTATAAATTTTAATTTTTAACGAATGTTTTTATTAGTAAAAAATATACGTAACTTAAGAATTAACTTACTTAACAAACTTTTATATTCTAAAATGTTTAATGTGTATGTGAGGGGGTTTATACCCTCGTTAATACCTCGCTTTTTACACTAAATCGTAAGTTTTGTCCCAATTCTTTAAGAATGACCCCTGAATCAGAAAGGTCGTAGAATAAATAGTTGAAATTACTAAAAATACTATAGCATAGAGAGCGAGGTATTTATCTCCTCCTAAATACCTCGCTCTTTATGCTAAAGTATTTTTAGAACCCCTCATATGCGTAATAATCTCTGTTCGTTTTAAGTTTCAATGCTACACCTTACATTCAATTGAAAAAACTTTCCCATGTTTAATTTTTCATTGTTTGTATGGCACATGGTATTAACTAAGTGACATATAGCAATCGCAAATTCTGTCGGTCTGTCGGTCCCGGTTTTGCTACTTTAGGCACTTCCAGGTAAGCTAGGGCGATGAAATTCGGCAGGCGTATCAGGGACTGAACCAGATTAAATTAGAAATAGTCGTTTTCCCGATGTGACCATCTGGAGGGGAGTGAGGGGCCCGTTAATTCGGAAAAAATAGAAAAATTGAAGTATTTTTAACTTACAAACGGTTGATCAGATATTAGTGAAATTTGATGTTTGGAAGGATATCATGTCTCAAAGCTATTATTTTAAATCCCGACCGGATCTGGTGACACTGGGGGAGTTGGGAGGGGGAAACCTAAAATCTTGGAAAACACTCAGAATGGAGGGATTGGAATGAAACTTGATGGGAAAAATAAGCACAAGTCCTAGATACATGATTGACATAACCAGAACGGATCCGCTCTCTTTGGGGTCGTTGGGGGAAGGGGGTTAATTCGGAAAAAATATAATAAATGAGGTATTTTTAACTTACGAACGGGTGATCGGATCTCAATAAAATTTGATATTAAGAAGTATATCGTGTCTTAGAGCTCTTATTTTAAATCCCGAACGGATCTGGTGACATTGGGGGGGGGAGTTGGGAGGGAAGGGGATACCTAAAACTTGGAAAACACTTAGAGTGGAGGGATCGGGATGAAACTTGGTGGCAAAAATAAACACAAGTCCTACATACATGATTGACATAACTTGAACGGATCCGCTCTCTTTGGGGTAGATGGGGGGGCAGTTGGGGTAGTTGGGTTTGAAACCTAAAACTTGGAAAACGCTTAGAGTGGAGGGATCGGGATGAAACTTGGATAAAAAAATAAGCACAAGTCCTAGATACATGATTGACATAACCGGAACGGATCTGCTCTCTTTAGGGTAGTTGGGAGGGGGGGGGTAATTCTGAAAAATTTGAAAAAATGAGGTATTTTTCACTTACGAACGGGCGATCAGATCTCAATGAAATTTGATATTTAGAAGGATATCGTGTCTCAAAGCTCTTATTTTAAATCCCGACCGGATCTGGTGACATTGGGGGATTTTGGGGTGGGGGAACCTAAAGTCATGGAAAACGCTTAGATTGGAGGGATCGGGATGAAACTTGGTGGGAAAAATACGCAGAAGTATTAGATACGTGACTTACGTAATTGGAACGGATCCGCTCTATTGGGGGGGGGGGGGTAATTCTGAAAAATAAGAAAAAATGACGTATTTTGACTTACGAAGGAGTGATCAGATCTTCATGAAACTTCATATTTAGAAGGACCTCGTAACCCAGATCTCTTATTTTAAATCTCAACCGGATCAAGCGTAGGCGGGGGGGCAGTTGGGGGAACCGGAAATCGTAGAAAATACTTAAAGTGGTGAGATCAGGATGAAACTGGATGGGAAGAATAGAAACTTGTTTAAGATACTTGACTGACATAACCGGACCGGATCTGCTCTCTTTGGTGGACTTGGGGGGGGGGGGGTAATTTTGAAAATTGAGGTATTTGTAACTTACGAAAGGGTGACCAGATCTTAATGAAATTTGATATTTAGAAGGATCTTGTGCTTTAAAGCTCTAATTTTAAAATCCAACCAGATCCTGTGACATTGGGTGGAGTTGGAGGGGGAAACCGGAATTCTTGGAAAACGTGAAAATTGGGGTATTTTTATCTTACGAATAGGTGATTGGATCTTAATGAAATTTGATATTTAGAAGGTATTCATGTCTCAGAGCTCTTATTTCAAATCCCTACCAGATCTTTTGACATAGGGGGAATTGGAGGGGGAAATCTTGGAAAACACTTGGAGTGGGGGAACCGAGATGAAGCTTGGTGGATAGAATAAGCAAATGTCCTTGATACGTGATTGACAGAATCGTGCTGGATTCGCTCTCTTTGGGGGAGTTGGGGGGAGGGCTTAATTGATTTGGCAAGTTTGGTGCTTCTGGACGTGCTAGGACGATGAAAATTGGTAGGCGTGTCAGGGAGCTGCAGAAATAGACCTGATAAAGTCGTTTTCCCAGATTCGACCATCTGGGGGACTAAAGGGAGTGGGAAAAATTAGAAAAATTCTTTATTTATAACTTACGAGTGGGTGATCGGATCTTAATGAATTTTGATATTTAGAAGGACATCGTGAGTCAGAGCTCTTATTTTAAATCCTGACCGGCATTATGCCTCTTATTTTCCTTTTTAAATCAATCTATTGATTCCTAGAATTTTGTTAGAGCTCATACCATATGATCTCTTGGCTCTTAGCTCTTCTTGCCTCGTCACAAGTGCCATATGAGCTCTTAGCTCTTGTTTTTATAGTAATTTTAGAAAATCCTGCGCCCTTTTCATTGAATTTCTGTTCCCCCATGACATATTTCTCCAAGGAAAGATCCTCCCACATAGCCTCTCCCCTCAACCATACCCCCAAAACTAACAAAATTCCCCTGAAAACGCTGTACACTTCCCAATAACCATTATTATATGAAAACACTGGTCGAAGTTTGTAACTTGCAGGCCCTCCCCCAGGGACTATGGGGGAGTAAGTCATTCCCAAAGACATAGTTATTATGGTTTTTGACTATGCGGAACAAAATGGCTATCTCAAAATTTTGATCCGTTGACTTTGGAGGAAAATGAGCGTGGGAGGGGGCCTAGGTGCCCTCCAATTTTTTTTTTCACTTAAAAAAGGGCACTAGAACTTTTCATTTCCGTCAGAATGAGCCCTCTTGCAACATTCTAGGACCACTTGGTCGATACGATGACCCCTGAAAAAAAACAAATAAACACGCACCCGTGATTTGTCTTCTGGTAAAAAATACGAAATTCCACATTTTTTTAGATAGGAGCTTGAAATTTTTCCTATATGGTTCTCTGATGCGCTGAATACGATGGTGTGACTCTCTTTACGCTAAAGTTTGACTCTTTCTCTTAACTCTACCTCTTAAAACAGTAAAAACCTTTAGCATAAAGAGCGGGGTGTTGAAGAGAATAGCCCCTTTCATATACGGAGTAATTTCATATAAGGAAGTATGCGCAAATTGCCTTTTCATCAGTTGTACATCCCTCTCATCATGCCCTGAAAGTTTCAATTTAATATTCTTTAGCCATTCATAAAATTAAAAATCTTTATTTCGATCTGAATGTTTCTTTTTCTCATAATATCAGAAAAAAACGTTATAATTGAGATTACAAAAAAAAGAATGTAATTCAAAGAAGATGCCTGCAGTATACTGATATGCTGCAGTATTGAACTAGCTCTCAAAGGGATTACACCTGTTTGAACTTTCGAATTGTTTGAACTTGATTCCTTAGCCATGAATTAATTCAGTGACTGCAAAAATTATGCAATCTGATACTTGAATTTATCACACAATCAGATTTTTGGCGTTTTGAATTGAGAAAATTAGATACGATAGCCAAGTGTGGTGTGTAGAGAAAATTGGATATAATTTGCCTGCGTCTTAATTACACTTGGATACATTAGTGAGGCTCGGCCCTCACGGAAAGATAAGTTTCTTTCACTTTATAATCTTTCATTTACTAGGCATGAATCCTGCGAACACTAAAACCGGTGATTTATTCCTAGCCAAATTTGCGGGCTATCCCCTCTAGCCAATTCGAATCCTAGAGGTAATGACGACAAATATCGGAGACTGAAAATTTGCTGTTTTTTTGCTACGGCAAAAAAGGGGCTGTTCCCTCTTCAACGCCCTCCTCTTTGCGCTAAAGTTTGACCCTTCCTCTCAACTCTAATTTTTAAAACAGTAAAAAAATTAGCGTAAAGAGCAGGGCGTTGAAGAGGAAACAGCCCCTTTCATACACGGGTAATTTCTGTTCGTTTTAAGTTTTAATGTTGCTCCTTACTTTCAGTTAAAAAAAATTTGTTTTTTTATTTAATTTCTGAACGTTTTTTAGTTAATCCATGTTTTGATTTCGGCTCTCCGCAGATGAATAATTAAAGCGAAATTTGCATATTTATTTATTTGGCTAAAGGGCTTTCCCATAGTTTCGATCGAATGATTTTGAGAAAAAAGAAGGGGGAGGAGGCCCGGTTGCCCTCCAATTTTTTGGGTACTTAAAAAGGCAACTAGAACTTTTAGTTTTTTACGAACGTATTCATTAGTAAAAGATATATGTAACTTACGAATTAGCTTAAGTAACAAACTTCTATATTCGTACGGTTTTATTATGTATCTGAGAGGGTTCACCCACTCGTCAATACCTCGCTCTTTAAACTAAAGCTTAAATTTTGTCCCCTGAATCACAAAGGCCGTAGAATAAATTAGGAGGAGGTGAACCTCTTACATGCGTAACATTTTCTGTTTGTTTTAATTTTTAATGCTACTCCTTACTTTCAGTTGAAAAAACTTCTGCATATTTATTTTTTCATTGTTTTTTAAATAATGCTAGAAATTGCTGCGCCCCCTTTATGTAAATCTTCTTCCCCCATGACAAATTCCTCCATGGAAAAAATCCCCCACATAACCCCCTCTTCTCAACCCCCCTCCCAACCAAAAAGTCCCCCTGAAAACGTCTGTAAACTCCCCAAAAAACCATTACTATATGCAAACACTGGTCAAAATTTGTAACTTGCAGCCCCTCCCACGGGGACTGTGGGGGAGTAAGTCGTCCCCAAAGACATAGTTATAAGGTTTTTCGACTATGTTGAATAAAATGGCTATCTCAGAATTTTGATCTGACGACTTTGGGGAAAAAATGAGCGTGGGAGGGGGCCTAGGCTCCAATATTTTGGTTCACTTAAAAAGAGCACTAGAACTTTTCATTTCCGTTCGAATGAGCCCTCTCGCAAAATTCTAGGACCACTGGGTCGATACGATCACCCCTGGGAAAAAGAAAAAAACGAAAAAAAGTAAACAAATAAACATGCATCCGTGATTTGTCTTCTGGCAAAAAATACAAAATTCCACATTTTTGTAGATAGGAGCTTGGAACTTGTATAGAAGGGTTCTCTGATACGCTGAATCTGATGGTGTGATTTTCGTTAGGATTTTATGACTTTTAGGGGGTGTTTTCTCCTATTTTCTAAAATAGGGCAAAATAGGATTTTGGTTACTATTGAGCCGGGTCGCTCCTTACTACAGTTCGTTACCACCAACTGTTTGAAACCGAGACGGTTGTACAGGGAATTATACAAGGAGATAAGTAATATAAGATGAAACCATTCAAGATGTAGGCTATTTCTGAATGTCTAGGATGTTGCATTTTAAGGAATATGGGGGTCTTAATAATTGTTATATTTCTTAAAGATATCTGTGCTAGGTTGTCTAGCATAGAGGCTGACGGTCCAACAGTACCAAACGGTTAAGGGACATAAAACCATCAAGGAGAAGCTTCATCAAATTGTTAGATAAAGGCTTTTCAACCTTACAAAATAGCCATTCTCAGATCCTATTCGATTCTTTTGAGAATTAAATAAAAAAACAAGTTTTTTGAAATGAAAGTAAGGAGCGACATTAAAACTTAGAACGAACAAAAATTACTCCGTATATGAAAGGGGCTTTTCCTCCTCGACACCCCGCTCTCTACGCTAAAGTTTTTTATTGTTTTAAAAAGTAGAGTTGCTTGTTTAAAAAGTAGATTCTTACGAGAAAGAATCAAACTTTAGCGCAAGGAGCGGGGTGTCGAGGAGGAAAAGCCCCTTTCATGTACGGAGTAAATTCTGTTCGTTTTAAGTTTTAACGTCGCTCCTTACTTTCATTTCAAAAAACTTGTTTTTTTTATTTAATTTCTGAAAGTTTTTGAATTAATGCATATCTGGTTTTGGCTCTCCATACATAAATTATTAAAATGAAATTTGCACATTAATTCTTTTTTTGGCTAAATGGCTTTCTCTTAGTTTTGATCAGAGAATTTTGAGAAATAAGGGGCGGGGAAGGAGGCCTAGTTGCCCTCCAATTTTTTGGTTACTTAAAAAGGCAACTAGAACTTTTAATTTTTAACGAACGTTTTTATTAGTAAAAAATATACGTAACTTAAGAATTAACTTACATAACAAACTTTTATATTCTTACATTTTTGATTATATATATGAGGGGGGTTTGTCCCCTCGTTAATACCTCGCTCTTCACACTAAATCTTAAGTTTTGTCCCAATTCTTTAAAAATGACCCCTGAATCAGAAAGGCCGTAGAATAAATAGTTGAAATTACTAAAAATAATTTAGCATAAAGAGCGAAGTATTTATCTCCTCCTAAATACCTCGCTCTTTATGCTAAAGTATTTTTAGAACCCCTCATATGTGTAATAATCTCTGTTCGTTTTAACTTTTAATGCTTCTCCTTACTTTCAATTGAAAAAACTTTTTCATGTTTATATTTTCATTGTTTTTTTTTATAGTAATGCTAGAAAATCCTGCGCCCTTTTCATCGAATTTCTCTTCCCCCATGAAATATTCCTCCAAGAAAAGATCCTCTCATATAGCCCCTCCCCTGAACCCCACACCCAAACCAAAAATTAACCCTGAAAACGTCGGTACACTTCCCAATAACCATTACTGTATGTAAACATTGGGTCAAAATTTGTAACTTGCAGCCCCTCCCCCAGGGACTGTGGGGGAGGTATAAGTCATCCCTAAAGACATAGTTATTATGGTTTTCAACTATGCGGAACAAAATGGCTATCTTAAAATTTTGATCCGTTGACTTTGTGAAAAAAACGAGCGTGGGAGGGGGCCGAGGTGCCCTCCAATTTTTTTGGTCACTTAAAAATGGCACTAGAACTTTTCATTTTCATTAGAATAAGCCCTTTTGCAACACTCTAGGACTACTTGGTCGATACGATGACCCCTGGGGAAAAAAAAAACAAACAAATAAACACGCACCCGTGATTTGTCTTCTGGCAAAAAATACGAAATACCACAATTTTGTAGATTGGACCTTGAAATTTTTTCTATAGGGTTCGCTGATACGCTGAATGCGATGGTGAAATTTTCGTTAAGATCCTATGACTTTTTGTTTCCCCCTATTTTCCAAAATAAAGCAAATTTTCTCAGGCTCGTAACTTTTGATGATAAAGACTAAATTTGATGAAACTTATATATTTAAAATCAGCATAAAAATCCAATTCTTTTGATATATCTTTTAGCATCCAAATACCGTTTTTTAGAGTTTCGTTTACTATTGAGCCGGGTCGCTCCTTACTACAGTTCGTTACCACGAACTGTTTGAAAAGGGAGTTTTGAAGCGGGGGGTAAGCCCTCCAATCTTATTAGTAACTTAAAAACAGAGCTAGACTTTTGAATTCTGTTCGAATGAGCCCTTGAGGACCTTACTATCAAAATTCTGCTTTTATAGTTTTGGTTAATATTGGGCCAAGTCGTTCCATTGCTACAAGCTGTTTGAAAAGCTTAGACATTTGGTATTAGTTCTAGTTAAATACGAGGAGTTATAATGAGAATTAGAATACACTGGATCTGCAGCTCTGGTACATTGAGCCTAGCATTAAAGTCTTGGATATTGAAAACTGGGGATTCAAATTGGACGAAATAAGATCCGGGGAAATGAGACGATAACATGGTTTAAAGCCGACCGTGTCAGCCTTAGTAACACGAACAGAAAATTGGAGCTATAGAAAAAACTACTTGAGAATGTAAATTCAATGATGGTGTTTTTTTTTTCTTTGGGGGGGGGTCTAATTTCCCATATTTAAAATGGATTGATTGAAGTTCCATATATTTTATTTTTCACACCATCGCCCGAACACTAATCATAGAAGATATCTCATTTTCGTAAGAAAAATCAGGGAGATAATATTTCCTACTAAGGAGCGGGTTGTGTTCATGAACAACAAGCCTAATATCTACTTTGAAGATCATGTATAATATATAGTTTTTTTGTAGTTCTATGTTCCTTTGCTTCTAAAGTCTATTATTTTGAATACTCTCCATTGTCTTTTAACATTTTAGGGGTAATATTTTTTCTTTCTAAACATGCTTATCTGAATATATATTTTTATGTCGGTTAGTTTGCCTTCTAGTTTATCATTATTGTAAATATAAAAGGTTATCCATCTGTTCACTAAAAAAAAACCACCGATTTTAGTTGATATTTCACTCTCATTACTGTCAAGTTTCTGTCATATGCCTTCCTCATTTTTATCCTCCATCATTTTACTACGAAATAAAGGATCTCTCCCTTCCCAAAAAAGAAAAAGGATAGAGGTTATTGTCAATTTTAATTTTAGCTATCCTATACACACCAAATTCCTGGACACACAAAATGTTAGCAAAACATCAGTATTACTCATATTGGTGGTTACTATTGGATACATTAAATTAATTCGCTCCAAACTAATGGCGCATAAATATTGCTTGTAGGGGTTAAAAAGAAGAAGGAGAAAAAAAGAATTGGATGGCCCACACACTTGAAAGTGTCAAGTTCATTTATTTGTTTTGTAGATCAGATACGGCAAGAGCCTTAACTTGTTCCTGTTCAAAGATTGTGCGAATCACCAAATAAATAACTTTTTTTTTGTATTTTGTAAGACTGTTGCTGTTTAAGTTAGCCTACTATCCGTTTTTTCTTTGTAAGCGGAAAATTTTATTCAAGAAATAAATAACACATACACACACACACACACATATATATATATATATATATATATATATATATATATATATATATATATATATATATATATATATATATATATATATATATATATATATATATATACATATATATATATATATATATATATATATATATATATATATATATATATATATATATATATATATATATATATATATATATATATATATATATGAATATATATATATATATATATATATATATTTATGGTTCTATATGTTCTCTATATGTTCTATAATATCAGTTCTCTTTTGGAAATTTAGCCAGTTAAGAACAAATTGTATTGAAGCCTGATTAACCGTGTAGTTTTGGAATATATTATAAGTGAAAAATAGCTCTTTTTCTGGATACTAAGAAGCTGTTTGGCATGTTTTTATGTATTATTTTACCTAGTGAAAGGAACAGTCTTTTGGCCTGGTTACTATTCTGATTTATACAGTGATTTGGATTGAGTGAAAGGGCTGCTTTTAATTGTTTAGAGTAACCCAAATAGGCAAGCAGAAGAGGGGCAGTTCCCCGTCGCAAGCGCCGTTGTACCTGCAGGGAGAGTCTCCATTAAACTGCGGGGATTAGGTGTGAACGGGGACTGATACTTCCCTTGTTTGTTAGGGTACGTCTCATCTAGTTTGTGCAAGCTAACGCTTCCTGAATGTTTATTTACTGTATTAATGTTGTTGCATATTTTTGATGGCCGTTAAGGTCATTTGGAATCCCGTATTAATTTCTTTGTCACGGGCTGTAAAAATTGTAAAAAGCCATGATGAATTCGTAAAAAGAGCAGCAAAGTTTCCCCCGCAAAAAAAGACATTATGAAAGCAAAAGAGATCTTATGGACAGAAGCGAATTGTCTTGCTCGAATGTCCACAAAGGTTGCTATGAGCGACAATGTTTTGGAAATGATAAAATTGTATCAGACTTGTGATGACGATAAGGTTGCTCTTCCTACTATCCTTATTTTCGAGCCAGAAGTCCCATCGATCCCAGATGAAAGTACAGTGATTGTTGCACGCAAGATTATGGGAATATGTAAGAAATTAGACATTCTGATGGAACAAAACTTCTCGAAAAGTAGACCTGTAACTGGTGAAGTCCCTGCTGAGTATATTTCCAAACTGTCCTATGCCATGACTGTCAAAAACCTACCAAGTAACCTAGCGAAACCGGAATCAAGGAGGGCCTTCCTAGAACAAGCAATTGGTGATGTTAGCTCAAAAATTGTTGAGCTAAAGTGTACCCGAGGTGACTGGAAAGTTATCACTGCATCCTAATGTGATGCTCACGCAATAGCAAATGCTTTTCGTAGCTCTAGAAGTACAATTAGTGCTAAGGTTAGAAGTCCTTCTAACTTTGGAATAGTTAGACATTACCCAAATGATCTGACTTCTGATGATTTTAAGTCTCTTGTGCCAAATTGTAGTGAAGCAAAGCAAAGTGGCTCTACCAGATCTTTCAGGCTGAAATTTAAAACAAAAGAGGATTTACTACGAGCAATGAAGCTTCCACTAGTATCCGGTTTCGAACGATTCCCATTCAAAAGTTTTTGTTTTTACCCCTTCGATGCTATAAATGCCAATCATACGGACATATTTCAAGTAATTTCTATCAGAAGCATTTCGTGAAAATACGAGGCGTTTTTTTTTCGGAGGGGGGGGGGGTATCCACCCTTCTATCACTTAATCTCAAAAAGGGCACTAAAACTTCTGATTAGCAATCCAATAGGCCTCCTTCAAAGTTTATCTTATTACCCTTTCTATATAAGCCTAACATGCCCCCAGGGCATAACTCTCAACCCTTGCCCTGAGGGCTGTGGGGGGGTTGTCATCCTCAAATGCATAATATCAGACCTTTCAATTACGTTGAACAAAATAGCTACTTAAAAATTTTGATTGGATGTGCTTGGGGAAATGGTGGGCGTGGGAATAACTTTTGACTATTAAAAAGGGCACTATCCCTTTGAATTGTCAATCAAATGAGCCCTTTTTTGAGTTTCTACGACAGCTCCTTCGATACGAAGTGCCCTGGTCTAAAATAAATAATAAATGATACATTTTGCGCATATCGCTCTTTACTTAGTCTGCCCATGATAATTTTTGTATTTGTAAAATAAGGGTAACTAATTATAACTGTCTTATTTGTTGTCAAAATTCTAACTCGCTCTACAAATTAGACTTTCTGTATGTTAGTGAAAATGTCGTTGCAGTAGGTTACAATAGAATTAATGTATACTTACTGCAGTTCTTAAGATAATTTGAAAATATATTGTTTGAAATAAGAAACAAATTTGAATCCTTAAATGGAGAAATAAATCGATATCAATAGACATGTATTGACAAAACAACATGGAAATACATTTAAATAACTTCGTTTCGGAGATAAAATCGCAACAGTCATGTAAAGCATCAAATTATATACAGGATTATGTACATATCAAAATTTGGCACAAACATTGTAATCACTCCAAAGCAAAGATGATGCGAAAGAATACGAATGAAGCTCTCATTCAATCCTGAAAAAAAAAAGAAAACTAAGTTTAATCTCACTAAAATGAACATGTACACGTAGATAAACGCACATAAAAACCCCTTCCCCACACTAGTTTGTCGGAGGAAACCTGGGTCCTTTTAAGAAAAGTTTAAATGGATTGAAATCTATATATTTCACCCAAAAAACAGCACCAAAATCAATTTATTCACTATAACTTAGTGAATTATTCATAATGATTCACTATATTTTCATTTGTTTAATTCTGTAAAACAACATATGATATAACTTTCACACTCTCTTCTGCAAAAAGATTTTAAAATCCTTTTTGGATTCATAAATTACATATGTATATTGCTAGAAAACCTAAGTAAACATATTCAGCACTTCATTGGTGGGGAATCGTGGTTTGTTTTTTGTTCTTGATGAGGTAGGATAGAATAATTGTGTTAATGTTTTTAGAGTCAGGATTTGGTAAGAGTCTGAATTATTTTGTGGCGGAAGAGGGGGCGGTTCAAACATGAAAAGGATTTTTCATAGTTATTAGACAACCAAAAAGCAAACATTTATAGAAAATTTTTCACCTTTGACGGAGAAATGTTTAAACCCCAGACAATCTCTGATAAAAGCACAAGAGTACGGAACCGTCAATGTGTTTTAAAACATAATAAAAAAAAAGATTTTTTTTATGACTAATTGAATTTTTACCCACCAAACCAGTTGAATCAACCGAGGAGTGGGGAGGGCAATTGCCCCCCCCCCCCTAAATTTTCTAAAATGCCGTCTTTTGGTATTTTTACTTAAAAAAATTGAAAAACCACGAAACTCTAATTTCCTTAGACGTTGAAAAATAAATTTGGTCTCTCCCTCAATTACCGTGAATTAGCGCTACTGCGTCAGATCCATCTTTCTACAATTGGAAACCTCAAATGATTCCACAATACACAGTATAACGAAGAGGTCCCGTAACGGGACCTCTTCTTAAAAATAAGCATAGACATTTATAGAATTCACCATTTAAATTCCTAGGACTGCCTCTGTTAAGAGGCACCCAGTGCCTTCACGAGACCAGATCACTGAAATTCACCAAGTGTCATTAAGCATCTGCATAATAAAAAAAGAAAGAAAAATTTGTATAACGGCTACATTTTTAGCGGATATCCCATTAGAATATGTATACACAATAAAGACCGTGACCATCATAACAGTGATTAATTCTTATTATTAGAATGCACCATTAGTAGGATTCAAACTTGATGGCCAGTTTTTTTTTACAACAATTTCGTATTATTAACGTAAAAAATAAACACTACTGACTGAGGTCAGAGAATAGCAACCTACCTAGCTTGCGGTGACGTTGAGCTAATTTCATCATCTTCATCATCTTCTGTAGGTATTGTTGAATGGTTGTAAAGCCCTTGTGCCATTAGTTGGAGTGCGAGGGGATTCTTTTGCCCAGAAGATTTTTTCAATTTAGCTCTTTTATTTTGAAACCATATTTTAATCTGATTTTCATGAAGGCCTAATTCCCGCGCTAAATCCTGTCGTCGACGTTCGGTTAGGTATCGATTTTCATTAAATTCGTGTTTGAGGCGACTCAGTTGCTCCGCAGTAAATGCAGTTCTTGGCCTTTTTTCGTCAGGGGTTATGGCTTTATCTTTTTTCATTCGGCGACATCGAGGACCTATAAATAAAAACCATATTATTTTAGAAAAAAATATGTTAATGTACCAATAGACAGCCTTGTGCAGTTGTCTGTTTAAAAATACAAACTCTCTTTTCACTTCCTCTAAGTCGGATTTTATAACATTCTATTACGATTTTCTAAAAATCTAGCAATGTTGAATTTACCATTTCATGAACTCTTGATATAGACATCAAGCATTGTTCTATATGTGCTCCTTGTACTTTAGCGATTCCTTTATGGGTTAGTTGTAAAACCAGTAAAACTATAGAGAGCTTCTAGAACATTTTGGTCCGTCTTTGGATCATCAAACTAATCAAATTCTACATCTTCGATGGGAAAAACAAATTTTGAAAATACCAGAAGGTACGAGACGCAGTGATGCCTCTTAGCCATCACGAGGGGCATAGCCAGGATTTGGTTTTGAGAGGAGCCAAAAGCATATCGGTGTTATAAATAAGAAACAAATCTTTCAAATTTCTAACTTCTTTCTGCACAGATGTGAAGCAAAAAGACTGAGAAAATCACAAAAGTCCTCATCAAGGCTCTCTCCTATGAGATAAAGGATACTTGTGAAACATAAAGCAATTGGAATAATTTTTCTTGTAAAAGTGAATAGTATCAAAGACTACCTTTGGTGATTTTTGCATTTATGATTGAGAGTTAAAACCTCAGTACAAAAAGAGAATCAAAGCATTTCATTATAAAAGTAAGGCCTTATTAAAGCTCAAAATATCTAATTTTTTTGCAATAGAAGTGAGCTTCTGCGAAATCTTGAATATTTTAACTTATGGTCTTCAGAAAAGGTACTCTTAACACGTAAGATAAAATGATAAAGATCTTCCAGAGCCTTTGAATGCACATAGGCCGACGACAATTGTCAGCGTGCCAGTTGTAGTCTTTTTTAGGGGGACAGGTAGCCTGTCGCCCAGCCTTGCTGCAGCTGGGATCAAGGACAATTGTCAGCGTGCCAGTTGTAGTCTTTTTAGAGGGACAGGTAGCCTGTCGCCCAGCCTTGCAGCAGCTGGGATCAAGGACAATTGTCAGCGTGCCAGTTGTAGTCTTTTTTAGAGGGACAGGTAGCCTGTCGCCCAGCCTTGCAGCAGCTGGGATCAAGGACAATTGTCAGCGTGCCAGTTGTAGTCTTTTTTAGAGGGACAGGTAGCCTGTCGCCCAGTCTTGCAGCAGCTGGGATCAAGCCCAGGATCCCCTTCTTGCCAAGCAAAGATCAATCCACCGGGCTGCTGCATATTGCAATTGATACGTACCTATTTGTAAATTTGATGAGAGGAGAGGGGACCACTTTTACTTAGCTTTAAAACAAGCACGTATACAGGGCTGTGTTTCAAAGGGGGGGGGATAACTCAAAAATAGCAAATTTTGTGAAAATAAAAATGACCGGAAAAATTACCAAAATAGTTCTGGAGAGTGTGAGCCGGAAGACCCTTTTTGTGTCTGGAAGAAAGAATAATATAGCTTGTATCTGGAGATTTTATAGAGATTGTACTACCCTCTTTCAACCTTAAAATATTCTATCTATGTAACCTTAAATACATTAGTACATTACTTTTTTTTGTGCGATTGCCCCGAAAGTAAACACGTTTTTTTTATGCTAATAATGACTGTTATTTTTTAATTAGCAAGTAACGTATTTATGAATTCAACAACAAAAAATGAAAAATCATCTTGGCCAAGTCCTAATACATTTTAAAGTTTTTGTTTGTTTTGTTCATTATTATTTTCATCGAGCTAATGATATAAACTCTATCATTTAAAGAATGATTTTGTGATTTATGAAGCGTTTTCTGATGTCCAATTTTTTTCGCTTTTTTAACCAAAAGGAAGAAAAAAAGTTGAAAAGGGTTGTTGATATATGGCATCAGACCAATTTACCGCCAGTACGACTAAGCAAATCTTAGATTATTACCACGTTATTACCTCATACCAGATAAAAGAAAAACTGAGAAAAACGCATGCGTGTTGAATTAGGATTAATATATAAACGGACAATTAATCGGTTAAATTTTTCAAAGGCAGAACATTTATCAGAGTCATCCATTTAGAGGTGAATAAAAATGGGAGAAGAGTCAGATGAATAACAGACAAATAGAAAATTGTGACACAAAGCCATCAGGACACCGCAACTCCAACCACAAAAACTACCCATCAGTCAAAGTTAGCAAAAAGAGACATCCTGTATTTTTCAATTCTTTGTTTGATGACGTAAGAATACGGATTGACTCGTCACCAAGACCACACAGATGCAATAACTTGCAAAAAACCTAAGATATCCCATCACGGGTAACGTTGATCACATCAAAAGTAATGTATTGTGACTGCTGAATTACCTCGAAATAGGGTGGTGTGTATTCTGAATCTCAACGACAACAACATAAATATCCTAATTTAAATTTGGACTTCTACTATTATTCCAGTAACAATCGCTCGTAAAACAGAAAAATAATAACTAAATTTTGGTGATTTAGTGGTGTTATGAACGTTAAGCAAATGTTTTTTCTCTGTGTATTCCAGTCTAATAGTCATAAAGACAACGGGTGGTCAGAAAAATAACATTATTTACTACCGGTTTACAACCAGCATATGTCATTTTATCTCCCAGAACCTATTCGAGTTTATGCTGATAACAAAAGTTGATGTAACCATAATACCATACAAAATCTCCAGCAATCCAGTTGCAAAAAAGCTTTTGATATATTTCTCGTCATTCACGAATTTTGGGACCTCACATAGTGGTACACCTTAAGAAACTCTTCAGAATGCTCAGCTGCTCAGATACCTCTTTCATTGAATTAAATCAGGCGATTTAACCAAGTGTGCAGTAAAAGGAGTGGCTCAGAAGCCAAAACTATAACCTCTAAGAGCACTTGAAATTTTTGGTTCAAGGCATTAAATTAACCTTTAAAGTTGTCAGTCCATGGACAATTTCACTTGAATTTGGGTAATGAGGGAAATCATTGTAGTCGTTAAATAAAAGGTTATAAATGCCAATATGACCAAGGCCTAACTAAGTACCTTTACTTATTCGAAGACTCACACCAAAAGAAAAAATCTCAAGGATTTTCCCTGTCAGATAACATAATTTTAACGCAATGTGGGTTAGTTTTATCTTGTAATCTATATTAGATTCTGGAAGCCTAAGTGGGACACGGGTTTGTGGAATTTATGATGCATTGTCCTTTGGAAGTGGAATCAGAAGAACTAGATTTATAAGACCAGAAAGTGAAACTTGGACAATTTTAATATAGTATGAAATTATTCTAAGAACCTTGGAAATCATTTAAATTTGGATTTCCGAAGTTTTTAAGTTAGTTCCTCTTGTGCAGTACTTCTGCAAAGTTTTTCAAACCATGTATATAGAATTTGCAGAATAAATGAATAGTTTATAGTAGAGATACTCTTCTTCTCTCTGCTCTCACGTGGACCCTTAGCTCTGAAAGATTCGACTGCACGCTTACCAATATACACATACCTATATTAGATGTGTATCAATGTAAATCCAGACATCACTGTTTACACTACCTACCAATAAAAGCTGGTTCTAGTAGGAGGAAAATACCTATAGTATACCAAAAGGTGGTCATTGAAAAAAAAATGGCTTCAATGAAGCATTTCATCTTCTTGCTAATATTGTTTTCCATGAATTGACAAAATAGGCTTGGCCCGTCCTTACGGACAAGATTGTCTTTACAAAAAAATAATCACGCGATAAACAAAGTCCAAAATGAGGATCTACAGGGAAGGTAAGTACATGCCCCTTTCGTGAGAAAACACATGTATTCAAAAAGGACCATTTTTATAAAGAAAAAGTTCCAAATCTTTGTCTCCCTTACATAAAAAAAAAATCGCAAAAGCTCTATTCCTTTGAGAAAAGAAGCGTGATGGATCTCTAATGTAAATATTTTTTTCGAGAAAAATTATAACCCATTCAAAATTTTTACGAGCACTAAATAATCTTTCTAGGTGGGAGGAAAGGGAAGGAATTTAGGAAAAATAAATAGACTGTAAGTTCATAACGTATGTACATAAGACTTTGGAAATTTTTGGGCCCCTAATTACAGACCCTGAAGCCTCCCCTCTTCCCTTTGGATGGATCTCTGATTGAATTAGTAAGAATAATTAACCGTCACTTTTCTCTCCCAATATTAATTGAATCTACAGAAAAAATAAATCCTAAAAAAATAAGTTTCAATACACGTGTTATATAAACAACACATCATGGAATGTTTATCTTGAATAGCTTTTCTTGGGAAGAAAAATGTTGAATGTACTTCTTAACGGTTAAAAGTAGTAGGAAAAATTATAACCCAATTACATGTTTTAGTAATCGTTCTCCTTATGATTTAGTTAAGCATTATTTTTTTCTCTCTTTCTCTCTGTCTTAGACCGTACAGACTGTGTGAGGTCTCAGTTATGGATATTAAAACCAGTACTTGGACAAGCCAAAATGACTTTATTACGCTATAAATTTAGAAAGTTTTCAGTCCAGCGACAGCCTACGCGACTGATTTTTCACTTTAAATCACCATGTCAACTATAGCTAGGATGACAACTAATGTACCATGCCTCTTTTTATTCGTCTTTTATTGACGATGCCATAGCAGGCAACTAGATACAAATAGGAAGTTTATTGAGCTTTTTTCTTACAGCTTATAAATATCATAATACTTTCTCATTTACCAAATTTATGACAAACTAGCAAAAAGGCCATCCGGACGATAGCCATAAAAAAGTCGTTGGGTATACTCTTGTGTGAGGACGGAAAATAAATATTTTGTGCATTCCCCCAAACACAAAATTACAAGTTCTCCCCCCCCCAAAAAAAAAAGTATCTTTTCCTGTAGGTTTTGACGCAATCCCTCAGTCGTTAAAAAACGGGTACTCTGAATTATTCAGACCAAAGATAAGAGCGATCCCGAGAAATATTAGCTTCAGCTATCCGTTGTCTATAACTTCATAGGATAGGCTAGTTTCACAGACACTTGTCGATTATACACAGTGAGACGTAGAAAATGCAATGAAATCATATCCCTTTGACAATCATGTGCCCTTATACGCTGTGTACCTGAAGATACTATCTTACAAGCGAGACTTTGTCTCATAATAAATTGTAGGTTTTGGTAAAATTGTAACACGTGCTTAGGAACATCAGATTTGTGTATTAATTACAAAAGTAATTAAGGAGTGTTTATTTGATGACTTTTAAGCATAATTAATACAACTTAAACTTGTTAAATAATTTTGAGCGATATGGGCCAAGCAGGGGCCCAGCCAAGCAGGGGGTTGAGCCTGGACTGTATTGTCGGCACATTCTATATCCTCCCAAACTCAAACCTTAGCTTCGCCCCTCAGGCCGGGAACTGAACCAAGAAGATGGCAAATCCCCATAGTCATGTACCCCGCCTGCTTTAAAAAGTGGAGTTTCACTCCGCTTATTAATCATATAATAAATATTTAGATCAAAAATATCATGCTAATACACGGTAATTAACGACATAAATTTTAATCCCTTTCGGCGTCATCAACAAAAATAACAAATTTTTTCTCCTTTTATTTCAGGGACTATACAACTGATTCAAAAGGAGAATCAAATCTTCTAAAGGAAATATATTAGCAGAAAAAGGCCACAAACGTCAAGGTTAAAAGCGTTATGTGATGCTCAAAGAAAATAAAAAATCCTGTGAAAGAGACTTTTTGGATAGTTTTATAATAAATAAATATATATAAGCTAGAAGTCAGAACAAGAAATGTAAAAGATTTCCTCCCTTCTTGTTCAGTTTTATAATAAATAGATATCTATAATCAGGAAGTCAGAACAGGGCATGTAAAAGATTTTCCCATTCTTGTTCGAAAAGCCCTTACTAAGAGTTTTATATTCGTTCTTGAAAACTCGGAAAGGCTTATGCCCCCCCTCCCTGAGCCAAAACTAGAATCATAGACTCTTAATAGATGCACAGCATTTGACGCATTTCATTAGTTCCTAGCAATATGGATCGTTCATTCCTTTGGAATGAATGATTTTGATTTTTATGACCTCGTAAGGAGCCTCACAGAAAAAGCCATGTAATGCACGGCTGGGGTTTTCCACTACATTATTATTGCTCCTGCAACACTATACCACGACCTCAGGCCCAACGCAAGGGCGGCTGCACAAGGCCCCGCGCACTAGTAAAGCCGCCTCTGCATTCCAATTCTAAAATTTTTATGAGGCTATATGGACTACCTTACAGTCATTTCACTCCAGTTCTTTCATTCATTATTCTTAGCTTTTGAAATTTAGATTTTTTTTTCCTTTCAAGGAATATTCCTTTCAAGCCAAACACCTTTCGTGATTATCGTTTGGCTCCAGAATGACCCTAATAGGTGAATTTTAGGTTTACCCACTAATTCCATCAATGTTTTAATGAATTAAGCTGATTTAGATTTATAGAACACATGCACAAGAACGAATACTTAGATAGTATACCACGCAATAGGATATAGCTACTACTACTAACAACTCACCGCAGCACCAAGTTGCCCTAGGACAGACCGTCCCAAGAATAAAAAAGTATTGGACGAACAGGTCTTTTTTGGTATAATCATGATAAGAAAAAAAAATAACTATTTAAATGATAGTAATTTCCTGACATACACTAATATTTTGGGATAGAATAGCTGATTCGATCTTCAACAGATAAATGCGCTGGTGGTCGTCCTAAAAACATTATCTGCCATGGCTGATTGTAACATGAACTATTGAAATATCTTCGAAACATTAGTAACCCCACCCAAATAGACATGTGTGCAGTCTATAAAACACTAATTGCATACAAGAAATATTCAACTATATTATGTTTTTCTAATACTGCAATTACTTTTTGCTGGGTGATGGAATATCTTGCCCTGGTTAGAGTAATTAAGGAAAAAATCTAATTAAAAAATGGTGCTTGAAATGTGGCTAAGCCATCTTATAAGGGACGAGCAGATGTATTTTGATAATAGACAACACATATTGTGCTTAACACCATTTGTATTAACGAATAAGTAAATAAATAATAATTTGCTAAGAATTCAAATTGAAATATAAAAAAACAAATTATGAGCATTAGAACTACTGAATAGGGAATGTAAGGGGACTAAGCCTCATATGTTCAATCCAGCGTCCCTTGAAAATTCCTTTGTTGACTAAGAGCTGTGCCAGTCCGTTAGGCTCATACTTCAAGAGTGGCAATAACCCTCATGACAGTCTTAGTAGCCTTGCACCTATGCTGACAGTTTGGGTGGGCCTAACAGCACAATAGTCTACACTCTGTCCCCAAAAGCCAATATCCCCTTCCCAAAATTGTATCACATTATCCTTCCAGAAAGATTGGAGATCAGCTTAGAAGGAAAGACGTATGCCAAAAGCCTACCTCGTTTCCGGGAAATCTGTATTTTAAGGAGGTTATCTATAATACATAAATCAGATCTGTTTTGCTTTGTCAGTAACCTTCATCCATTTACGAGCAATTAGCGAGAACAGGGGCAAATTTAAAAAATAAAAACAAATTCGTTTGAATTAAATATAACATATCGGGAAACATAAAACTTATAATACTTCATTGGGCATGGCCTAAACTTCTTCCCGACGTGTGTTCCCTTTTACAGTCAGTTTAGTATGTCTTAATTAGTTAGTAATCATGAACTTGACTTTTTATTTGATACCTTAGTATTTATGAACTATATAAAAAGAATACCGAAAATCAACATATGGCTCTGACACTGAACTCCTCGAAATAGAAGGGACATTTACAATCCTGTGAATATACCCATAAATATTTAGAAAGAAAACTAAGAATTATTCCTCGACATTTTTCAAACTGACCAATGAGCATTAACTTTAGATCGTTAACTTATTTGAATATTCAATATAATTATTTAAACCGCTCTGGAACTCTCACTAGTCTACTCATTTGTTGGTTACCGAACTTGAAATCATATACAAATGATACCAACTGAGACTTTAATGCTAGGAAACAAACTATTGAAAAGCTAATTACATTAAACTTCCTACAATAAATAATTGCTAGTGTTAATATGAAAAATATTATTTTTCTTTACACTTGGGCATCCTGTGTTATTTCCGCAAATAGTCCATATATGTCAAGCGATATTAACTACCATATAAGATCAATGTCCCTCTCTTGAGTAAATTTTGAATTTTTTGTCCACCTGATAGCTTTAAACAACTTCAAAAAAGAACAACAATTAATAAAAGACTGAAAGCTTCAGTAACTTATGCCTTGACTAATTTTATGTCTTGTTACCAAAACTGTAATAGTTAAGTTGATAACCGCAAAGGAGAGGTGCATTCAAACAAAAGAAAGATACGAAGAGATTTAATTTAGTAGATAAGAGACACACAAAGATGACCATATCGAGAATGCTTTTAACCAGCCAGCCCTCCTAAATTCCTTGAACAGCACAGGCGAAGCAATATTGAGACATCAGATGTCCTAAACTGATGTTTATTGCCTTTACTGGTTTAGTACTTATCGTGTGTGGTCAAGTAAATCCTTCGTTCGGAGGGACACTATTTTCATTCCTCTGTCACAAGAAAGTGATACCAATAAGAACCCCCTGAGAGAGACTTATCATAACTATAGACTGACTTTATAATAGACGGTGATATATGGATGTCAACTTTTGTATTGTTATTAATGTATGAGCACAACGTGGACCTTTGAATTGTGCCGCTTCTAGATTCCATAATCTGCGGAAACTATCATTGAATTTGCCGCTCAAAGATCACAGGGAGTGACTAGAAAACTGAATTTCTCATTGATTCCGTAATAAAATTTGGACAACACTACCGCTAGTTTCATATTTTACCCTTCTTTGAAATTCCTTACTTGACAAACTATAACAAAGGGATGATTGTTAATCTGGGAATTACTGAACAGAATCCAAGTTTAAGCACGAATATACCTCAAATCAAATTGTATTTACACCCAGCTAATTTTAGGCTACTACATTTCGCTTGTAGTACCATTTTCTTTTTCTCTAATTTTGCAGTATGCAACAGCAAATTACGATTCAGGCTACGTCAGACAGTCAGGTGTATTGAACTATTTACTGATTGAGTTGTTTTAATTTAGTTTGTAGAATGTGTTCTAATTCCCCTGAGTTGAAAAAAAATATTCCAATAAGCGACGCATAACCTGATTTAACCAACAAGAAGAAAAAAATGGACAAAATGTGAATTTGTATTTCATCAAGAAAACATGTAGAATTCGTGTTTGTTTTAATCTGGGCTTTATTATTTACTGTAATGTATATTTGACTTGGAGGATTTGGTTCATTTATACTAATTCCCTTTTTCCTCTATTTAACCACGTTTCTCATTCAATTTTATAATACTTTATATACTTATAGCATTATTACAGGCGGACTCACCAGTCTCAGTCGAGGCTCGTGCTATATTGATAGTAGTTGTGTTGGCTAATAAGTTCGATAAATCTGGAAAATTCTGGACGCCTTTCTAAATAATACATGGATAATCATTAGCCAAAATGAGGATAATGCGTTTGTGTTTGTAAAATTAGGGGGGGGGTGGAGATGACACGGGCCAAAATGCCTCCCAACCTTAACGATTGAAAATACCTTTATGCATCAGATTTCAACAGGATGTGACAAGTGATGGCACATATTCACATTTTTTTAGCGAGGGGAGACAAAACATGTTTTGAAGTCTAGAGGGGACTAGCATAGGCTTAAAGGGAGGGACAACTGCACCCCTGAACATCCCTCCTACAATTGGCACAACTGGTGACATGTCTCACATGTCACCGTGTGACATTGGTACAAAAAAAACATCAAAAATTTGTTTATATTCTTTTTTGTTACGTTTTTAAGAGCCGGACAAACATTTCTTTAGGGGGGTCAACCCTCCCTGAATACAGCCTTGATTATGATACTCTTAAGTAAATTCATTATATTGACTATCAACTTCAGTTTTCTAGCTTCTACTTCAGTTTTTTGTCTCAAGAAGTTGAATTTCTAATTCTGGAAACATTCCTAGTATCTTTTAGGCTCCAATACACCCTTTTTCTTCAAAAGGACCCGACTGGTGGAAGACGGCACTATTGGTATTGCCAGCGCGATCGGACGTTCGATCTTACTTCGGACCGACCGTTAGACAAAAGAAGCAATTAGTTAATCATTCATCAATAGGCATGCTTCCTACCTACAACACCCAAGAGGAATCTAAATATCCGTTTTGTAAAATCCGCTAAACGACAGATTATGTGACCGCAATAAACCTGTCCTGACCACTGAAGTAGTTCAATCAAGGCTAGAGACAGAAAGGCAACCTCCTTTTTTACCAAAATATAACGCCGCCCTTGTCCTTAGGTCCGGCATATCCTTGTCGGTATTCCAGTGTATACCATATTAGAATATGAAGAGGTTATATAACACTGGAAACTTTTCCTTGTGGCTGATAAACTGTCCAAATCTATATTTTGGGCAGGAAAAAAGGTAATCCTAAACCGTATTTTCGAATCTTTGATAATCCTTAAAACAAAGACAATCGATATCACCAGCATAAATTTTGATTTCAAATATACTTTTGCCAATTCTACTGTACAATACAAAACACCAGAACTAGAAAAAAAATCGACTGGAAAAAGGCATATTCACAGGAGGGCCTTGGAGGAACGGGCTCCTCCTGAAATTCGAATTTCAGGCCAGGGGAACGTTCACACAAAGACCTGACTTAACGAGATTGGAGTTAGAAATGAATGCTGATGTTGTGTTCAGAATCAGGAAAAAGAGAAGGTTGTATAAGGGTCTTTCGATGCTGATTACAGTGAGTTAGGTTTTCTTTATTGGGTATATTAATATGTAAATCTATTTAAAAATTAAAAATATAGTTTTTAGTCTCAGCCCTTTTTGTTCTCCTTCCTCTTGCTTACCTTCCATACTAAAAGTTGAATAGAATATTCACATTATGATATTCGAAAAATCGGTAAGGATTGATGCTGATGTATGTTAGGAGTGTTTAGGGGAGGGGGCCTAGAACTATTCGGTGCAATTTCGAAATGATACCGGGATTTGAATATTACCAGATGGTCGCGATGATTACATCTCATATCCTCACTTAATCAGATAGTATAAAAATGGAGCTTTCAACTACAGTATTTTCAAACAGCTGATAGTTGCAAACAATTAAGAAAATACACACATTTCTTTTGGATTTCTCGCTATATGTGAGGTGCGAAGTGTAACACACATGACATGGTAGAAGTGGGCACGGGTGGTGGACAAATTGGTAAACTGAGATTTACTCGAGATGGCGGAGAGTGGGGAGCCCCTTGTTATACAGAGCAAGAAAAACTTTTGAGCGCCATATGAAGCCAAGGAACGACATTATGGGGGAGGTCGAACCATGCTTTTCATTCAGCAAGTACCTCAGCCTACTTCTTTCTCACGGTTCAACTTCAATTTCGTTTTGACAAGGTGAATCAAAACTTGCGAATATTTATAACAGCTAGTATGTATGCAGGTGACAATCGTGTCACTAAGCCGACATTAAGCCTTTTTATGGTATGGATACTCAAAACCCCCTGACACGATGATAAACAGGTAGCAAAAGTTGACCACTTTGCAATTGAGAAAGTCAAATATGAATAAAAGCCCGTGATGTAGCCTACCGGCGTGGGACAATCAAGCAATGTAACCTTTAATATACCTGTAGCGCATTTTAATTATTCAATCTAGAATATTAGAAACGGATTAAAATGTAATGAGTTTTTAGACACGGAGGAGAGGTGTTTGCCCCAAAACCAAGTTAAAGTTAAGTGAAAAGCAAAGTTGTGGGGACTTTCTGCTGTTTAAATGTCACTGCGCAGTATTTTTTGGCTTTAAATGGGTGTTTCAAAAAGACCTAGCCCCTTCCAAAATCCAGAAATGAATCACTCTCAAACCAAACATCAAAGGCTGCTTTCTAAAAAGGAGAAAAATTTTAAAATCTTGATCAATTCTCGTTTGGCTAATTATTAGTTGAATAAAATCTAATTTACCACTCTGATTTCATAAGAAAAACCAAGACAAATCCAATATAGTAGTGTTGACTTGTAAATAGCAATGAAACCCATCTCTAAAAGTCACTTTACAAAAAAATGCGGGTTTCTGTATCCCTATTCCAAAGAAGAACATGATTCTTGGACTCCAAAATAAACAGAAGCGGTAGACGATACTTCTACCACTCGGTATCTTGGTCAGTTCCCCTCTCATTCAATGCAGGGTTTCATTTACTATAAAGATGGTAATTCATCCATCTCAGTTCAATTATTCAAAGACTATAAAAGTTTCTTTTCTTTCGTCTCTTATTTTTTGAAATATTGAGCGCATTAAAAGCCGTAACTTCTCTTTTCCTGTCTTCGGTGTTATCTCTTTTACAGCCTTTGCTTGAAAAGTGATAATATTCAAAGCCAACATAGCTTCTTTGTTTCGTAGAAAGCTCCCAGAACGTTTGAGAGACACCTCAATTTGTCGCTACGTTGCTCCGAAGCACTAGATTAAGTTTGTGGTATGTGACATTGTGGCGATAATTCGCGTTCCGGGGGGAAGATATACGACACTGATAAACCAACATCCATAAATTGAAAAAGAGTGGAGGGTAAAAAACCTTCTCCGTCTGGCGTCTACAGATATGGAGAGATTTTAAGTAGAAACTTCTGAATTAGCAGGGAAATTAGAGGATGTGAATGGAGACAGGAATTATTTTTCATGGCAATGAAAGTTAACTTGGAGGGCAGATAGAACGGAGAAGGAAAAAGGATTATATTTATCCTGATTACAAGATTATATTTATTTTACAAGTTTATTTTCATTATTGCTACATCCATGTTTAGTTTTGAGGAGATTTTAGCAGATTTGAGTCTCCTTGATTCCATTTACCTTATTTGATTGTGTTACTTTAAAAAAAAAATGGAAGGTACAGAAATACAACTTAAAGTTGCGGATCTGAAGGTACTCTCAGATAAATTTAAAAAAAAAAGAATTTTTGGCTATGAAAAGACAAATATCTGAAAACACTACTATCCAATTCAATGTGGCCAACTTGTTAAGAATCTTTGTACTATATTTTTTACTATCACAATTAAAAATAAATAAAATGGGTAGACGATTTGCTGGATACATTCAAGGTGGAAATTTTGCAGATAGCAACAGGACAATTTTTCTAGAAGATTGGGGGAAGAACTTATAATATATCCTCAGGCTGAAGTCAGGTAGTAAATGGAGAGGAGTTTAGCTTGAGATCAAACCTACCGTGGAGGACATTGAAGTGCTGGTTGCGGGTGAGAGTAAATTGAGTACTATTGCCTAGGGAATAGTGGGATTCTTATGATGAAGATTGCCTTGGAGTTAGGTGTGCTTATCCCCTATGTGTGGAGTATGGGGATGACCAGGGACATCTTCTGAGTAATTGCCAAAAATTGGAGAATTTAGGAAATAGCTCTTATGGGGGGAGGCATACATCAAGGCTGCCAAGTATCTTGGAGACATCTTCCAGGGAGGTATTTATTGCGGTGTAGGGTTTTATATAGAATGTTTTAGAGGCACGGAAGTTATAATTTCAAATTGTTGAGTACTATTATTTGATTTGTTTAAATTTTTCTGTCTTTTTTGTATATATGGTCACTAGCTTTTAAGTACACTTATATGTATATATGTAGGTATTATTTGCCAAGTCCAGTATATATGGACTATTTGTGGCGTACAGGTTAATTGGTTATCTGAATACAGTTGAACGGAAAAAATACATTAGAGAAAACCCTCTGCAACAGTTTGGTCATCTTAAATCAAAACACGTTTCCACTAAAAGCTTACGATTTGAGCTACTTTATAGTTATAAGTATGATGACAACTCTACAAAATTTTAAGAGGAAAACCTTTATATTCCTAGGGGAGGGGGATATTGCAGCCTAAATATCCTTTTATGCACATGCCTGGTTTCGAAGTGTATTTTTACACGACCATGGGAAATTCCCATAAGTGGTTGAAACATCATGTATAGAATATCAATAGCTTTCTCTACGGTCCAGCAAATAAGCTACGTATGCTTTTTAAATTACCATTATTGATTTGCAAGAGACAACGAGGTAGTTCGAAAGGATTAAAGCGCTGTTTGGCTTATATCCCTGTTATTGTTTGTTTTCTATAAAATATTAAATGATTTATGCGGGGCCGTATCTAAGATTTTTTCTAGGAGGGGGGTCCAATTAAAGACTTTAAAAGCACATCAAAAACTTGTTTATATGCAATGTTTTATATTTTAACGAGTTAGGTAAACATTTCCTGGGGGGTTAAAACCCCGTAGCCCCCTCGATACAGCCTTGGATTTCAGATATAGCAGTCAAGTAATTAGTTATTTTTTTCCTTTTTCTTGAAAAACTGAAACTACCATAAAAATAGCTTCTTTGCTAGCAAGAAGTTAATTAATAAAATCCCAAAATTTATATCGCAGCAAAAACATAGAGTGAATTGCACCTAAAACGATTTTTAACCCTCTTTAGCTTTAAAAAGAAGCATAAAACCATTTTTATAAGGGTGGCAAAAATAATTACCATAATTAAAAACCCAGTCGAATTTTTAGCTTTGACTAACTAGATTCAATATGTATACAAAGACACTACCAGAATTTATAGTACGTCAAAACGATCATCAAAGCTTTTTAGCTGGTAGGGAACATCCAAATAAGTCTGTTAGCACCAAAAAAAGGGAATGATTAAAATATTTCGACTTAGACAAAAGCATAGTTCTGAGCTTACAACCACAAGTCGACCACCAGGATTGGTTTAAGCGTGGGTGGTCTTAATGACGCGTGCGCTAGTATTTGGCTAAAACAACTATTTTTGTTTCAAATGAAATAATTAGGATAGCATGACTGTGAAATGATTGCAAAACAGAAGAATTTCGGATTTTCCCATAGATAAAGAAAATTACAATACAGTAGCGACAAGATATTTCTGTGGGAGAAAACGAAAATTCATTGAGAATTCTTTTTGTGAAAAACTAGCTTTTAAAAATGCAAAAACAGCTGTGACTAAAAGACACAATTTAGAGTTCTTTGGTGGGCTTCTATCAACTTTTAAAAAATCTCTCTTTTTATCTGTGAATTGTTAATTTGAATCACCCTGGGACACTTATTTCTTGGTTGTCCTAAAATGAGCTGAGTTCTCTTTCGAATTACAGTGATTTTGAATTTGCAACTTATTTTCCATAATTTTACATGGCTTTTTTTTTCATTTTAGGGAATTTAAAAAATCAAGAATGAACTGATACATGGGTACTTATCTGTTATAACGACCCCACCCAAGAAGTGAAGCTAGGTTAATTTTAATGAAATATACCAAAATACAATGAAAATTTAATACTTTAGAAACAAATTTGGGCTATATATTTGCAAATTAGGGGGGGTAAAATATAGCAGGGCTGCAAGCAAAACGTATTAGCTAAAATTATTCTGCATATTTTGAAATAAGAATTGTTTTTAACTTCATGCTGTCCAAATACTTCATCAGCCCCCCCCCCTAACGTGCAAATACATAGCCTAAATTATATAAATCTAACACATTCTGTCACCCACCACTTGTTTTTCACTGAGCATAAGTTAATTGTCTCTAATAGAGACAGATGAACCCGCTTTGTTGCAGATGAGTACCGACACATCTGTTCGCATTCTTAGGCAAGGAGAGCAGGAGTAATTCAGGTCCTTTGTCCTTCCTTTCAATATAGGTTGCGATATTTCTTACAATTTCTTAAATGTCAATAAATTTCGTCTGTTTCTGGCCCTCCCCTTCTTCTAAAAAATTCTATGTACAGACCTTTGTAGCCCTTAGATTATAAAGTCTATATGTACAGTTGTTTGAGGTATTACACACTGGTTCCTTTGCTATGGTAAAATCATATAGTCTTGGATACAGGAGCGTAAAAAAATTTCTACACGAAGGAAGGCCAAAGAGGCAAGAAATTCGAATCGTGAAAACCATAATTATTAGATTATGTGAAAGTTTTGACTTCACTAATTCTTCTCTTTTCAACAGAAAATACATTTTTGTATTTTTTCATCTAAAATTTAGCTTCAGTCTCTATATGACAGACGACTGCGACTCTATCTAGACTTGGCCTTTATTAAACAAGTTGGAAAGAAAACTACTGCATGGGAAATTTAGAAACCCATGCAGAAAGGAAAGCAGTAGTGGTGTAGTTGAGGGTGTGGATCAAATATACAAGAAAACGAGAAGGGTCGCATGGCACAATTGTAGTCTAAGCACTGAAGAAGCATTGTGCAAGGTTTTTATTACTAATGAAACTTTGGTTCTTAATTGACAAATTCAGAGAGTCAATTGAAATGAACTTCAGACAGTTGCCTATCTGTATCAGAAATTCAGACAGTCAACTAGTTTGGTTAATTTAGTTATATTGATTTAGCCAAAATCATGATCATAGAAAATGGAGCTTATATTGCTTGTAAAGACTATTTCACTACACAAAAATTGATTAATTACATTTCTAGAAGGATAGAAACTACCTAAGGTAAAACTTCGAATTCCATCCCTGATGGAAAATGTCACGTATATGCTCTTTTACCATATATAACTGATTTTGACCATTCTAATATAAGGGAATATTCAATGGCGTGCGGAGTGACTTAGAACTTAATAACAGCGCATAAATACAAGTTTTAAGCTAGAGAATGAAAAATTACCGTAAGACCGAGATCATTTTCAGTTAAGTGGCAAGATCATAAAATTTTTACAATTGGTAAAAATTTTACAGTTGGTAAAATTTTTCACTAAAGATTTTTTCATTTTTTATTATCAAGTAGAAATTAAGCCAATAAAAAAGAAGGGAGAATAGCAGAGAAACTGTTATTGTTAACTTGGCTTCATTGAGTTGAAGCATATTTTACCAGTACCAGAAATGTCAGCCAAGCGCCGCCTGAAGATTTTTGTTTTATATTTTCTCTTTTGCTCAATTCATTTTTTTTTTTTTTTGCATGTTCAGTATTGGACCATTGCATTAACGTCTTAAAAAGCAATATTGCTGTGGTAACTGCAAAAAGTATATTAACGGCAAAATAAGCGTTCGTTTATTTTAACGACTACGCCGAGATCGTGGCCTATGGAACTAAATGGAAGCGTACACACTTGGTGTTTTTTTCTTTTTTTTTCCGCTGACGACTGCTGATGAGAGAGTGTGTGTGCAAAGGGTGGGCCTATTTCATTAAAAAAAAATAATAATAAATTAGGAGTCATAAATAATTTTTTTTTTCCTGGGAACGGAGAGGGCAATTGTAAAAACAAATGCTGAATAACTTGAATAGAACGTTCCCAGAAATTCAAGGAAGTCTAAGTGTCTGGGGTTTGGGCCAAAATTTGCCCCTGCCTTCGATCCTAAGCAAATCATAGCCTATTTATCATAAATAAAAGATAAGCGTTAATATAATTTATGTGCCCTTAATTAAATACCCTTTTAGCGAAATTTGGAATAATTTACATTAAGAAAATGGTTTTCAGAATAGCTTAAAGTCTAGCTGCACCCCCATCCCCTTGACAGTGCATGCACAAATTCATAAGAATACAGGGGGGGGGGCATACAATAAATTTTTCAATACTTGGAGGGGGGCAAATTTGTTGTTTTTCAACTGTTTTCAATGAAAATACGAAAAGTCTTATGATCTATTTATAATTCATTTATGATCTAATAGATATTCCCATTAGATCATTATGATCTATCATAAATATTACAATGGACTGATTTTGCGACGGTGGAATATTTAACGCCCGGTGTGTCCGCGCTAGAGTTGTAACGGTCAACTGTCAGTGCTCCCTCCATCCAGTCCTTCAAAAACCAACTTGACAAAGAGTGGGAGAAGAAGCAGTGGAGGTTTGATTGGCAGTCATCAACTCAAGAGCACTACAGGTCTGGAAGACCTTAAAGCTCTCAGATAGATTAAGGTGATAAGGTGAAAACGCTCGGTAAAACAAAAGCTTAGTAAGGAAAAAAAAATCAAGTGTGTCATCTGCCCCTGTGGATCTCATTATTTTTCATACTTGTGTTCTACTTTAAATCAATGCGTTGAGCTAGAGCTTTTCAGAACGAAATTCTGTTATTGGTCAACCTTGAGATTAACTTTTCTTAGCAAAACATCGTAATACCAAAAAAAAAATTGTTGGGATCCTTAATACTTCCAAAACCAAGTGAACTGGTGTAAAATATACATATTTCAATCTAGCATTTCAATTTCAAGCAAAAAAAAAAGAAAAAAAATCCTTTACAACATGATTATGTTATTTGTATATCTAGACACGTACATAAAAATTCTTTTTTTGGGGGGAGGGCATTAAAAATTTATTTTATGATTTGGATCAGAAACACCAAGAAATACAGGCCAATTTAGGATTTAGAAACCCCAGCACCCTTGTAGGCATGCATATATCTACCTGTACTGGTTTTGAATCGTAGAAAAGTATACATATACTGTCACCCATTTCCTAGTTTGCGCTGATAATATTTATTACAAGTACTCTTAGCAATTCGATGTTTTAAAAAAATGGCAACAGTTAAACCATTCCAGTTCAGCCCCAAATAATAGACTATGAAGGTCATATAAAATGAATGGTTTAAGGACCGATTGTTGAATAACAGTAATGGCTATACGGTTGCTTAATTGTACACCAGCCAGGGCAACGGCGGTCAATAGACCTTTTCTGGGGGGGGGATATTATAGATAAATATGTATAAGGAATTTACCCTCTGGATAGTGGAGGAATATTTTGGATTGAGCGTACAATGTGAGTGCTGAGAAGGGAAAACTCTCTTTTTTCCATTTCAAAAGCGGTTTGTGATGGAAAACGGTGATTTTTTAAGCAAATAAAAAACTAGACTGGGGCATGAAGAATGAATAGTACAACGGGAAAGGGTAAGTACCAATCAGTTGGGGAGGGGCAAACCCCTAATAAATAGGATAATTTGTGCTTCTTTTAAACATTAAAGTTGTTCTTTACTCTCATCGTTAGAATCGAGTTTTTGCTTTAGTCCAGCAAAATATGTCGTAGTCAAGTCACCCTGGACAACACAGAAGGTGTCACCATGGATAACAAAGAATATCGATTAATCATGGTGGAGATACAAACTTGCAACTGGATTAGTCCGTGGAAGGTGCGGATATCATTCGGCAAAGTTTAACGCCCCATTATAATCGGAGAAGTGACAAACAGAGGCGCCATTTGGGGGGGGGGTCAGGGGTGGGCAAATGCCCATCTCAGATTTTCCAGGGGGCCCAAGCTTCCACTACAAAGGGGCCATAATTATCCATTATGTCCAACATAATCCATTCTGTTCAAATGATTTGAACTAACTGCACGCCTATTAGCCAAAGAGCGTAATTACCTGACGACCCTTGGGGTAACTGCGCTATTTGCTATTAATCATTGTAAACTTTGAAAGTAGGTTCGATTCATAATAAAAGTCAAGTTCTGTCAAATGCCCCATGCCCACCCCAAGATTTGGCCCAAATGGCGTTTCTGGTGAGAAAGGCTGGTAAAGGAACTCTTTCTTTTGCTTCGAGAAGAGGAAAGGCTAAAGAAAACTTTTGCATCTTTATGCCGCGATCAGTGACCTATATCACTTGTCCAAAAGCCCTGTAAGGAGTACTCAAATAGGCTACTTAGTCCCCGTCGGCCTCAGCTGCTTGAAGGAACTGCATCTTTTCAATCATCCGATTTACCTCCACAAGTTTCGTGTTTATCATTTCCATGTTATTTATAATATCTGCACAATACAGTATTATTAACTGTTTTTACAACCTACACCCGCCTCATCCACCCCCTCCCCTCCAAAAAAGAATAAGTACGTGCCTATTAGAAATGGTAGGTTTTACATTATTTTTGAGTTTCTAGGCCTATATAAGTAATAAAATTAACTTACTCCTACCTGACGAAGGCCTATCTGAATATCGAGTACAAAAGACCCAGGCTGGCCATTTAGAGGCTTCAGGGGGAAGAGGTGGATTAATTTTATCATTATCAGGGACAGAATCTTTGCTACTCGATGACAAACGGCTCTCCGTCCGCGCTTCTTCCTTGATCTCTTCTTTCTTTTTCATTTGCTCAATGTATTGGGCTTTTTTCTTCGGTTCTTCTCTATGTGGACTAGCATGGCGACGCTTAACTTCATTTGTTTCCTTGCCAAAATCAGGCCGTAATATACTGTCTATAGAAAACGCTAGAGGTTTCTTTTGAGATTGTGTGCTAACTACCTCTTTCACTTGTCCCTCTGAAGATTTAACTGTATTAAAAGGAAGTGTTGGAACTAGCTGCCGAAAGGCTAAGTGTCCTGATTGTATGGCCGCCAAAGTGGGAAACCCAGTTGGGTACATATAGCCCACTGGAGGATATCCATATGGAAACATAGCTGCTGGTAGTATACCAGATAACAATGACTGGTATGAAATCCCGGTCGGGGATGATAATGGTGATGACATTGTTGCAGACCCAGGTCTATCGGGGGACGGTCCTGGTGTACTAGCACTTAGTGGACTTGGTCCATCGTATCTTTCAGTCAAGTTCGAACAGGCGAGGTTAAGCAATGATAATGGTCCGGGTTCAAAAATAGCACTGCCCATCACACAACTAAGTTTCGGAGAATTCTTATATTAAAATGTAAACTAACTGTCACTCCTTTCAAACTGACGACTGAAGTGTAGTGTTTGACTCAATCAGCAAAGCGTTTCACCTTCAGGCATATGAAGGCGGAGTCTCTATAAAATAAGCCAATTGGATGGGAATCAAGAATATAAATATGGTTGCCTTGCGTAGGACCGCCTTTAATTTATCAATTTTTACCAATAGCGGATCAAAAATAAATGATATGTCTTGTTAAAAATTATTATATTAAATCAAGTGATGAAGATAGGGACTGAGTATCCTGTCAAACTAATTAAGCTTCGAGATAGAGAAATATAAGAGCTGTATCTGACGCTTCAAGGTGAGCCAAACGAATCGTAAATATTTTATTCACCGCACAAAAACACTTAATTACATAAATGCATATATTTTTGTTTATTTCGTTTTGAATAACGAAAAGGGTGTTAAAAATCCCATGGAATGTCGTCCTTCAAGAATTTTTTTGTGTGGAAGAGGGGTCAATTTTATCCCCAGAATTTAGATTATAGGGAATTTAATTAGAAATTAAATCCAATCAAAAATTACAATTAAAAAATTTACGCGTACGATATGCTTACTTTAGACTAATCAAGGATAGTGGGGTTAATCGGGGGGGGGGAGGGGGTAGGGAAAAATGTGCTACCTCTATATTTATTTTCTTCTTCTTAAAATTAGAAAAACACCCTGTATTTCCATTGAAAAATGTCTTGTTTTGGTATTTTCTTTGAAAAAATGCAATAGACAACACAATTGTAAAAAAAAACAACAAAATTGTGAAAATCCACAATTGAGAAATACAGCCGCCTCCACCTAGCTTTCATTAATCAACATTACTGATCAAGGCAGAGGGAGTTCCCCGATTTGTTCTTAACCGTTAGAACAATTGAATTCATAATGAAAATACAATTGTTAGAGATTCTAATCACTACGACACATTATCTGTTATCCGTATGCGCGTCCATGTGGAGAGCACGGGGAGGGGAGCAGGCCGTCAAACCCCTCCCGAGAAAAGGGTACAAAGTCCATAGTCTTCCTAAAAACCTTGGGATGCACTCCAAAATGCCTGAAAAATAAACAGTTGTTTTGGCACTAGGATTGAGCCCTCCTTGAAAAAAATCAAAATTCTGTGCTTATACTGCGAATATTCTTTGAAGGGGACTAACCTAGCATGATTAAGTTAAAAAGACAGCAAAACTTGATGATCTTTTAGGGTTGTTTGACTTTTAGGGCTGTCGGGCTGTTCGTTATGTTTTGTTATACAGAATCAGAAGCTTTGCTTTCTAAATTATGGTGCCTTTTAATGAAAATGAGAAAGTAAAGTAGTGACACACTTTGGGAGAAAGGAACATAGAAGTGTTTTTGGAACCAGACCAGATACTGAAACTGAATCGGATGTCTCAATCCAACTAATTTATTTTAAGAAGGGTTAGGATATAAATATTCGGTACTTGTGTATTATTCAGAACAAACTCAAAATATGATGAAAATATAATACTGTATTAGGAGAATTGTAACATAACCTAACCTTTCAAACAAGGCCTATTGTTACACTTCCAAAAATGTTCCTTCTCGTAAGAGTATAAAGTCATGTTGTGTCCATTGAGGCACTGTTTTGTTGTGGGCAACAACCTCTTATCCTGGAAAAATATAATTGTCTCTTCGCAGTCTTTGGCAAATCGCAAATCTTCATTTCAAAATCCATGTTCAGACACTATCTTCTATCACTGCGTTGTAAACTAAATTGAGTTTTGTCTTTGTGGCTATGAAACCGGATTTTCTCATAAAATGTACCTGCATAGTAGTTTGTCAAACAGTTCGTGGTAACGAACTGTAATAAGGAGCGAACCACCTCAATAATAACCGCAACTCTAAAAATGGAATTTTGATACCAATAGTTACATCAAAAGACGCATTTTAATGCTGATTTTAAATATGTAGGTTCATAAAGCTTAGTCTCATCCATCAAAAGCTACGAGCCTGAGAAGATTTACCTTATTTTAGAAAAAAAAGGGAAACATCCCCTAAAAGTCATGGAATCTTAACGAAAGTTACACCATCAGATTCAGCGTATCATACAATTTTACTGTAGAATTTTCAAGCTCCTATCTACAAAAATGTGGAATTTTGTATATTTCGTCAGAAGACAGATCACGGATGCGTGTTTATTTGTTGTTTTTTCCCCTGGGGGTGATCACATCGACCTAGTGGTCCTAGCATGTCGCGACTGGGCTCATTCTAGCAAAATCAAAAGTTATAGTGCCCTTTTTAACTGACCAAAAATTAGAGGGCATCTAAGCCCCCTCACACGCTCATTTTTTCCCAAAGTCGCCGGATCAGAATTCTGAGATAGCCATTTTATTCAGCATAATCGAAAAACCTAATAACTGTGTCTTTGGGGACGACTTACATTATTTGAAAAAAAATGAAAAAATAAATATGAATAAGTTTTTTCAACCGAAAGTAGGGAGCAGCATAAAAGCTTAAAACGAACAGAAATTGTTACGCATATTGGGTTTACCTCCTCATAATACCTCGCCATTTATGCTAAAGTTTTTTTAGTAATTTCAACTATTTATTCTACGGCCTTTGTGATTCAGGGATCATTCTTAAGGAATTGGGACAAAACTTAAGCTTTGGTGTAAAGAGCGATGTATTGACAAGGGGGCAAACCCCATCATACACGTAATAAAACATACGAATATAGAAGTTCGTTAAGTAAGTTAATTCGTAAGTTATGTATATTTTTTTACTAATAAGAACTTTCTTAAAAAAACAAAAGTTCTAGTTGCCTTTTTAAGTAACCAAAAAATTGGAGGCCATTTGGGCCTCCTCCCCCGCTCCCTTTTTCTCAAAATCGTCCGGTCAAAACTATGAGAAAGCCATTTAGCCAAAAAAAATATGTAAAGTTTGTTTCAATTATTCATGTGCGGAGAGTCAAAATAAAAACATGTATTAATTCAAAAACGCTCAGAAATTAAATAAAAAACAAGTTTTTTTAACTGAAAGTAAGGAGCGACATTAAAATTTAAAACGAACAGAAATTGTTCCGTATATGAAAGAGGTTGTCCCCTCCTCAGCGCCTTGCTCTTTACGCTAAAGTTTTTATTGTTTTAAAAGGTAGAGTTGTGAGAAAGAGTCAAACTTTACCGTAAAGAGCAAGTCGTTGAGGAGGGGACAACCCCTTTCATATACGGAATAATTTCTGTTCGTTTTAAGTTTTAATGTCGTTCCTTACTTCCAGTTAAAAAGCTTGTTTTTTATTTAATTTCACGAAAGAACCAAACTTCACTTATTGAGTATTTTCTGAATAATACACAAGTACCAGATATTCATTCAGAAAATGTTGCACAATCTCTGCCGAATTTTAGGTATGACGACTTTTTAGTGACAACCGAGTCATTTGCAACAACCATTGCAGATGTATCAGGATTTTTGTTTCGTGGTGAAATATTAAGCCTTTTGTAGTGGATAATCTGACAGGGGTCTAACTGACGTTACATCAGATAAATTAAGGTGGCATATCTATCCTTACTTTATTTTAGTTAGAACAAAGATTAGTCTTTAGTTAAGAAATGCAGGAAGATTAACAAATGTTGCAAATATCAGAAATAGAGAAGATATCGAAAAAGGTCGGCTTCTTAGAGCTTTCACGCTAGATAAGATTCGAGACAGTAGCAAAATCACTCTTCGTGTCCTTTAGGTTTTTTTTTAATCTTTAATGTGAGTAAACTATTTAAATTTGTGTACTTATTTCCGTTTGTTCATATTACTTATTGCATATATTCCACCTAAATCAGATCTTCTTAACTGAGTCACTTAGAAATAAAGTGCTCATAAAATTCAACAGATACAGTTCAAGGAGGAGAAATTTGGTAAATGGTTCACTGTGGCACCTAACCTAATGTTTTAGCATCCTTGCAACATGATAAATTACTAATATAAAGAAACGGTTTTTAATGTACTTAGGAGTCACGAAACAAAAAGATCAAGAATGGTGCAAAATTTCATAAATTTTATTTCTATGACTTTTACGTTATGACTACAGGCAAATTTCAGTTAAGACCCAGAACAACGATATTGGAAGAAAAGTCTCTCTCCAAAGCCATGCCTTTCTTTAAAATGTTGTTAATTTTAAAACAAAATTATGATTTAACTGTGAACGTGAAAACATAGACACAATCCCATGTAAGTATCGTAGGGAGGGCAAATCTTTTAAAGAAATGTACACAATGGGCAATTCTTTCGGAAAAAATAAAGAAATTATATGAAAGATATTAAAACTTTGGTTTGGGAGAGGGGGCCAATGCTTTTGTGTATGACTACTACATAAAGCTAATCTATTGAGGCAATTTCGCACTGCTTTCTAAATTAGTGACTTTCTCGGATATCGATAACATTTTTTTCATAGTTCTGTATTTGCTAGGTTTTATACTTTTTTTTGTTATTCATCTTTTTGTGGGAATATAAGAGAATGATCATAAAGAAAGATTTGAAGCTATATATGAATTAATGAAGAGCTCAATTTGTTTTTCTTTTGAATTTCATGCCGTGTTAGTTTACTGAAGATTCGTATTTACTGTAAAGTGTATCAGAAATTCTTCTTTATGGTATAGTGGATTTTTTTTTTTTTTTTTTTTTTTTTTTTTTTTATTTGCTAAGAAGCCTACATAGAATGAACGTGTAGGATAACTTTTCCTTTTTATCCATAAGTCTCAACAATTTGTGGCTTTACCCAACGTATACTATACCTTTCACATAAGTCACCTACCTATTCACTCCTCCCCCCAAAAAACACAAATAGAACTGTATTCCTGCGCATATATATACTTCCGACCACACTTTTATCCCCAAGGTCTTTGATGAAACAAGCAATTGATAACAACAAATTTAAAAATCCTTCGCAGCTCAAAGAATTTGTTAAACTGAAATAATATTTGCGAAAAACGAAAATAAGCATCGTTCTAAAATCTATGCTTTATTCAATACTCCGTTTTGTTTTCTGTTTTTCATTTGCGTTTCCTTCTTATTCTTTTGTAACCTATTCAAATTTAATATCTCACAAAGAGCTGCACAGAGATTAGGCTACATTATGCTTCGCAAAATCAATCTTATAAGATTTCAGCACGCTTAATTTTTATATGGAACGCCACAAATTCCCAATTTATTATTCAATCACACAACTAGTATTTTCGGAATTTTTACTTCTTAGAAGTGAGTAAAGATGGAAATTATGAGCGAATTAGGATGGAGGAGGAGTAGACACAGCTATATCTGCCTCAGGTGTCTATGTTCTGTAATCCATTTTACTAGCAGTGTATCAAAAGCCGACGGATCACGGTTACCTTCTAAACCATGTATGCTGAAAGTTGCTCTAAAACCGGCAGAATTGCTTAAAGATGGAATAATCATTCTAAAATTGAATAAATTCTTCTTACTGAAGAGTATTTTTGGAAGTGACTGAAAAAATCATGACAAAATAAAATACATTCTTGAAATACAATATACCACAAATACCAATTTTGTTCTTAGATTTTTCTAAAAATCTGAATTTTTTTAATTCAATAGCACAATTTCTTCAATAATTTTAGTATTTTCCAATTTTGAATAGATTTCCAATAACAAATGTCTCTAAGAAAAGTAAATAGTGATTCTAAAACCTAAAAAGATCAGCAATAAAGTCGACCAGTAATTCAAGCTTAGACTGAACTCAAATCACTGTGAATAGAACTGAAACAATAACCAATCATTAACTTCTATATGAACGTTCAGGCGAAATTCAAAATGGGAAGAAACTTAGTATGAACGAACAAATAAAACCTTAAAATGAAAAAAAAACTGGAATAAAATGCTGCCCTTTGGGGGCACCTAAGCCCCCAAAGGTGAAAATATCTATAGCCCTTTACTGTAAACAAAATTCATTTTTAATAGTTGTTCTTTTTTCAGTAAAATACCAGCGACTAAATACTGCTCATGATTCCAGGAGCTTTAATTTTATATATCAGTTCAGTTGAAACTATCAATTTATTTAATATATACTACACTACTAACAATATTTACTTCCGTTCAAATGTCTAAAGAATCAATTGGCGAATGGTTTATTGATTTGTTAATTCAAAAAATTCCTTTAGCCAAATAAACAGATTATTCCAATAGCCTCCAATTGATGGTTTGAGGGCTATATTTAGAGGTCATTTTCTATACTTTTTGAGGAAGTAGAATAAAAACGAAAAGGGTATCGTTTTAACATGATAAATTATATTGAAAATCACAATGTATTGATTCTAACATTTTTTTTTTGTTTCTTCCCTTCGAAATAGATTAGTCTTCCTTGAATGGCAAAGGAATAATTATTAAAATATGTTTGTTTTCAGTAATAGAAAAATTACATTCTATAGAGGGTTGAGTGTCATTTCTACAGACAAAGTCTAGCCTTCAGGGAATCAGAAGGTAAGTACCCAGCATTTACTTGTGGTAAATTTGCATTGTTCGTTTTTGGTTTCCTTTGCTCAATCGTAGTAAAAAAAAAAAAAAAAAAAAAAAAAAAAAGTCGTTTCAGCTTGACATCATGTCTTTTCGTTTTGGGTTTTACTGCCACATAAGTGATGTTTTTTATTCGTTATAAGTTTAATTTAAATAAAAATTATAGGTTAAAAAATATTTAAATAATTCAAATAAGTTTGATTTTATAAGTATGATTTTACTTCTTCTCATTTTAGAGTTCACCATCAGGCTACCATGTAGTTTTCTTTGATTTTTTTGCGGGGCGAGTTTTTCAGTTAATTATGTGTGGAAAATGTTAATAAGAAATTCTTCTTGAATAAACATTTTCGAATAAACTGAAAAAGTTGTAGCGGATTTTGCTCCCCAACTTGTGGATTTGGGCAGACAGTTATGTTGGGTATCTATCCTAACGCACTCTAAATCGTATCGAAGCACATTACTGAATTTCAACTTTGTCAGAACTAAAAATACACCGTTTTTTTAGCTTCTTAATAATAATTTTTTGAATTTTAGTGCTTTTAAATGTTGAGATAGTAATGCTAAATGACAAATAAATATTTCCTTCAGGCCCATTTGTGGCGAATAGGACATCTATAGATGTCTTAGAGGATTTTATTTCACCAACCCTTTCCTATTAGAAACATTAAGACGCTGGAACAAAATATATTTTCTATACTATGGTTAATTATTTGTAATTCTAAATGATCTTAAATTGATTCCTAATAGCCCTACCAATTATACTAGTAAATAAATGAAAACATATACTAGGCCTTTAGTCTTCAGTTTTACATGAAGAAAAATCTCAAGTGATTTTAAAAGGCTATAATTCATTTATGTTTCATTTTCTTTCTTCCAATTTCTCTCCCACAGGCTGTTGTATCGAACAAGTTGCCGAGTAAAATGGGAGTTGATCATTTCACTGAAAACGTCGATTTCAAGCTCTCCACTGATGTGAAAAAAAGACTATGTCAGAAAAAAAAAACAACTGCTTTTGTCAGTGTGTGCCACAAACGCCGATTCTAGTATGAATACAGATATAATAGTAAGTGTCAAAAATTATGCAGTTACTCGTAACTTTCAAAACATACAAGAGGCATATATAAAACCACCACTGTTCAAAGTACACACGCCCCCGTCGTGGTATAGTTTATTTTTAAGATGTGAACAATGTACTACTTGTATACAAGAATTATTAATTCTTACGTACAATAATCTCACATACGCATCAACTTCTAAAGGATTTAAAAAGACCTTAAGAGTAATATTTTCGCTTATCTGGTATCAAAGCTTGAGGGAGAAGTTTAGGGTCCTTGAGTATCCTTAATTCACGGGTTGAGAAACATTTGTATGTATACCCGTTGATGAATCAGAGGAAACAGGAGGGACCTCCTCTTCTCTCGTAGTGTTTTGAGCTTAAGCAATCTTATTAGAAATTTTGCTGAGAAGCTCAGCAATCCCTGATGACTCGTTCAGAGTCGTTTTTCGTCACTATTTACAATTATAGATACTAAATTTTCATTAGGATAGACAGTTGCAACTGTTTGTTTCTATGGATTTTTCTTTTTGGGGTATCAAGCTAAAAATTAAAATATTTTCTGCATTAAAATAGCATTCCTGTTCTGCCTCCCCTTTTTATACCACTATACCCCTCCACCCCACATTTGATCTTAGATATGATAGCACATTATTGAAATTAACACTTATTTCATTACGTGGACATAGATATAATATTATTATAGCACATTATTGAAATTATAACTTATTTAAAAACGTGGACACAGTCTTTTCAAGACATGTTCAACATGTATTCAGCCAATTTTTCTTCAAAATTTAGCTCAAAAAGCGCAAAGTGGACCTGGCCGGCAGCTCCCTCGTAGTTTGGATAATATTTGTTAGTACGTTAGTTATAAGTTTTAATGCCGCTATATTTCGTTGCCACTATTTTTCATACGATATAAATTATTTTTTTGTTTATAATTTTTTATTCAATCCTAGTTTCAATCAAATAAACGGCTTCTTTTCTTATCTTAAATTTCCCCTCTCCAAAATGAAAAAATATGAGCAGTAAAGCCTTGAAGCAAAGTTTATTCGTCAAAAAGTATCTTGTTTTTTCCTAATATTTCAGATTTGGCCATTCTTAAATATTTTTGTACCCTACGGGTACCCATGACAAAGTAATATAAGCATGAAACGAGTTTTAATATTGAAAGATCAATTTATGCAAAATGTTTTGATTGTCAATTCAAAAAGAGAGACCCAAGTTTGAAGTTTCCCCAAAGACATTTACAATCCCAGACAAATTTAACCATTAGACTATCATAATTACTCTTCACTAGTACTGTACGACATATTCCCTCGTACTAAAAAGACTCCGCCGGCAGTAAAACCTTCATCAACATATCAATAATTACTGACAAAGGCCCATTTGAGCTGGGGCAATAACCCTAAGGCATTAAACAAATTCATCATCAGTCCATTATTAACTGGAAGACCAATCATAAAATGCGGCATCTTGTAGGCCTGAAATTGTAATTTTGCGATTCCATGATAATCCCGCAAATCTATTTAGTGGTGACATTTACCAGAGGAGATTGGCCTTAAGAGATTTCTCTGAATCCTATCAACTTTGTACATTCTACCGACAGCTTTCATTATTGGATAGTCTAAGAGCAATAAACTACTTAGTCCTTTGTGGTGGGAAAGTTTTCAAAGGAAAGGTCAATTTATGTAAATGATTATTAGTTTAAATAATGACACTAATTAGCTTAACTCTGTATTCAAGAGCCCTTAGGCAAATAGTGCTTGTAGCACTTTACATTAAGCATAGAAACTGATTAGACTGTATTATGCATTACTTAGTGTAATTTATTGACTTTAACCTAAGGATCAAGCATGTTTCATTTAGATATATACCGTATGTTTTGCTTGGAGAATGCTTAAACCCCTCTTCAAGTGTCATTTAACGGAACATTTGAAATAAAGGAATAATTCATCTATGATTACATGATGTGAAAACATAAAGGCCATTTTTTGAACAGGTTTATACTATATTAAAAAACAAACAAGAATAATTCCGTAGGACATAAAAACCCCACAGTCTGAAAGTTAGTCTTTTAATGCTTTTCAAGCTTGTGTAGATTTAATAAATCCCCCAGACAAAGTTTTATTAAATGATGAAAAGTAATTACATAAAGTGTGTTCCATTTCTGTGGCAAGTTCCTGTTCCCTTTTCTTGAAGGAAAAATATCCTTTCCTTTCTCATTCTGTGCTCGAGTAAAATTATATTGTACCTAGCTCCACTCCCCAGTGACTAAATCAAAGCTGTAAAACGATATCATAGGTGAACCTTCATTTAGATATAAAAAAAATGACCAGGGACATTGTGCATCCACTTTTTGCAATATGTAGCGGAAACTGGGATGCATGTAATTAATGTTCTTTTTGTACTTCTGAGAAGATTGGGAATCTCAGATTTTTTTTTTTTATGATGTAAATTTGACCATCTTACGAACAAATTTGTTATTTTATTGTGCAAATAACAAGATTAGCACTTAAATGCAGTCTAACATGTTCCCTTATTAAAGACAGCGTATAATCATTGATTAAAGGACGCAGCACTAGATTTTACAGTCTAACCGGCGGTGCTAATCTCCACTTTATAGCCATTCAGCCAGGAAGGTCAATGTGGGGTTGGGATTACCGTTCGCTATGGTCAGACTAATGTGTCTCCCCGGTCACTTCGTGCAGAAAAGATGGTCGCAAAAACTTAACAAGAAGCTTATTTGGTCAAAAACTGGAAGTTTTGTTTTCTTCCTAAGTGCAAAAATTGATTTAAGGGCGATCAGACCCCTCCCGGGCTTTCTTTATTGCTCTGGTAGGTTCCCAGTGCATAGGATTGAAATTCTAAGATTGCTATTTCACTCAGAATAGTTGAAAGGTGCAAAATAATGCTTCCAGGGTGGACATGATCCATATAGTACCAACGACAATGGTCTAATTTTGTACTATTGGGCCATTCTTTGCATACATTTTTCTGTACAAAAGTCGATATATTGAACACTATCATGCAAAGACTTTGAATATGCATGATTGTAGGCCGATGTTTTTAGAAACCCCCAATCCTCCAATGCCCACTGGACCTAAAATACCCATACATCCCACTTAAAATCTGAAGAATATTCCTATATAACCATTTTGCTCAAAATAGTACAAATATAAAAAATGCACCTCCAGCAATGAGAAGACCCACAGAATCTAAGCGGCAAGAGCTCTAAAATATACAAACTCACATTTTCAAAGATACGTTTCAAACAGTTCGTGGTAACGAACTGTAGTAAGGAGCGACTCGACTCAATAGTAACCAAAACTAAAAAAAATGGAAGTTTTATACTAATAGCTACATCAAAAGAATTGTATTTTAATGTTGATTTTAAATATATAAGTTTCATCAAGTTTAGTCTCACCCATCAAAAGTTTAAAGCCTGAAAAAATTTGTGTTATTTTAGAAAATAGGGGGAAACAACCCCTGAAAGTCATAGAATCACACCATCAGATTCAGCGTATCAGAGAACCGTATTGTAAACGTGTCAAGCTCCTATCTACAAAAATGTGGAATTTTGATATTTTGCCAGAAGGCAGATCACGGATGCGTGTTTATTTGTTTGTTTGTTTGTTGTTTTTTTTTCTCGGGGGTGATCGTATCGACCCAGTGGTCCTAGAATATTGCAAGACGGCACATTCTAACGGAGATGAAAAGTTCTAGCACCCTTTTTAAGTGACCAAAAAATTGGAGGGCACCTAGGCCCCCTCCCGCGCTAATTATTTTCCAAAGACACCAGGTCAAAATTCTGAGATAGCCATTTTATTCAGCGTAGTCAAAAAACCTCATAACTATGTCTTTGGGGACGAGTTACTCCCCCACAGTCCCCGTGGGAGGGGCTAAAAGTTACAAACATTGACCAGAGCTTACATGTAGTAATGGTTATTTGGAAGTGTACAGACGTTTTCAGGAGGATTTTTAAGTTGGGGGGGGGGTTGAGAAGAGAGGGATATGTTGGAGAAACTTTCCTTGGAGGAATTTGTCATGGGGGAAGAACATTTTCATGAAGGGAGCGCAGTATTTTCTAGCATTATTTAAAAAAAAATGAAAAAATAAACATGAAATTTTTTTTTCAACTGAGAGTAAGGAGAAGCATTAAAACTTAAAACGAACATAAATTATTATGCTTATAATGGGCTTACCTCCTTCTAATACCCCACTCTTCACACTAAGGTATTTTTAGTAATTTCAACTATTTATTCTACGGCTTTTGTGATTCAGGGGTCATTCTCAAGAAATTGGGACAAAATTTAAGCTTTAGAGTAAAGAGCGAGGTACTGACGAGGGGGTGAACCCCCTCATATAAGTAATAAAAACATGAGAATACAGAAGTTCGTTACGTAATGTAATTTGTAAGTTACAGTTACATATATCTTTTACTAATAAAAATATTCGTAAAAAATTGAAAGTTCTAGTTGCCTTTTCCAGTAACCAAAAAATCGGAGGGCAACTAGGCCTTCTCTCCCGCTCCTTTTTTTCTCGAAATCGTTCGATCAAAACTATGAGAAAGCCATTTAGCCAAAAAAATTAATACGCAAATTTCGTTTTAATTACTTATCTGCGGGGAGCCAAAATCAAAACAAGTATTGATTCAAAAAAGTTCAGAAATTAAATAAAAAAAAAACAAGTTTTTTTAACGGAAATTAAGGAGCGTCATTAAAACTTAAAACGAACAGAAATTACTTCGTATATGAAAGGGGCTGCTTCCTCATGAACGCTCCGCTCTTTACGCTAAAGTTTTTTACTGATTTAGTGAGTAGAGTTAAGAGAAAGAGTCAAACTTTAGCGTAAAGAGCGGGGCGTTGATGAGGAAGCAGCCCCTTTCATATACGAAGTAATTTCTGTTGGTTTTAAGTTTTAATGCCGCTCCTTACTTTCCGTTAAAAAAACTTGTTTTTTTTT